>NC_090798.1:10735714-11068928 GCF_040054535.1 Antennarius striatus | reverse complement strand
ATTGCCTTGTAATTAGTTGGAGGGGGGGCGGGGGGTTGGGTGGGTGGGGACAATGCACGACTGCAGTATTTTTGGCCTTGGTTTGTTTTGGTGTGATTCAGACAGGGGGGGTGAGAGAGAGAGAGAGAGAGATGGGGGGGTTGGGACGACTCCCCGTTGAGAGAACATAAGCTGCGTTGCAGGACGGCAAAATGTGCCGCCTGGCTTATAAAGCCAGATTAGCGATGGCAAACCATTGTATCGCCAAAGCGTGTGGAATCAGCGTGAGATCCGTTGGCGTGTGCGTACGCGCGCCGGCCCGATGAATCTGTCGCTAACTTTGAGAATGGCAGGGAATGCTGGGAAAATCCAATTACGTGCATTTAAGTCTATATGTCTCTTTGCATTGACGTTCCCCCCAGTTTGTTTCTTTCAGGATGCACAATGCGGCGTGAAGGCGTGACATGGTCCCATTGTGTGCACCCCCCCTCCTACCCCCCCAACTTAAATTGGATTGGAATGAGCTATTCTTAGATAGCGGGTGCTAACGTTGCTACCAGACGTCACACAGGTTTCGGTTCCATTGCTAACAAATTTAGCATATCTTTAGCCACGTTACCAGATAAAACTGACACGCTGAGCATCCTCTGGCCTTTGCCCCTACGTCACCGTGGCAACGGCGTTCCGCATCACAGTTGCCGTCAGCGCCGAGTAATGACGTCATTTTTCAGCACCGGTTAATAAACCTACTTGCAGGAAACATATAGAACACGTCTTCATGCGTGTTTGGCTTGACACGCAACACGACTACGTGCACCTGAACACGCGTGAACACAATGGTCCGTGTGCGTCTGAACGATGCACGTGTGCATCAGCATCCGAAGCACATCTGAAATGCACAGCGCCCTCCCTTGTGTATTGTCCCAATCTCTGCCTACGTGTGTGTGTGTGTGTGTGTGTGTGTGTGTGTGTTCCTCTGTGCATTGTTTTGGCCTGCAGCTATTGTATCTGTTTAGATTGACTTGCGGTTTGGCTTTACCTCTTGGCTGGAGAACGTGGGGGAACAGAGAAGGGGATAGATAACAAAAACAGACAGGGTCTTCATCACCCTCGCTATTCCCCAACTAAATATTACCCTCGCCCCCAAAATAAACCCAAAAACAAACAGGACACAGCAATTTCCTTTCGTCTTTATCTCCTTTGTCTCCCAACAATCTCTCTGAAGGTATTCCCTCCCGGTCAACCCTTTGCTTTATCTCATTGCGGACTCCTTGAGCCCCAGCCCCCCCACAATCCTCCTCCTTCCCCCCTGTCTCTCTTCATTTCTCCCCCCTCTCAGGTTTTGCAGGGAGAGAGGGCGGGGGGGGGGTGCCTGTGATTAGGAGGCGTTAGAGAGAATGGACGTGCTGTTCCAGTAAACTAGTCTGTGCTGTCAACACGGGCTTTGGTGGAAGGGAATCAGATAAAATATATTACAGTGTGTGTGTGTGTGTGTGTGTGTATAAGAGGGGGGGGGGGGGTCAATTAGGAGTGTGGTCCACCTTGTCCCTGTGAGACACATGACTCTGTTGCCCACTATTGTAAAGTCGGTTTGCCCTTCAGTTGAACTTTGAAGACCAAGACGGGGTGGGGGGGTGGGGGGGCGAAGGAAGAAAACAGGTAGAGGTGGAATTAATACCCCAGCCCCCCAAATCCCCAACCCCCCCCACTCCCAGACTCACACAAGTATTTGGCAATAAGCAGAGTGAGTGATGTGACGCTTTGGCAGGGGACAGGGATACAGGCGGTCCAGAACATCTACTGGGGCAAAGAGAAGCAATAATTCCGGCGGCATTATGAGCCGTATTTCTTCGCTTTAGCCACTTTTTTTACTCGATCCGCTCAAGGCGAGGCCAGCGGGCTCTTTATTGCTCGTCATCATGTTGTTTGTACGTAACACAAAGGTGTCAAAGCGGGGAGGGATTGTTGCTCAGGGGAGGGAGGAACGACGATGTGGCAACAGGAGGATGGATGCAGTGTGCATGCCAAGGCAGCAGGTGGCGCTGTCAAATTTTTAAAAAAAAAAATCAATGCAGCAGATTGGAATCACATTTAGGGTTCAGATAATGAATAACAAAAGAATAAAACAACTCCTATAAGCAAAGCGAGGACTCATTGGTATTTAGCAGATGCAAGAGGGTTCATCTCTGGCGTCTTTTTTTTTACTTCACACAAACTCTGCCCTGAGTTTCAACATACGCTCCCGCCGAGGACGGAACGACATAAATGAATAAACAGACACAAAATCTTAACCAAAACACGCTGATAAATTCATAACCACAGACAATTAAGTATTAATGAATGCATTAAAATTAGAAAAACAAAAGCCTCATAACGGCACGATCTGAAACAACTGTTGTGAGCAACCAAAGAGTGTTATGACACCGTCTGAATTATTTATGTGAACTGTGAACTTAAAAATGTTTTGGAACCCAAAAAAATATAATAAAAGGAAGCGTCTAATGGAAGCAAAAGAGGCGGCGGATGTTTCTAATTGAATGGGTTCCCCCTAACATTCGTTCCTGATCCTGCTGCTGTCTCGACAGTGAATTATGGAGTGTTTCTTTTTAAAACTTCATGCGGGTCCTGCAGGTCCGCCCCGCTGAGTTGGTCCGACCGGCTCTGTATTCCCATGACATACGAGACAAAACAGTAAGACACACATTCTCATTTGCAGTGGTCGCGCATCGCCTGCTGAGAGAAATCAGGCCGAACCATCAGAATATCAAAGAGTCTGACATTTACTCGGAATGTAGTTTTTAGCGCCCGGCGTCTACTCCATCGTTGTGTTCGCTAACGTTCGCTCCTGGTATCTTCCTCTTCCTGTTTTGTCAAACCGTCAAATGCAACACAACTCGCCTATTTGCGGAGCATTTCCAACGCCGGAGCATCCTTTTTATTGAGGTTATGTTGCAATTGGGAAGTAAATGTTTAGCACGCCGCCCCGACTGGGAAGTCCTCGTTACGGCAATATGGCTGCCATGAATCGGGACTCGAGTGCGTCGGCATCATGAAGGACTGGATGCTCAGCTTGACGCCATGTTTCACAAAGCGTGCACAGAGAATAAAAAGAAGAGGATTCGGAGGCAATGCAGTCTGGAAAAACCACAGGGCGACTGGAGGCTCGAGGAAAATATCATCACAACGGGAACGCTCCATGCTGCAATGGATAATAAGGCTAATATAGTGTAGTTATGAGCCTGGGTTTAGCATCTTGAGTCAAAGCCTAGCTATAAGTCTCTGCAATAAGCCATTCCCCTGACTCTCCCCTATGCTATTGTTTTATGCGGCTGCCTAATAAAGCTGAAATGCCATAAAAATAATCTTTAAAAAGATCATGAAATAGTTATGGATTCTCATAAGCTTGGGATTCACTGAAATGCGAAAAGACGTGAATTGTAAATTTCGGCCAGCCATCTCCAAAACGCTCTCCACCTGTTAGGCCATGACTGATGTTTATACCTTTAGCCACTAATTGGTACTTCAGGTTGAAGGGGGGGAACCTCCCACTTTCACTCCTCCGTCCGTCGCTCCTTGTCCACAGCGGACACACCTTGGAAATGGCCTGACCTCATTCACAGGACTGGGGGGGTTACATTAAAGGTCTCTCACTCTGTCCCTGGCAGGTTGTGAAAAAGCGGGCGGTCAGTATACGAGATTCGTGCCCTACTTTTGGCTAGCTCTGTTGGGAACCAAATGGTCTTTTGACAAGTCTTAATGGATTGGAGTGTGGTCTACAGTATTTGGACTGGGACCTTTGCACTACATCAAAGCAAGTATGTGAACCAAATGTGGCACAAAAGCTGGGGGAAATTCTCATTCGGATCGGTTGGGTGCGATTTGTGATTGGACCGACAACGGAGCCTTGAGGAACTCCGAATATTCCCCTTCATCTTTGCGGTACAGCGTATTTTTGCCGTTTCATGACGCAAACTTGTCGGTTTAGCAAAACTACGCACACACACACACACACACACACACACACACACACACACACACACACACACACACACACACACACACACACACACACACACATGATCCCGCTGCCATAAATCATTAAAAGCAAAAGTCTTTTCTCTGAGAAACGCTTCACATGAAAACAGCCCACCTGAGTCCGGCAGCACACAGATCAATCACGCGGGATAACAGAAAGACGAGTCAGGGTTGGGGAGGGAAGAGAGGTCTTCACAGCTTTCAGCACCCCAAGGCGGAGATCTCTCAACTGGAGCAGGTTCTTGCATGTTACATGGAATGGTCATGATGCGTCGAGCGTGTGCTAGTTTGTGTACGAGGCGCCTATATTTAAAGGCGATCTGTGCACACAATGCATAATGCATTGGGCGTTCAAACCCAGCGCGCAATTAGCAGTGCTAACACGCAACCGGCGCACGCATCGACAGTGTTAACGCATCAGAACCTCCCCCCTCCCTCTGCTACAGCCATGCCTTCTTTCTTCATCTTGTCAGACCAAAAGGGGGGAGGGGAAGGGGGAGGTGGGGGTAGGAGGTGAGGATAAGATGGAGCCGGGCTATCTGCTCGCCTGCCCTCAATTTGAAAGGGGCAATGTGGCAGTATGCAGAGAGGAAGGCAAAAAAAAGGGTGGGGAGGGGGGTGTCTATCATAAAGCAAGCTTGTTTCAGGTTAGCAAAGGGCACTTAGCAACAACAATTCCCCCCCCCAGGTCTGGAAGGGACAGTATTACTGCAGGGTGGGCAAAGGATGAAAACCGCAGCAGATACGGAACATTTCACTCCGTGTTTTAGTAACTTGGGTGGATTTTGAAGGAATTCCTTCATAAAGGCAGGTAATCTATAAAATTCCTGAGGGGGGAGGGAGGTAGGAGCGAGGGGGGGGGATCAATGCATGTCCAAAGATGGTGCTGGAGTCAGTCGTGCAGGTCTGTCTTCAGCCTTACACTCTGGATGGATGTGGAGACGGCGATCTTTAATCCTGGACTAACAACAACTTCTCTGGCGCTTGATTGCTGCACAGCATCCGAAAAACAGCCCAAGGGGAACCGATGCAGTCTTCTTTTGATACCGACGGACCCAGCCAGGGTTTTTAACCGCGGGCTCGGCTACATGCAGACATTCGGTGATGTAAAGGAATGAGAAAGAAGGGTTGAGGGAAAGGGAGTCGGTATTTGAAGGTACGGAGTTTTCGTTCAGACCTATTTCCCGGATTTTATTAACGACAGAAAGGAAGTTCGAGTCCTGACCCGGTGCCTTTTTGGACCGTGACTGGGTGGGTTTGCTTCTGCTCTGGCTTCCTCCCATGGCCCAGAGTTCTGGCATTATGTTTGCTGGTTGCATTACACAAATCTCCTGGTACAGTCAAAATATGGTTAAGGTGACCCACCTGGCGTGGGAATAAAAGATTCAGAGAAGCTTTCAGTTTATTAGTTCTGGGAGTAAATCTGTCCTTCCATGCCATACAATAGCCATCACCTCATTACGTAAATGTACCAATCTGCCAAGAGCAAATAAGTTGATAGAAAACCGTCGTCCAACACGGCGGCGCCGGCAATGGCGGGCCCAAGAACCGCGGTGCCAAACAGGAACACTGGTTTAATCGAGGTACTCGGAGTCAGTCGCAGTCTAACATGTCCTTGTGCAGGCAAACAAGACTCACTTCCCTGCTCACACAGCATCCGGCGTTCCGGATCATCCATCTCCGCTGCCAGTGAAGCTACCTTGCCTGAAGGTGCAGCTACAAACCGCTCCGCCTTCCTATGGGGACGGGGGCCGCCGACACTTCAAGTCACCTTTTCCAGTCCTATTTCCTCTCCTCTAATAAAACTTCCCCCTCCACCTTCACGCTGCTGCAAATAAACAGGAAGAGCTTAAGGGGGGCCAAGTGGTTGATTTCCTTTTCCTCCACGCTCCTCCCTTTTACCTCTAAAGTTACGGTCCCCTCCCCAACCCCCCACCCCAAAAAAATGGGGTTTAATGGGAAACTGAGGACAAGGTAAATGGGGAATTTATCTGGCCATCAGTTTGGCAGTTAGAACTGCTGCCGAATAGACTTTGAAATCTCCTTAAGGCAACTTCGGCTCTGGAAGGTGTGTAGGGGGGTGGGGGGGCAAGGTGGGGTCAAAAGCAGAAGAGAGAGAGATAAGGCCTTCTGTGAGGGAGGATGGAGGCAGGTGGTGGGGGTGGGTGAGAGATTGGAAGTGATGGTAGACAAGGGTGGCTGCAACTGTATGAGCCGGGTGGACGGGATGGGGGTGGGAGTGGGTGGGAGATATGATCTGTCGGGGGAGGACTAGGAGAGGTCAGAGTTGGATTAACCTGCATAAGGATTAGACGTTGGGGGGGGGGGGGGGGGGGCAGCTGTAGCTTAGCGCGCCAGTCGCTTTACGCCTCAAGATGTTTGTGCGTCTACATCTCAAAAGTGTGATTGTTGTACTTCCTGCTCCTTCCCTGATTGGTCGGTTGCTCCAGATGTGTCACCAGTTGATAACTAATCAATAACTGGTTGATAACGGAAGCAGAAAAAGGCTTCTTGTCAAGGGACGCCTGGACAAACTGGGAATCTTATCCGATTCCCGGCAAGAAAGAAATCTGCCGAGATAAACCGATGACTCGGATTGGTCTCTGCTCTTATTCTGGTAACGTTCTTAAAATCACCTTGCTTCAAAATCAACTCACTCAACGCCCTAATTTGCATTTAACTTTAAGTTTCTGTCAGGATTCCTGGATTTAAATATTCATCTACGTCTAACCGGGTGTCGTCCTTCACGTATAGGAACACGCCAACAGTTAGACCGCCGCCATCTGTGGATCTGCCCATCTCCCTCTTATCTTTTGGATTCGGCTGCAGAGGGGCTTTGGGCTATGTCATCACGCACACACACACACACACACACACACACACACACACACACACACACACACACACACGCACACACACACAGTCCCCCCCCCCCATCACAGTGGGAGACAGTGGGCTTGGCTTTGGCTCTGATCTCTCCATGCAGCCTCCGAGCCTTGGAGATAGGGTCAGCTCAGCGCATGATGGCCTTCCAATCCGTCTCTGATACAAACAACACACACACACACACACACACACACACACACACACACACACACACACACACACACACACACACACACACACACACACACAAACAGACATCACACACATCACACACAGTATGGGTCAATAACCAGGGTATACCAACAGCAATCACTGGCCTGCCGGAGACAGAGACTGTGTGTTCGCGTGACATTCGATCGGATGGATCCGCCTTGTTCTCAGTCGGTCTCCCGGGAGGGGCATCCAAGGGAGGGGGTGGGGGGGTGATCTGTGGCATTCTTTCAGAGATGATTCTCCCCTCCGTCTCTCTGATGATGGCGGCCTCGGCTCACAATGGGCGCCCGACGGGTCCCATCGTAACAATCGCTCCTGCATTTTCTCTTGACCCAGGGGGGACGGTTTGTTCGCCGTTAAGGGTTGGGTTTTCATCGTGTGTGTGTGTGTGTGTATGTGTGTGTTTGTGTGTGTGTGTGCACACATATATCCACCACAAGGAAGCCCGCGGGACCATGTATCTTTGTGCATTGTGTTTGGGAAACAGTCGGAAAGAGACAGGCAGAGCTTTTATCTGTACTGTCAGGGGATAATCACACAACATACCCTCGAATATCCCGTCTGATAAAATCTGATTTGACACTCCGGAATTGCAGGGATGATTGAACTCTTGTCTTAAAGAAATGAAGCAAATCCACTGTCACTCTGCTTGAGACCGGGATACAACACAGCGATGTCGAATCGCTAAGTTCGCAGCCCGAGGCGATCGTGGGGGGGAGGATGGTGCAACAGTTTAAAGCCGGGCCAACATGCATTACCCTCTGAACATGAAGCGCCGCTCACACTGGGGATGATTTATCTCCAACAGCTCTACAGTGTGTGTGTGTGTGTCTGTGTGTGTGTGTGTGTGTGTGTGGTCGGTAACAGAACAAATAAAAATGCATCAAGGATATTGAGCAACCTTAAAAGATCGAGCAGACTCGAAAAAGCTAATTTGGGATTTCGTACGTAAACGCTAGTCGCGACCGATTGTTCCCGTGGCGATGAGGTGGGGTTCAGTAGGGGTGGCGCCCTGATGAAATACGATGTTCCCCCTCAGATGTCGACGGTTAAACATTAATGGTGGCGGGGGTGTTGGAAGTGAAGAAGCGTGCAGACGTTCAATTCCAACCGATTCCAGCTTCCGTTGACGGTTCAGGAGGATCAGACGTCCGACATCTTCAGTCTCCGCGTTAACAGGAAGTAAAGACGAAAAATCTAACATCCGACCACAAACAACCAGAATCCAACACTTGGTGCTAACCTCTATACCACATCGGTTATGCAATATGCAAAGCAGGGTAACTGAATAAATAAAGAACGCTGTTTACGTGTTTCCTCTAACGCTTCAGCTTGAAGCCATTAGCATGCTGCATTCAAGGACCAGGAGGAAAAACAGTCGAGGCTCATAAAGCATCGCCTCTGCGGAAGATTCTCCACACTTGACCTTACGGATAATACTTCCAGTGGATTTTTTGGGGGGGGGCGCTTAATAAGTAATATTCCACTAAAGGCCAGCAGGTATTCGAAGCGCGGAATCGTTATTGAACGAGGCTCAGGCCGGGTTTATGGTCCCAATTACGCCGGGCTTTAAAAAGTCTGGAACGGTCAAGCAGAAAAACTTGGACAAAAAAAAAGTTTCCAAGTTAGACTCCGGATTAGAAATTCATTTGAGGAGCATGATGGGAAATTACGATGGTGAGACGAGGAGGAGTTGCCTCATGGTTGCACCATCTTTTTTTTATCTGTGGTCAGATCGGGGCTAATGTATGTTTAAATATGCAGCGGCGGAGACGGAGAGCGATTAGACACAATAGCGGCAGCCACATAATGAATCTCAGATAAGGTACACACAGCTGTATTGTTTGCACAAATAGCAGTAAGCTAATATTTTTCCATACATAATCCCTCGAATTAATGGGAGTAATATTCCGATCTAAACGCGTGTGCGAGGAGATTCCGCCCGGTGATGGAGTACACACACCAGATGAGTTGTAAATATTTCATTTTGATTTCTGGGATGAGGTTTTATTATTGATGATGAATGGGACGCGGCCGTCTTGCGTGGAGATTATAGTAAAATGGATATTACTCTCGCTGAAGGTTTTATAACTCCTGTGGTTAAGATAAGACCATGAATGACACCGAGGGAAAGTTCAGTCTTCCATCTTCTACCTATATAATATCACCTCTTCCTCTCCTTTACTCTCCTGTCATCTCTATTCCTCTCCGCCGGCCGACGCGCACACCCATTCCTTTCTCTCTTTCATGGTCTCATTTGTCTTCTCGCGTCTCTCTCTGCCAGTCCTCTGTCACGCTTTCACCCTCCTCCCTCCTCTTCCTCACCCCCACCTAACTCCCTCCCAGGAATGGATTCAGGTGAGCCAATTTCATCTCGGTCATGCCTCTTGTTTGCAACAGTCAATTCGGCTTCTTGGGAAAATGGCCTCTCCTCTTCATGGAGGGCCTTTTCATTTGAACAACTTGGCTCCTTTTTTTGCCCTAACCCCTTAAATGAGTTTGGGGTTGGGTGTGAAAAAGCAGGGCGACGCCGGAGTCGCTCGGCCCAAGTGGAGAACGGAGGGCGCGGGACTGATTATGCCAACGCTATTAGCCGTGACGTAACCTCTGGTGACACCGATACCCCCTCTGAGCTGCCGGTTCAGTCGTGATTTATGTGAACACCGTAAGAAAAAAATGAAGCATGTCAAGAACTTTGGAAGGTTGGAAGTATTTTTATGAATTTTATGTGAGTATAAAAAAAGTTTACGCGTCAAGGTCTGATGGAATCTTCTCAGAAAACATCGCAATTAAAGAAATAAAGTGTCGACTGCAGCTCCATAAGGAAAATCATTCTCAGAATGAAAATAAATAGAAAATAAATAAACATGTAATAAAAAATATCAAAATAATCATAAGAAATATCAAAATAAATTAAATAATTAATAAGATAAGCACACTAATCAGAGTTAATTACAAAAATACACATAAAAACAAAAATAAAACAAGATAAAAGATCGAATTAAAATACAAATAGCGTGCTAGAAAATAAAACAAAAATAAAAGATATTAAAAATAAAAATATAAAAATACTAATAAAAATAATAGGTAATAAAATAAAAAAATAAAAAATATATAAATAACAAAAAAACAAAATGCTAAAATAATAAAATTAAAAGATAAAATACAAAAATCTGAAAAGCTGAAATCTGTCTGATTGGGTCACATGATGCAAATATTGAGGGTTTCAGTTCAAAATTTCAACCGTTTGAACTCAAGGTTCAGATTCCTGTAATTTACCTGGAAAGTTCCGCAGCGATCCGCAGCTACGGGTTTAATTTTGCAAACCTTAAACAACCTTGTTTCCTTTATTGTCAGTAAATTAAGCTGCACGCGAGGCGCATTGAAACGTATCAGCTGTTGAGTGGAACTTATTTCTGAGGAAATGTCGCCGTGCAGCACATTACGACTCAGGCGACGGCGACAGCATGCAAAGCGGGACTAGGTCTCGTTCTTTTAAAGGCAGGACGATGTCGTCCCCAAACTTGTTAATGCTTTGTTAACATTTCCTGTAATGGGATATAAATCAGGCGTGACAAAACGGCCACTTTGCACCAAAACGTTCCCTCACGTGTTCGTAAGCACTGGCATTTCAAAAAAAAAAAAAGGGGGAGACCTTTAGCTCACCAATCAGGTTTCACGTCAGGTGACGGACGTGAACGTGACCCAATGGCGTCAATTCCAAGAGTTCTTTTGATTATGCGTCAATCCTCCCGCCTCTCCCTCGTTTTCTCCCCCTTCTCCTCTCACCCCTTCCTCACGCTCCAGCCATTAGCTAATAATTCCCTCAGATCACGAGTCGTTTACTTCGCTCGCTCAAGCGCCGCCGCCTTCCTCTAATGGTGATGGCCCGGGCGTGTGCACGCGCCACGGGGAACTTTCGCAAGTTTGCTAGCGTGCGCGTGCTAACACCTACCCCTGCAGATGCATCTGTTACCTGCGCTGCCTTCACGTGTCATTGGATGTGGGAAATGAGAAGACTTTTTTGGAACGGGAGCCGAAAGCGGCGCAGCTCTGACCAGGAGGAAATCAGAGTTAGCTTTTAATGGCGGGAGGTAATCAGAGAGGGGGCTGGGGGGGGGGGGTGCACACGGGTTGAGGAAATGCAAACATGCTGAGTTGGTTGTGATGCATTGCAAACGCGTGGAGAAAACAGATGAGAAATTTGAGCTGCGATGGCGTTTTAATGCAGAAAAAGGCGCAAAAAATGTAAAATATTTCAGGTACAAACACCTGGGCAGAGTAATTTATTACCTTTACTGGCTGCCGCTGCATCGCTCAGCTGATTAGAACTGAATCAACATGCAAATATCCACAAATGAGTGGTTCCCACATGTTTTCATGCGCGGACACACACAAAGACGGTCCATTATAACGCCGCGCTCCAAGGGGAAATCAGGCCATCACGCATACACACGTGTCACATGTTGATATGATATCCTTATTTCCTGACGCATGCAGATGGGATGAACACGGATTCATCCCAAATCCCCTTCTAGGAAGTGTTGAAGTGAAGAAAAAGGAGGAGAATCTGAATAAAAAAGAAGAAGAGGAGCAGCCGACCAAAAACACTCCAACACTCGCCCGCTCTCACTTAAAGATAGCATCACAATCAGATAACACACACACACACACACACACACCTGCTTGTCTACCTACCCCCCCACCCTCTCTATCTGTCGACCTCACTGATTCTTCCAGAAAACAAAAAGGGATGGGGGGGAGAGAAGAAGAAGAAGGAAGAGGAGGAGGAGGGAGAGGCAGAATGGCATTATGTCTATCGGTGTGGATAATTGAATGTTGGAGCGTTTTTCTCCGGGCCTTTGTTGTCCAATCAATACAGCAGTTCCCAAGGGAGCTAATCTGTATTAGCAGAATTAGCCTGCCAGCTAACTCAAGAGATTTCAAGGCGGCACTTTTTTACCTCGTCGGATGAAGCGATGGGAGGTTTCGGGACGGCCGACAGACGCCTGTCCGGTTTTACCCAACACAAGATCAGGACAGACGGATCAATCGACTTGGATTATTTGGTGATTAAGATGATATTTCAACTCCCAACTTTAATTGCCGACTTTAACTTTCGCCGTTTTTGCTGGAACTTTTTTTTTTTTTTTTACCCTGAGAAAGAAAGTGAAACGTCAGCTCGGCGATAATTAACACCATCAATCACACGAGATGCTCTTTGGTTCCACGTAAGCAAAGCGATGAATATGAATGATGGAGTGGAGGCGGTGTCTATCAGAGGGACCTTTCACATTGGGGGGGTGGGGGGGGGACCGCAACGGCGTGTTTACAAAGCTCGACATGGAACACGCGACAATCGGCGGCGCGCGCTAGACGTGCTACACGCCGCTGTGTGTGTGTGTGTGTGTGTGTGTTGAGACTGAGCGACCTGCTTGTGCTAATGAGAGGTGAAGGGAGACAGTAATTGAAACCCTGGGGAGGATGGGAAAAAGGAAGTGAGAGGGGTTGGAGGGTGGAGGGTGGCACCAAATGGAAAAAAAAACACTCCCCGCGCTCCTTTATTTCCTTCGTGTTTCCCCCCAGGAGGCGCGCTAAGAGGAGGAGAACAGCGTCTTCCTGTCACGTTATAAAACACACAGTCAGGACCTGTGAACGAACGGCGTAAACAAGACTTGGGATTTTTTTTTTTTTTTTTTTTTTCATCAAATTGGAAGTTTTTACCAAAAATCTAGAGACTGGTTGGTCGGGTTGGGGTTTATTTAGGGTCAAACGTAAAACGTTCTTCATTTCCTGTGTAGATCTGGGACGAGGTGCCGGTCTTGGATGGGAATGAAGCATAAAAATAGCCCAGAAAAAAAGTCAAACATGCCAGCCAAGGAGGATTTTTGGTGCAAAAATTCATATTTTTGCACAGCTAGAATGAAGCTAAAGCTAAAGCTAAAGACTTGTACCAATTGATCTCCTTCGTTGGACATTTATCAACGTTTTCTTCCTGTTCTCGACCAATCCCAAGATGCTTCACTCAGACTGACACCGACTTCACTCGAGGGTGAACTCTGACAAACGTAAACTTTGTCACATCGTAAGCTGTCGTAACTTCTCCTTCTTGGATCAGTTGTCATGACGATAGATTCCACGATTAGAAGCCTGATTTTCACTGACCGGCTCCTTCCGACCATCCCCCGGCCCTTCCCACCGAAATACGTAACTGACATCTATAGATGTCGTTGTCAGCCAGTGAATTAAAAGCAAAAACAGCCCAATAATACAACAGAAAAATGTTCCGATGGCTCAGATCAGGTCTCTTCTTTAGTATTCAAAGTGACCAGTTGAGTAAATGGTTGTGGATAATCTCAGGAGAAGTCTATTGGCTCATCACCGCGTCTTCATCTGATACGTACATCGCGTTCCATCTTACGTAACTACCTATGCTATTTCAGCTGAGTTGCAATGAGCCGCCAGCAAAGATTCGCATGACCCCCCCCCCCCCAACCAGGCTATATCTGGATGGGCGGGGCCGGGGTTGGTCGGTTCAGGTGTTGTAACGTTGTCACCGCGTAATAACTCACGTCTTTGGCGCCAGACATCCAGAATGCTCCTCACTCGCTCGCCGGAACGGCCGGACGAGTCCTTGGGAAGCGAAAGCGATTACTCTAAAAGCGGCGGTTGCCACAGACGGAACGTGATCAATGCAGGAAAAAAGTTCAAAAAAACAAAAAAAAAAGATCAAGAAAGGTCTTTAATCAGTCACGCACACGCAAACGCACAAAGTCCTGGAAATCTTCCAGGGGAGCTTCAGCTGTAACAAAAATACCTTCCCCCTCTGGTCTAATAGCATAAAAAATAGACCCACACACAAACATATTACATCCGCGGCGGCGGCGAGTGATGTGAATGAGCAAATGCTGCGAGTTGATGACAATGCTAATGCTTACTTCCCTAAACACTACACACAATTTCCATATTTCCATATTTTACAATACTTTAAATTGCATTTTTTTTTTTTTAAAAGGGCCTGTTTGTCATGTAAGCAGCTTTCTCCTTTTCCGTTGCAATTGTGAGCATTTGTTCTATTTTAGACCCCGGGATCCATCGAGACTGGCAGACATTATTCCGGAATTGACTGGCAGGACGCAGCGGGAAAAAAATAACCTGAATTTAAAGTCTGGAAAGGCCTGAAAATGTTTCTTTAAAGGTGCCGAAGGTCTGTCCAGGTGCTTCATGTTGTAATGGAAGGAGTTCAGCTAGTCCTGCTAGAGCTAATCAGACACCAATCGGTCAAAGTGATCAATTAAGACACTCCTTAACTAATCATTACAGAACATTTCTTGACGAGGTGAGATAAGGATTGCCGATGCGTCTTATTTCGACCTCCGTGAGCCAAGGGCATCGCCTGACCCGTCGTCTTCCTGGTGGCAACTGCACACCAACTGCGATATCCTATAAAAAAAACGGAATGGCTCTCGCAAAAATGGCATCGTTGGGGGGCGGGGGGGTGAAGACACATCAAGGACCTGGTTTTGAAAGGCAATGCCGTGAGTCGTAGTTCTGGGGATGTTTTCGAGCAGCTGGAAATCGGACGAGACGGTGACGCTTCCCTTCACTCGCTACGTTACGTACGTTAGCTATGACGTGTACTTCACGTGTGCTTGTCCCCCTTTCAACCCTGTGGAATTCATTGTGCACTTGCTAACTCCAAATACTTCATTCCTTCAGCCATAGTTCCCCACCCCCCGACCAGTGGCAGCAGCTGGGGCCTGCAGAATCCCACTCGGAATGAGCAGGTGCGGCGCGCCGTTCGCACATTCATTTTCGGCTAAGGATGTTCAGCGGCGGCCGATTATAAATCACAGACATACGCTAGATTCAGTACGTTGCACAAGACGGAACAGACACGAGTTAGGTCTCCTACATTCCAGGAGATCCAATGTCGCACATCACGTCCGATTGGACATCGTTTTGTCACGACCTTTTGGCAAAAGACGCACAAGACGTGAGTGAAAGTCTCCCGGGTTCACCATTCCAACTCTGAAAACAATGCTTTAAAATACCAAAAGCACTGCAGGGGGTGCAGGGAGGAGGATTTATGTTCGTTTGCAGCGTTCCAGTAGGGGAATAGGGCAAACGTGAAAGGAACCAGAAAGGTCCAACCTGTAAATTAAGGCCAAAAGGGGTCGAAGCGTTCATTTGTTTATCGTTAAGTTTCATCCGTGGATAAAAGTGAGAGCATTTCTACCGTTGGTTCCCTGAGGATGGAGGTCCGTGTGGCGTTAACGCCAAGTCAGATTAATAAAGACATGCACCATGGGAACAGACGTGCGCCCCCCAACAGTCTCCTCTCCCTCCCGTCTCAGAACTGATGAAGGACTTAATCTCTGTTGCTACCTCATCAGTCCAATAATCTAATTAAGGGGGCAACAAAAAAAAAAAAAAAGAGTGTCGGGATGGATTCCAACGTTGGGTTGAGCCGCGCCCCCTTACCTGCTCCTGCCGCCGTCGCCACGCACATTAATCAGAGGAGAGGAACCTCCTCTTCTTCTCCTAGTGAGAGAAAGATGGAGGACGGCGGCGGGGGGAGGGGGGACACTTTCCAAAAGGCCTGGCTTACATATTTCATGGCACATTACGGATGTCTTGCCTCAACTCCGCCGACAACTCATTAGGACCTTTATGAAGGGGGGTACCGGAGGACGGGAAGGACGGGGAAGGAGCAGAAAACAATCCTAATGTGCATCAGTGAAAGACTTTTTTCTCAGATCTTTATTTCAACGCACGTTTAAATGGACCGCCCGACAGTGGGATTAAGTTCACGTCTTTCTCTTTGAATTTTAAAATCATATTTGGTGCAGAATTCTTCCACTGGGACGCACAGGAAGTGGACATAATGCGATACACATATCACCAACAACTTCTCCGACAACGACACGTTATAAACATGCTAATGGCACGACTGGTCCGTCGATAGTCGCCCGCTGGTTTCCTACCAGTCTTTTCCCACAGGTACGGCACAAACGGACGTCGGAACACCCTGAAACATCAGACCTGACAACTTCAAAATATAAAAAATCATTTTTAAAATGTACGGTTTGGTTTTAACAAGCGATTTCATCAGCTTGGGCGAAGATCACTGTAATTATGCGCAACCGTTACTCAAGTCTGCGGCTATTTATAGCGCCCAAACCGCTAATTCATCACATGTAGCTTTCCCCCCGTAAACGTCCTTATGGTAATACCTCATCATTATCGAACATCTGAAGGGCGGTCGACAGTTTATCTACGGAGTCGCCGTCGAGCAACCCTCCGAGGTCAAACCGACGGAATCGTTAGCCAGTTCCAGTTACAAACGGTTCTGACGTGAATAAATAATCTCTGTGTAGCAAAACATCCAGGATTAATATAAATCCTGTTGCTATACGGCAGATTACAGCCCTGCCTTTCCATTGGGGGGTGAGGTACCTTCAAGAATCAGAAACCATCATTTTACGGTAGGTTGGAGTGTCCACATCTGGCCCCGGGGGGAGCCCATTACCGCAAGGAGCCCGTCTTGGCACATCTGCGATAAATCATACGGCGCTTATCGGTCCGGAAACGCACCGATTTTTGGATTGTTGCACAAACACCAACTTGCATTCTTACAAACGGATTAATACAAAAGAGTTCTGGGCCGTGTTTGCACACCGAATGCATGTCCGACCTGCGATGCTGCACGGTCGTAGGGGCGGCAGGTCTGCGATGGGGATGACTGGAGCGGCGGTTTACACACTCGGAAGGCAGAGAGCTCAGCTGATGGCTTGCTGGTGGCCTGATTGCTCCGGCCCAGCGGCCCACTGAGCAGTGATTGCCACAGCTGGGGCCTCCGGTACAGATTCCTCCGGCGCTCCCATAGCTCAAAGCTGACACCTCCCACTAAGCACTGTCTGGCCCGGACCAACCTCTCAGAACGCCATTTGTCCTGACGGATGGAAAGACGGGAGGTTTGAAACAAACCTATATCTTCTTCACTGATTCGTCTCTTTCTTTCTCTTTCCAAGACTTTCCCACTTTCATTTTCCCAACCTGCATTTCCCCCCAATATCACCCACTCAACTCTTCTGCCCTTTTTTGCCCCCCGGTGTACACATCCATTTATTTGGATCGCTTCCACCTTGGAGGGAATAATCCACTAACTGGTTCATTCATACGGATGACATCATCAAATCCCTTCATCGCCGTTGGCTGGATTAATCCTGCTCATTCTTTTGCACCGACTGAGTTCATTATGGAAGCACAAATCCAGTCGGCTTAAAAAAAAAAGAGCAAACGGGGGTCCGGGGCGACTACTGAAGGAGCTCCGGGGGAGGAGAGCAAGGGAGGCAGATAGCGAGAGAGGACAGAACTCCTTCTGTTGGGGAGGGGCAAAAGGGGCAGTCACTTAAGGCCGCGGCCAAAGTGCAGTAAAAAAAAAAAAAGAATGGGTTTACGGATCTGCGTTTGGAGGAGGCAAAAGGAAATCAAGTTACGCTCTGCAGCTTTGAAAGATGGTTGTGCAAACATTATATAACATGTTGCCACGGTGATGACTAATATCCATCAAAGAATAATGAATGTAAAATTTGTGTAAAAAAAAAAAAAAAGTGGGATAGCACTCGATCCGATCCTCAAGTTCATTTTGGGACAATAAGGATGAATGGACGGATTGTAACGACGCCACAATAAAAGGTTGCTTTGTTTTCTTGTATTTCACGACACGGATCATTTTCTTATCATCGCGATTAAAATTCCACGTACGTAACACGTCAAAAAACACCATCAGATCCCCAAAAAAGATCTTTTAAAGTTAAAAGTTTCCACTTTTAAAAAAAAATACCGCATAGAGCGGCAGGAAATGCTGACAGCTTGCGACGGCTGAGCTGCGTCCAAAAAAGGCACGACTTGATCTTTTTCCCTGGAAATGCCGACCATCTGTGTTCCTGACGTTGCTGCGAGAGCTCCACTTTGCTAATTTAGGTTACACAACACTTGATAGCCGGGGGGGGGGGGCAAGATGGAGAGAGAGCGAGAGCCAGTGAAGAGGGCAGCGTGGCGGGAAACGACAGGCGAGGCTCCCCGCCGCCCCCCCTGGGTGAAGTGTGACCACAGATCCGGGTGTCTAGTGTGTCTCAGGAATACCGTAAGGGATTCAGGAGGGCAAGCAACACTAGGTGGTTCAGGAAGGGGATGCGGCCCTGGGGGGGGTTGGCGAGCCCGTCATCCTTGCGTGACAAAAGCGATTGGATTGCTTTGACTAACGGGCGTTTAAGTGCTGGGGCGACCCGGCGACAGATCAAGAGGTCAGGGATGGGGCGGGGGTCAATCTGCCTCACGGCTGTGACCCGTGTAGTAATGAATGCACCGGGTTTATCTACACGCGTGTGCTGTTGCGTAAAAGCAGGCATGTTTTGTGAGAACGTCACGCTACAACTTTCGGATGCGTCACCAAACGAAAAAATCACGAGGAACACGTGATTGGATGATCGACGCAAGTGGAAATGAAAGGGGTGGGGCAAAATAAAAACAGGAAGTAGACTAAATGTAAAGCCATGACAGGAGGAAATAAACTTTCAAATTAAAACATAAAACATGACTTGTGCACAACCTAATAGAGGACATGTGTTAAACTCAAGGCCCGGGGGCCAAAAGTGGCCCGCGAGAGCATAAAAGATTAGAGTGTCTAAAAATAAATAGGTCAAAAATGTCCTTTGACCAAAACTACATTTCCCACAATGCAGTAATTCAGCCCATTTTAATTCTGATATAAAAATAGCTTTGATCAAAGTTAACGTCCTAACTTGTGTTTGATGTAATTTTTCTTTATTGATTGATAGTTTGATCCTTGATTGATGGAGTTCTGTGGGTTTAATAACCTGGCAAATCAAAAGGATTTATGTTAGAACAGAGAAACAAATTTTTAAAAATGTTTTTTTTGTGTGTAACTGTAATGTTTGTAACTTGAATAAGTAATAAATTCAGTTATTTAACATTAAGGAGTAGTTACGTTTATTTTACAATTATTTTGCATTAGATTCTGAAACGTTGTTTTCCATCCAAACCCCCCCCCCCCACGTTGACAACGTTCTATTTCCAAGACGACTCTTATTTTGAAAACACTTCCATTAGCATGGGCTGTACTACCCCACCCCCCCCCCGCCCCCCAGCCACATGACACACATTGTGGCTGATCCGTCAGAGCGCCGGCATCATCGAAGCAGGACATGCATGATGTGTCAGGGATAGAATGTCACGCTAGAGGAGCCCCCCCCCCCCGGATGGACAGAGCAGAGATGACAGATGAAGGCGGGTCGGTCTGAAGGAGGACGGAGGGGAACCCGGTGGATTGTGGGTGTTAGGTAGAAGGTGATACAAGGGGTGGGAAGAAGGGATCAAGTGTGAACAGATAGAAAGAGATTATTTTAATGCCTTCGCACGAGGGCCGTAAGGTGGCTGCCTGCCGCAACGCCGCAAAGCCGCAACGCCGCACGGCCGCGTGTCGCGCGCTCACCGTGTTCGTATCACTACGCCACGGCGCACGCAGACAAACATGGCGGTTGTGTTGAGGGCGTGTCGCGCGGCGGAGCGGTGAGTTATGGCCGGCCTCTCGCGGGCCGAGGTCAAGCCGCGGTGTGTGTGTGTTCAGGTACAGTCGTGAAACACACACAAGTGTGTCGTGTGTGTGTGTGTGTGTGTGTGTGTGTGTGTGTGTGTGTGGGCTGGTTAGTGTCAGGTAAAGACATCGATGGCTGTTGGGTGTGTTTACTAATGTGTGTTACTGGAGGAGCAGTGTGTTAAAGTGTGTGTGTGTGTGTGTGTGTGTGTGTGTGTGTGTGTGTGTGTGTGTGTGTGTGTGTGTGTGTGTGTGTGTGTGTGTTAGCGAGGATTTAATGGGATTTCCAGCTCAGCAGAATGCACCTCTTGGTCGCACATCCCCAACATGTGGGGAAGTGCGCACACACACACACACACACACACACACACACACACACACACACACACACACACACACCAGTATTGATCCGGCTTCCAGCCGCAGGGTCATTCATCAGATGGTTGGACACACCCAGGTGTGTTTTACTGTTGGCCAACGCTCAGCAGCGCATTAGAGAAGGTACGCCGCCGCCATTGGGGGGAGAAGGGGTGAGTCGGTGGGGTGGATGGGGAAGGGGTGGGGGAGATGGTATCATAGCAACCAAATCACGCTTCGAGGACAAACTAGCGTGTTCTATAACTTTTTTTTAATCACAAAAACAGCACGACCACGCTCTTTGATGACTCAAGCAAAGAGCTTTAGCAAAGTCAACGTAATGATGTCATCGGCGACATCATTACGTTGACTTTTTCAACGTTATGATGTCGCCGATGACGACTGTTACATGTCTCAGCTATAAAAACAACACACACACACACACACACACACACACACACCGGTCTCCACCTCTACCCTAATGACTGTCTAACAGTTGCCCCCAACACGGCGGAAACGACCGGTTGGCCTCGTCGTCGTCGTACCTCTGATTCAATTACCTTGACCTCGGCGGGGGCCCGGGGCCTCCCCCTCCCGGTCCCACGCTCCCGTAACCGGCGAAGGTTAATTGAAAGCGAATGCAACATTAATTTCCTTATTAATGAGAGCAGGTGACCGGCCGCTGACGGCGAGGGTGACCTCACCGAGGAGAATTTTTTTTCCCCGTTAACTTCCTCTCGTTGCGGAGACGCCAAAGTAAGAGATCGCCCTGTCCAGGCACCGACTGATTATTGGGATTATCAATCAATCAATCAATCGACTTTTATTTATATAGCGCTCAATCATCTGGAGACATTTCAAAGCGTTTTACAGATAGAAAGCCAACAATGCCCTCCAGAGCAAGCATAAGCTTCATTGAGGAAGAAACTCCGGGCAGGACCCAGGCTCTGGAGGGCGGTCATCCGCTTTGACCTGTTGGTTGGGAAAGAGAAATACATTGGGGAAAGAGATAGGTCAAGGAAAAGAGACAGAGGGAGAGACTAAGAGAGTGGCAGATAGGATTATTCCCCCAGAAACTTTGCATTTTACAAGGGAAACTTTTCCTCACCTGCACACCCACAACGCAACGACACCCAACATGTGTGTGCAACCCCCCCTCATCTGTCCAAACACGATAAGATATAGCACTCAGCGGCGAGCGGAACAAGCCGCATCCTCTCCAATCTCCTTAAACAAATACCCAGCAAATGAATGAATTTTGAGCAGCCACTGTTGCGTCTATCGCCAGACGGATCTCCGTTTTATTTCATTCCGCCTGCCTTCAGATGCCCCTCCGGAAGATGTGAGAAACTTGCTCTAATAAGATTTTTTTTTTCTTTTTCTTGCGGTGCGACTCTTCCCCCAGCCGAGCGCGGCCTCGCCATTTAATCACAAAGTCTATTAAAAAGGCAATTAAACATCATGCAGGTAATATGTATAATCCATTGAACAAATCCTGGATCAAATATGCAAATAGCAATAATGGGATGTTGATTAGTGTGCCTTTTTGCCTGCACTATTGATTCTGCAGAGTTCCAGCAAGACTTTGTGTCCATAAGTGGCGCCATGCCTGGTTTTCAAACTCGTTTCGAGTGCATAGAAATCCCTCTTGTGGGGGGAATTCCACTTTTTTTTCTCCTTCTGGGACAAACGCTGCACATTTGGCCGGAGAATGACTTTGCTACGAGTCTGCAAACACCTCAAGGCTGGAAACAAGAGCAATAATTGCATTTCATTGTAAGGATTGTGGGGTTTTTTTATTGCGGGTCTGTGCAGCATATGCTTATAAATAAAAATAATTTAAAACAAGAGATGTATCCAGTTGGTTTTTTGGTGCAGTTTTGAGATATTCAATTAAAAAAAGCTTAATTATAATAAAATTATAATTATATATATATATATATATATAAATTATAATAAATAAATATATATATATATATATATATATATATAAATTATAATAAAAAGACCACAAAAAGCTGAAATTTAAATAAATTGTGAGCGGATGCACGGATCAACAGGTTATTATTAGCGTTTAGCAAAAAAACAACCAAACATCTGAAAGGTAGAAATAATCCCATCAGCTCAGCTGCACCTCTGCAAAAAAAAAAAGAAAAGAAAACCAAGACAATAAAACGTCTCCTTTATCGTTTTTTCAGCTTGATGCGCTTTGGCTTTTTATTTATTTGACGTTTTGTTTTTGAAGATTAAAAGCAGAGGAGCAGGAGCTGGAGGGAAGGGAAGGGAAGGGAGGAGATGGAGGGAGTGTTTTTGGTGACAGAGGATGGAGGCTGGGGGGGTGGGAAGGGGGGCGACGGAGGGAGGAGCAGTGGGATGGTGGTATGCCCGTTATAGATGTGCAGCTCTCGCTCAGATAAAGAATTGTTGGGAGCCGACCAGCTCCTATCTGGCTCCTCCAGCCAAAAGGTCTGCTTGCTTTCTAGGAGTTGCTGTCGACCAAAGTTTGTGTGTGCGTGTGTGTGTGTGGGTGTGTGTGTGTGTGTGTGTGTGTGTGTGAGCTGGGCGGCTGGAGAATGGAAAGAGAGATAAAAGGGTGGGTGAGCGTGTAGATGCTTTTTTCGGAATTAGATTCTGCTTCCCTAACAGCACAATTAAGGTACGGCCAGGAGAGACGGGGAGGGAGGGTTGGTGGTGGGGGAAGCAGAAACTCTCCAGGGTTAAGACGGGATAGTGTATAGTAATGGAGAGAGCCCGGTGTCACAGATGGAATATGATTACCATAGATCCATTTCTGTCATACCCGTCTGAATAAAAATAAATAAATAAATAAATAAAAATTTAAAAAAGGAGGAAAAATAGAGGAACAGATGTGGCCAAAAATAATCCCAGAACAAATCAATATGCTTAGCAGCGGAGCGTCGAAAGACCTCGATGGAGAGGAGGCCGTGTCAAAAAGATTGTTTGATTTATACAGGCGCCTCATGATGCAACAGGAATTACTGCTTAGGATGGAGGGATGCAGAAATGGAGGACCAAATGAAGCAGGGGAGTCGTCTCCTCTTTATCGGCGTCTCGTCGGTGGGAAAAAAGTGAAACCTCCACCTGTCGAATATCGCTGTTAAAACTAAATAAATAAATTTTAAAAAATCAGGCCGGGCGGATCTCAAAAGGGAGAAAGAATTCCGAAGGTTTTTAAATGAAACCAGATCAAAGGATTTGAAATTTTAAAGTTAAGTTGATTTAATGACTTCAGTTCAAACGGATTTTATGAGCGTTACGAATGAAGGGTTGAACTATTATACACCGCTGATTGAGATTAAAAATCCATTCTTGATTTTATTTCGAATTTGTTGAGTTTTTTTGGGTGGGGAACCATATTTTTTTTACCTTTCATCCATATTCTCTGGGGAATTAAGTAAAAAAAAGTTCCAAACTGCAGTTCAAAAGTTCACATCTAGGAAGTCTCCGCTAACCGCTGCAGAAACTTTTTGGTACAAATTGTTCCTCGCATTTATGTTTAATGAAACAGAGGAGGTTAATATTTAACCGTAGTGTTGTTGTCCTCCAGCGTATGCAAAAAAAACTTGCCTCAATGAACTCTTAAACGTAAGCCTGAATTTGCAGGATCCAAAGTTCAGCGGTGCAATGATCCACCATTATGACCCCCCCCCCCAAAAAAATCCCCTAAACAATCATTGACGAGTGAATATTTGAATCAAACTGTGAGTTTCAGCTACGTAACCCTTTAAAATCTCATTTCTGGCAGGAAAAAGTTACTTGTGGACTTTTTCGGAAAAATAAATAAACAAATAAATAAAGCGAGAAAAAATACGAGCCTTCAAACCCCCACCTCGTCTTCATCATCCCTCCCTCCCCTCGCTCCCTTCATCATGAGCGATCCCTGCTCGGTGCTCCCTTCCATTTGTTTGACCCCCGCAGGAGGGGAAACGGATGCGAGTATCCATCAGGAACCGCACGGCGCCGTTGGCGGGATGGACCCCTGCCTCCGGAGCAGCTCCTCCAGCCGGCGCCAACAGCTGCCCGCCTGTCTTAAACGCACGTCAGCCAAGGGCAAGGGCAGATCCCCGGCGCTCCGAGCGGAGACTCTGCACCTCTGTGGGACTCGGTTGACTTTCCCATTGAGCACCAGTTGGACATTAACTTACGAGTGTTGGGTTGCGATCAATTACATCAAACATTACTTTGCTAAAGTTGCGTCAAAAAATTAAAAAAGACTGTATTGAAGCCCTCTACCGCCGCGCCATTCAACGGGCTCCATCATGAGGCCAGCATACCGCAGTGGGGCCCCACTTTTCCAGCCCATTCATGGTCTCGCTTTGCAGGGCCAGAGTACGACATAGCATTAGACAGCAGACAGAAGTGACGTCTGTTATGTGTGTGTTTGTCCAAGGAGGGGTGAGGTGTGTGTGTGTGTGTGTGTGTGGGTGGGGGGGGGGGTCGACACCGCATGCCTACATGTAGAGCGAGAACTGATACCCCCGCCGCGAGAGCGAGGGAGACGCCAACAGCTCGGTCATGGGACTGAAACATCCACTCGCCTGGAAAGTCGAGCCGGATTAATCCACTTCAAGAGGCGGCTCTGGGGTGGTGGTGGGGGGTGGGGGGGTGCAACATAGATTGCACGCACGTCAAAGTGCAAATGCAGCAAAAAATTTCGAGAGATAATTATTATACTTATACCAAAAGCTACAATTAATGCAATCCAAGTGGAGTCCAGCTATGGATTAATTGTTTCTAGATATTGTCTGGCCAATAGACGAACCAAAAAGACGTTTTTTTATTTTGTTGCGTCTGCAGAATAAGTCGGGTCCCCTTCATAGTCGGTTGCCTCTTGCCATCGCTTGTTAGGTTAAAACATGTACAGGAACATGATTAATAATGATTCCCCAGCAGTCATGGCCCTGGTAACAGTTTGAACACTGTGCAAATTTCAGTGTTGAACATTAACATGTCCTTCACACCGGCTCACCGATTCACCCGTGGAAACTTAAGACGCCAGCGTCCCCCCTCCTTTTTCCTTACATGAGACTCCGATGATAGCTCGCCAACCCCCCCCCCCCCACACACACACACACACAAATCCCCTGACCCCCATCCAGCTGACTGTAACTCTAGCCTCATCCCGGGGGGTGTGAGTAATCTCTCTCATGTTGCTGTCGCTCCATCCGTTATGTACGTAGAATTCCTCACTCCATAGTTTGGCCAGGTTACGAAGGGGGCAGGTGTTGTCACAAGGTATGTTTCCATGGCGGCAGGGATACGCCAGCGTGTTTTTTTTGTTGCCTTTTTTCTTTTTAGAAACGCGTGACATACCCCCCCCCCGTTCCCTTCCCTCCCCTTGCCTTCCTCGCTCTGCCCCCATCTCCCAGTCTGTGCCTACATTTGGTTGCCTCTCGGGCTGTGTCACGAGTCGTGTCAGTAGCAGTCGCATTTGGACCGTGGCGAGCTCCTCGTGGGCGGAGGATTGGGTAAGAATCTTCCATTACGGTTAGCCTGAAGTATGTAGCACATGATTCGAGTCACAGCAGAAAGCAATGACTCGACAGCATCTTCCCTGACAGATAAGTTCGACCCGGTAGCGCCTGTTCGGGATGATTTTGCTACCCCTTCCAAGAGAGAAGTCTTACTTATTTCTTTAAATTTCTTTGCAGATGACTCCTTGTTTGCATACGTCGCGGTTGTGTCACGAAGACAACATTTCCCAGCAGCACTGCAGAGACCTGACAGTCTCAGCTTCTTGCAGCCACGACGCCGATGGCGCTTCTGCTGATTGAGGGATTGCCTCGGTGTCAGTTGCCAACGATGAGACGCTGGAGGCTCAGTGGAGCATTTTGACCTCATGATGTCATCCTCTAGCTCATTTGCATATCCAGTAAGCCCTTCTCCGGGTCTATAAGTGTCGTAGGCATACATTAGAAGCCTTTTGACTTGATAGTTATGTTTGCGCGATGACATTAAAAGTCCCGTCTTTCAGTTTGAAGGGGTTACATTTAAAGACTGTACACATTTGCAAGCAAACCTGCAAACACTCCTTTTCATTAATCCACTCGATTCTTCCCACTCCTCCTCATCACTCTTCAAAGGCGAAGGCTGACTCTCACAGCTCCGGGGACTGCTTGTTCTTCGGCGCGAGTCTATGCCTCGCCTCATCGCCGAAGCTTCAGAGACAGTATAATTTCAACCTGACACCGCCTTAAATGTGCCGCTGTCAAGCCGGAGCGCTGGGCGAGGTGAGCGTTGAGGGATGCAGGCTCAAAAATGTCACTTTCATTTTCATTGAGATGAGAGAGAAGACGAAGACTAAGAAGAAGAAGAACGGGCAAAGACTTGGGCGCAGCGGCGGAGGTGGCCTTAGATAAACAGTTTTAATCATGACAGGAAAATGGTCGGAGCCTTAGAGGTTTTTGTGTCCATCTGAACGGAGAGGCGTCGACAACGCATGTTCTGGTTCTGCAAGCGAAGCTAATCATACATGATTGAGCTTGTGAGTCCATCATAAGTGTGTAACAAACGTGTATTTGTCTTCTTGTATATACGCGAGGCCTGTGCTCATGCATATCTGGCCTCGACTACAAAGCCCCTCTGTTCTTAGCATGAGCTCCATCTCTGGGCCTTGTCAAACAAATGGCTCCTGGCGCCTCACTCCTGGGCATGTGCCACCGCCACTGCCAGGTCCGCCACGGCTTATGAAGCCCCTGTTCCTGGCATCTTCCAAAGTGCTGGTAAGCATTAACGGAAGTCCTCCCCCCTTTCCTCGTTTACATTCATTAAAGCGGTAGCGGCAGGCTCCCCCAGAGCATTGGGAAGCCGCGCCATGCCTGCCGCCGCCGATAAACCCAGGACCACCTCTCGATGCCCATTCGCTTTGCTTTCTTCCCACTTGTCCATGCGCTGTTCTCTGTCTGCGATGGCGCCCCACAGCACCCCTTTGTGGGCATCGGGCTCTGGTCGTTTGGCAGGGTTGAGTCCGCCGGTCTGTCTCTTGGTCTGTACCCCAGCTTTTTTTTTTTTCTTTGTAGTTTTTCTTTTTTCGAGTTAAAACAGCACAAGTTGTCGGCTTTCCAAGTCTCAAAAGGCAAACGTATGAAACTGTATTTGAACTTGGTTTCGTGTGTTTTGGTGCCTTTGGTGCGGGCTTCAACTGTGCAGGTAAAGTGTTCAGGAGCCAGAGGCAGAAAATGTACTCGAGTTTGCAGCCTTCTGTATTTAAAAATCCCATGAAGCGTGAAGCACATCATGTCCAGACCTGTTGAACATTCTATACGGGCTAATCTCAACCCATATCAACTCTAGTCATGGTCTGGAGACGGACACTTGAACTGCAGCACCTATGATGAGGGAGTTAAGCAACTGTGCTACCTTCATTTTGATCTATTTTATCAACAGAGGGGTTCACCTGCCTCTTAGCTTCTCCCATGTCTGTAACCAAAGGTGTTGGAAATGCAAATTTGGTGGTTTTACGTTAGGGCTGCCTGGTAAACAACGGTAACCTCCTTACATTTCCCGCCTGGCCAAACAAGAGTCTTCATCGTCAAAAGGCGGATCCCAAGCTTGCCCGCCATTTGGAACGCAAAGACCTCCACAAGGTGCGTTCAGGTCTCCTCAGCTTTTGTTGGCAGAAAATTTCAAATGACGCTGAACGATCTCATCGATCACTCTCCCCCAACTCCTCTTGATCTCGGAGAGGCATCTTTGAGGTCACGCCGCTGCGCCCACCGGGAAAAATCGTCGTAAGCGTGACGGATGGAGGTCGTTTCAGGAGGAGTGGCCGAGATGACAAAAATATAGCTTTGGCGAGATGAGAGGATGCCACTCTTGTGGAGGAGAGACCCTCAGCTGAGCGGTAGAGGAGGAAGAGCGAGGAAATAAAGAGGATGAGGATGGCGAGTCTTAATTACAAACAGCGAGTATGGATAAAAAGAGGGATTAAGTCAACAATAGAACGAAGAGTTGGAGGAATGAGTTTAAAAAATGACTTTAATTAGGGGGCTAGCTGGTATTAGCATTCAGAAAATGAGGGCTCAGTGCAACCAAGCTACTTCGGCAGCAATTACTTTAGCCTGGCTAGCGCCAACATGCAGGGACGCCACGCATAAAGATAGTTGCTGGTGCTGCAGGGGGGGTGGAGGCCAAGGGAGTGAGCGATTGGGGTAAAAACGAGTAGAAATTCACTCCAACCAGCCTTAGCATGTCATTAACTTCCTTCCCACCCCTCACCCCCCTTGACTGGACATTATGAGCTTATCACATCGAGCAAAAGGGAATAATTACCCAAATACTATCCAGTGCAGCCATCTTTAATCAGAGGAGTGTATAATTACTGCCACACAAATTACTTCAGTTCATTATGAGGCTACCGTAACATGTCCAACGATGGATTGTTCATCAGTCTGGAGTGTATTTTTTTTACCCGCGCCACAGCAAACCAGGGACGGATAAATACACAATCGTCATTAAGGAGGAAGGGGAAAAATGGATGCGCTGGTCAGATGCACATTTTTCAAAAGACGCACATTAAAAGCCTAAAGTGATGAGAGACATTAGGGGGCAAAGTAAGACGAGAAAACCCCAGGCAACCGCCGGCATGTAAAAGCAACTTCCAATTGATGAACTCCCTGTTCTCTTGCAAAATCTAATTTCTGCATATTTGCATTTATATTTGCATTCATTTTTTTTCTGACATACTTAAATCTGTTTATGGCCAGGCTTTATTTCTTCTCAGGCAAACCGCTCCACAAAGCATTTCCGAGGCTTGTTGTTTTTTGCGTTTAAGTACACGTGATGTTGTGTGTTTCTGGGGTCCAGTAGCACACTAATCTTCTGGAGCCAGATGTGCTGGTAAAAGGAAAGCGACAAAGCCTCCACCACTAGACGTCTCTGCATTGCTCCTGGCCAGATATGATGCTGCATCCCTGGGGGCATTAGCAGGGAGCTTTGCTGGGCTCCAAATAGAACTATGCTTCTGCTCTGGAGACAGCAGCATAATGGAACAGAGTGCGGGAGGAGGACCAATCAAACTTGAGGTCTATCATGGGGAAACCACTGGTACAGCACTTTCAAAAAGTAAAAAGTGTGTTTCGGAACGATAATGACAACCAAATAGTTTATTTAGCGGCGACAGACTAACTCTTAGTCGCGGTGATACGCGGGGAGAGTATCCTGATGAACACTTTTACCTCGTCGCGAGACAATGTTTGAAAGCCTCCATAACTTCTTAATCAAAACTAATTAAGTGTAAAATAAGACTATTTGTGTATCAGGGAAGGAAAAATTGAAGAAACACAACAAACAGATCAGCAACAGGCGACTTTTCCGATGCTGAATCTTTGTTACGCTCCACAAAGATGGATTTCCGAGCAGCCTTTTATCCTAATGACTATTGTTTCTCAATGAACCAATCAATCATCGCAACATAAGGCAATTTTCAGAGAAAAAATAGGCTACACTGCATCTGGATCTGCATCCACTATGAAGCATTTAACATTGTGTGATTAGGAAAGGCTGGGAAAGCAGAGCAACGGCAACAAGCACCGGCGGCGGCGGCGCTTCTATTATGACAGAGCGGCGGTAATTGTCGACTTGTCAGGTTGGCTTTTGTGGATGCAGACGGAGCTGGCAGAGAACCATCAGTAGAAAATTACAGAGCGAAAGAACAATCAGCTTGTTCTCCGTTACTTAAAAAGAAAGAGTTGCCCGACAACAAGGGGGGTCCAAACGGAGACCAGACCGAACCGAAAGACGGAAGGAGACGTCAATGGGAAGGAAGGAATGAAGGAAAGGATGAAATCAGCTCAGGTAGAGCTCATCTGGCAACAAATCATTACGACATCACCGCGATTGATTAACGGTCACCCGGTAATTGGTATCAACAAAGGTTGTTTTTATGTCGAGGCTTTCTCCGGCGGGCCTCCTCTTGCCTGAGAAACATTTTTTCCCCGCCGCTTGTCTCTAAGGGAAGCAGCTCAATTTATCAGCTGGCGTTCAGGGCAATGGAATTAAAGCCATACACCTTAAACAGGAGCGCAACTTTATGGCCTGAAGTCGCAGCGACCAATCACTTTGCAAGTATTGCTTGGAGATGATCTGCCTCAGCGCGATTGAATTAAACTTGGTACTTCGTCATGACAGGAATGTGCAGGTGCTCCAAAGGACACTGGCGGGTCTAGCATAGCTAACGGAGCAGCACCTGAAGCCCTGATCCTTGTTGTTCATGTTTAGCTGACCCGCATGCCCGACACCAACGACAGGAGATAACTCCGGGGGCCGTTAAGAGGGATCATTCTGACATTTGACGGGCTTGATTTGTCACCACCTGCTTCGTCTCTCATGCATGCCAGCAAATCCACAACGGGAGGGGAGGGTAGAAGCGGGGTGTACACAGCGTCCTCTCTTTCCCTAATAAAGGTACACAAACAAACACGATCAATACCCTCGCTCAAATATTTATTCTGTAATTGCATGCTAACACCCATCAAATAATAATCTCAAACAGAAACATCCATCTGTATTTGAGGTGGTCCGCCTCTCCTGACATCTGCTTGGCACTGAATTACAGCGGGTACCCATGCCGAGCGGCAAGCAGGGGACCCGTCTCCGAATTGCATAGGTTGGAACAGCCATGAACAGTTTGCCTGTACGTCTGTTTATTTCATAGCCTTAGCTCCCGGGGCTAAAGTATGGCAGCTATCCATCGCAGGGAGTCTCCTCGAATGGAGTTCACCACGGGGGCTGAGCAAATAACAACACTTGCCCTGATGCTCATACATATGGCGTTCTGTATTTGTTCTAGGGCAGGAACTGGGCTCAAATCTGAGTCTGAAAAAGAGATGATGCTATGCTAATGGAGACTCCGGCGGCTTGATGGCGGCCATTTGCCAAAGCAGAACGCTGTTTTTATAAGTGCGCAATAAGGATATCAGCGATCTGTTGATGTAGATTTATGGCCTCAGCGGAAGCGTCGGTTGAGACGATTCCGTTCATGTCAGGAGCTTCAACCGTTAAAAGTTAGCAAGACTGAAAGAACACCATGGTGACTACTTCTAAATATAGTCGGGATGAAATCTCAGAGGCTGACTCGACCAATCAGAGGAGAGGGGATGAGTACATCAAACACTAACCGTAACCCCAACCCCCTCGTTCAATTGTCCCATACCATCATCTCCCTGATGGACACTCAAAGACAGCGGTAACCTTCCTCCCCCACCCGGAAGCCATCTTTCCGTTGGCAGCAGCGTTTCCACTGCAGAGCCGGTGAAACTAAGGATGGGTGAACAACACCGTTTTCCACAAATCACGAAAAATGTGACTTTAAATCCGAGTCTGGGGGCGAGGGAGTGACGCTACTGAGCTGAGGTTGAATGAAACATAGCAGGAAGAATTGGTCGGGAACGCCTTCGCATCTTAATGGCGAGGAAGAGAATTAGAGAACGCTTTAGCATTAGCATTGGCATTAGCGTCTGACTGAGTGGTGCAGGAGTAACGAGTAAAAGAGTTTGGGTGTAGACAAACAAAGTCTATCCTGTACGTCTGATGATATCCAGGCTGCTGTTGTGTCACATCAGATAAGATAAGATAAACCTTATTGATCGAAGGACGGGGGCAGTTCGCTGTTCCAGCAGCTCAAGAGACAAACATCAAGTGTACAACATGGCGTTTGTTGGAAGCAACATGTCAAAGGGGTTTAAAGCCAATATCTGGATCGCTTCTATGGCCGGCGCTGAAAATCAATAGACCTGTATTCTCCTTCAAGTAAACAACACAAACACATTGCTCGCATGCCGTCCAGTCAGGACCTTGTGTTGCCCTAGGGCTAGGCTACACCTGTCAACCTGCATTTAGGCAGCTACAAATACATATGTTCCAACCAAAGCGACAAGGTCCTCACCTCACAATGCTAACGGGGGTTCCTCTGGGGTGGGGTGAGGGGTTAAATCCTTGATTTAGCTCCGTGTTGATGTAATTGTGTGTGGACTGAGGCATAGAATATGTCGCCGGACGCCTTTGACAGGCAATAAATGATGTTAGCATGAGGGATCGCGCACAAGAGTGTGTTAGAGGTCTTAGTCATAGCAATGGAGACTGTTAGACATCATAAAACAGTTCTCTTTTTTAAGTAGACTTAAAAGACACTGAAGAAATTAAAAGCGGTCTCCTTCGGAGGCTTAGTGCCTTTGTAATCAATCAACAAAGATTTACACTTCTCTTCTATTTATTCGAGAGAAAATGCTCCAATTTACCCCCTCGAAATTTCTCATTCGCCTCCACGCTCCCCTTGTATCTTGAAAAACTGGGAGCAATTAGTCCGAGTGACTTTATTCAGAAGGGAATCGCTCGTTAAACTGCGTACAAGTCAGAAGGTAACCACGGGGCTTCGCGGGCGCCATGGACGGAGAATGAAAGAGAAAAGGAAGGCAAGGCGAAGGGAGGCGGGAAAGGACGACGAGACTATAGGGAGAGGAAAAGAAAAGGGGGACGAGGATGAATACATCCAAACAAACTGACAAACCGACTTGTCATCCCCATCCGAGCCGATTCTGGAGTGCAGATGAGGCCAAACAACACCTCATCTGCACTTCTATGGGTCGGCCATAGAAGCGACCCAACTACGAAATTAGGACAGATTATTTGCATGGTGGCAGGTGGATAATCACCCGCTAAAAATCAATCGTATAAATCACCCGCACAGCCTGCAAACATGTGTAGAATGTAGAAAATAAATGACAGGCGGCAGATGCACCCATAAAACCCCTTCGCCACCAAAAACGCACACGCGCCCGAAAATAGTCTCAAGGTGTTTAGCGGGTGCGTACACGTGTGCAAAAGACTCGCATCCGGGAGTGCAAACATGCATCGACTCCGTCGTGTCCCCGCTGCTCTCCAGCGCCACTCAATCCACTCCTGATGTTATCTATAAGGGAGATTTATGCACTCGCCGGAGTGAATTTATGAGAGGCGGCCTCCTCAGTTAGAGGGACGCCGGCTAAGAAATTGCTTTGTTAAAAATAAGAAAAAAAAAAGAAAAGGAAAGCAGATTTGAAAGATTTATTTCTATCTGCAACAAGGATGCATGATATATTCAATCTGTTTATTTGAGTGAAACAATCATTTCAGGGAGGGGAAGTCTACGAGATGCGATAAGGCTGGATTGTGTTTAGCGCCATCACCCCTTACCCCTGTTTGCAGTGTGTTCACTCAAATCTATTTTTTAAGGGGCTGGGAGGGGTAGTGATTTTTTTTTGGGGGGGGGGCATTTTCTGCCTTTTGTTTGTTTTGCTTTTTATTGATAGATTGATTGTTACCTTGGACATGAATGTTATGATGGAGGATCTTGGGAGGCAAAAACAAAAAAAAAGAGAAAGAAAATCAGAGGCAGCTCCTCGCCGCCGACATGGTGAGCTTATAAAACATGATCAATACAGCCCCTCCCCCTCCATCCATTCATCTGTTTATTTCTTCCCCTGGCTCTCTGAAGAAAACCCGTCGTTTAAAGTGAGAATAAAGTCCTCCTGTCTCGTACTTTTCCTCCTCTATATAGACCTCCCTCATCAAAATGACAGAATATCGGATGCGGCGCGGCAACACAAGCCAAACTCTGTGGCGAAAACGGAGCGAAATCGCACTTTTGGTGCGCCGGGTGTCCGAGAAAAGAAAAGGTCAGGGTTTGATCGAGTAGCCGGACGCCGCTCAAACAAAACTGAGTCCCGCAGGGCAAATAGGACGGGCACAAAGTTAGCATCGCAGCCCCTACCCCCAATGGAGCGCCCTCGCATTTCTATGCACTTCAATCTTAGATAGGAAAGAGGGTCTGACTGGACTGTCAGGGAGAGGTCAGGGAAATGTCTAAAAGGAAATGTAGGTTAGCTTTTGTGTGATCAGAAGTCGGTCTAGTTCTGTCTAGCAATTATTTATTTATAACCAGAATAAATTTAATGTAATTCTGAGGAATTCGTTGAGATTTTTAACATTTTTTTGGGCAGGTTTGCCAAGACCTCACGGATACGGGTGAGACGGACGAAACGCCACCGGAAAAGATGGTGGGCTCAGGTTCGCCAGGCAGCTTCCTTATAAGGTAAACGCCAACACCCCCACACTTTTCCCACCTTCGCCGTGTTGGGGGTACTTCACTAACGCCAGCCGCTGTAAGACCTCAAAGACGAGGACGAAGAGGACTTTCGGTGGAGTTTCAGACGTTGCTCATTATGCCCTGATCTGGCCGGTTTTTAAGCTACCTGTGCTAGCAACGCATTACGGCTGTCCCGATTCTGCAGAGCCTGATAAACAACCTAGTTTTAATGATGACTTTTATTTCAACTCAAGGTGTCTCGGGGATGAGAAATAGATTCCTCCCTGCAGAGGTGTGCATATAATTATCTCCTCCCAGTGGTGTATTTTAAATGTTTTAGGCTGACCTAAGATTTTAAATAACCTTTTATTTCTCCTACTTCTAAAGGTAGCCTTCTAGTTTTTGTCTCTCCTTTTTCGGGGTGGTTAGGTTGGGGGGCCGCAGTGAATTAATATCATTAAATTTAACTGGATTTACTGGTGCAGGACGTGTGAATTCAAGCCTGCGTTTTGTAGAGGGGTCAATCTCGGCGAGGAGAAATCGTGCCGTGACACGGTAGAAGAAAACCCGAGCAGCGTGGCATCGAGTTTCATGCAATGAAACACGAAACACCTTCACAGAAGAGACGCAACACCCCCCCTTGAAGGAGGTCCATTAACAAACTATTAAAACCAACCCACCACTTCATAAACATAAATATTTGCTGTGACACTTCTTTATGGTTTCACTGACCTGAAGGACTGAATTTAGGTACAGGAATCCTACCGTTTTACTTGTTTTCAGTATCGTAAATAAAATATACGGGGGTAGCGGAAGTCCGACATGACAGCGATTTGGGACGAACCTTTTTGATAGTCTTGGGATGAAAGTGCAGCATAGCCTTTGTGGCTCCTGGGGTGGAAAGGTCAGGAGTTCAAGACAAATCGTGGTAGGTGATCCCCGATGTGCCGTTTTAAGTCAAGATCGTAAACCCCTGATCCTTCCTGTGTCACGTGACCACCAAGGGTATGGAGTCCTTTATTCCTACCATCTTGGCTCGGGGAAACGGTTCTCTCCTGTAATGGGACGTACTTAATGGCGGCGGGGCAACAGGCAAATAGGTGACAAATCTGAGCCGAGGCATTTTCCGAGATGGATGTGTCATGCCTCACATTCCTCAGCCATTTAAAGTGTCTGCACCTAAAGCAGAATTATAGCACAGTTAACCATAATGAGTTGCAAAGTTTAAGATCACTGCCTGCCAGACATAAAAGGAAGGAAGTGGCAGATGCTAATTCACTGAGAAAGTAACTCAGATCATATAAATTGCTCTGTATGTGCTGTACCGCTGAGAATCTCTTCGGCTATTAATCTGCCTCCAGCAGCTGACTGATCTCTTGTTATTTACTCTTCTTTTCTTCCGTCATCCCTTACACGGAGTTCCCTCGTATAAGTTTGATCATATATTTAGTGATTGCACTTGGATTCTCTCACACTCGGTCGGGTTTAAAGCCCCATCCTGCCAGTTTAGCTTCTTTCGCATCTTTGATAAATTCAGGGCATACTTTTGTCGTTCCTCGAAGACAAATTATTTCTCGCATCTTGATCACCGACAATAAAATATGCCGGAATTAATTAGCTATTTATGAACGGACTAATGCATCTGATAAATTATTACACTCCTTTCGTACTTTTATGTTCTGCAAGTCAAACGCGAGCCCGACTGGGCAGATGGCCTGTTTCATCTGGATAGGCATCACCTTTAGTGCGCCGCTCCCTAGCGAGCAGTGGATTTGGACTGGCCGAGGCTGGAAAAGTAAAATCGGGGTCTGGCGGTATTCCCTCCTCGGCTCGTGTTCTCTCTGCTAATCTCCAGGTCGGGTCAGCGCGAGAACAATTAAATGCGAGCCGAACGGTTCTTCCAGAACCCCGGGGCCTTGTTGCGAGGGCAGTAGGTGAGCTCGACACCACTGGTGGGAGACAGCGCATCATTAATGAATCAGGAAGTGGAGACTGAACTTGTCGACACCCCGGTAAACTCTATTAGACCACACCCCATTGCCTTTGACTAATGAATAACGCATGATGCCCCGCTGGTTCCAGGTGTGACTTGACACCGCCGTTAAAAAAAAAAGTATATGAATATTCAGTGGTGGGTGGTAATGAAATCAAAATGTTCAGTGTGGGAGTCCGTTTTTAGATTGAGTCTATCTCTGCTGTGCGGAACTGCTAGACTGTGCTGATGGAGAGAAATGAGCGGCTTTATATGCACTGACAGGGCTGAAATTTTGCCCTGCACTTTTAATGGTTTGTCTGACAGCAGATGGAGATGTCACTGTGCGTGCACTGATGGAGGCCATTTTGTTTTGGCAAGGCGACGGCGATTTGTTTGCCTGGGAAGACACCCGACGAGCGGGAGGACAGAGAAATAAGCCATCGGTCAACAGGAAGCCGACTTCATTTAGTCGCTCCGGCAGTAGGTTTCAAAAGACGGCGTTGTTGGGTTTTTTTTTAACGCACGTAGGTTTCATTTAATCTACTTACAGCTGTAACAGACACCACCCACCCCAACGCCACCCCACCTTCAAACACTTAAATATATCTTCTATTACATTCCTGTGACCTTTCGGCTTGCTCCGACACTCCCACCGCCGATGACCACGTCACCCTGGCATTTAAAGGATCCATCCAGAAGCAGAAAAACAGACAAAAAAGCTTGTGAACACGAACGCACGAGCCCATCATAGAAAAATGACCAAGCCTCCAAAGGTTAATGCTCACCATGTGTGGAACTGGGGGGGCCGCAGGAGGCCGACGTGGCTGTAGAAAGCACGTCCCAGACACCCCGGCAGGCGCAAGGGGTTCTAGCTGCTGATTAATGCCATACTTTGGCTAATTACCTTCTCAGCGGACGTTAGCTTTAATGACACGAGTCATCAGAACACGTCAGTCTGGATGGATAGCCGGTCGGGGTGGGGGTTTGGCGGTGGGGGTGGGGTGGTGGGGTGAAAGAAGAGAAGAGCAAGAGGGAAATCAGTGCAGTGGAGCATCAGAGATCCATCGGCTGCGCCTTCCCACCCCATTAGGTAGATTCCAGCACACCCACCGCTGCGCCGTCCATATCTGAATAATAACTGCCGCTCAGTCGCAACCCTACCACCCCGCTGCCCTTCCCTCTGCCCACCAGACCAGCGTCAACCGGGTCCATTTGGTACCCTGTGACGCTTTCAGCCTAAGTCTAATTTACAAAGAAATAAATGGTCTCCATAATAATGAGGGCTTGAATGCCCCAATCTCGCTGAATTTGCCTCCTCCTCCTTCCCCCAACACAACTCATTCTAATCCGACAATGCTAGCAGACAGCCAAAGAGCGGTCTTCAACTGTTGTCCCGCCCCGCCAATGAGCTACAAGTGCCTGATTGGCTCGGTGCGATGTCCTGCGAAAAGCGTGGTCAGTCAAGCCCCAGTTGAAGAAGTGAACTCTGATGGCGGAGCTAATTTGGATATTCTCTCAACCGTGAAATATGGAAAAGAGTTGCTAAATGAGCAATTAATCCCACGGAGACGCCGCCTATCTGCAAAAAAACTCAGATGGAAGACGGGAGAGGAACGAAGGAGACAGGGGGAAGCGAATCGCCATTTTTTACTTCTTAATGATAAAATTCCCTTTGCAGCTGTTAGACATACTTGATATGATGAGCGTTAACATTTCAAACCAACAAGATGAACAAACGTCGGCTGATAGCCTTACTCGGCTAACAGATTGAGGATGACTTTTAAGGAAGGGCCAGAGGTCTGGTTTTGTTCACAAACATCAATTAAATACAGTCACACCATGGCGTATATAGAGTATAGAGGCAATTTTCCATAGATGGATGGTTCTAGTAGTCTCCGCCTACTTGAATGAGCAACCAATGAAAAAGAGTAGAAAGGGGCGGTCCTTGGGAAAACGGTCAATCATGGACAGCAAGTACTCTGAACGTAGTGATGAAACAGTCTATGTCTTGTGTTTCCCTTTGGGACGCGTAAAGGATCATCGGAAGCAAAATCGAGACAAGGCTTGGGATTGTTTAGACAAAACGAAGGCACGATAGCCACTTATTAGCATTTGACTGTTAGCGGTTGCGAGTTGTGTCCTTGAAGTTGGACTTCACATTGAGTTATTCCAATGACAATGTTTACAAGACTGCCTCTGTCTTTTTTACTTAAACAGGAAGGCTCGGAATAGACTCCGCCATCCCGCGCACACACCGACAAGAACACACACACACCCACACACACTAATAACTAGCAATCATGATAATCTATAACTGCACTCCAGCCGAGTCCCAGGACAGGCATTACAGTCATGTTGCGGGCGAATAAATAACGGCACAAATAAAGCGCCTGTCCGATCTCGCGCCCAGTGCGCATGCAAAATAGGTCAATAACACCATCTTGGAGGTCATTGCCAGACCGATTGCTCCTTTATCGACTGTACTGCAATTCCAAAGGAATTAGGCTATGTCACAATCCATCGCGGCTTCAGGCTCTGGGTTTTTGACAAAAAAAAGGGAGCCTTCTGCCGGGATGACAAAACCTATTTGTCTTACAAGGTTGTGTGTGTCTGTTTTGTTTCTGCTTCGCCTTCAGTGACCTGAATCAAAATAGAGAAGAGGCTTTCATGGTGTATCTTTCATCCCGACGTCTGCAGCCTTTTTTTTGCCACGAAAAAGTCGGAGTTGGAGTATTTCTCTTTCTCGATGTTGCCGTTTTCCTGATCAGAGGCAATTTTTTTTTTGCGGGGGGTGGAGAAAAGAACTCGTTTGCTAGTTTGATCAGTTAGTCTGATATTTATCGTCACAAGTCATTGATTCGGTCTTTCAGAACATTTCCTCCATCTTTAAGGAGGAACAGCCTTGCAGTTGACCCAACTACGACATCCAGGTCTTTTTAAGCTAACAGTTGGGTGGGTTTGACTCCACGCCTTCCTCCCCCATATGAAGGGGAGACTCAGATTCGTGGCTTGACGCCCAGTTGAAGAACACGCCCTTTACCTTCACCCGCTTCGTCTTATAATTGCGAGCGATCGAGGAGGAAAACGATCCCCAAAGGCGACTGTCGGCGCCAATTTCATCGCGTTTGATGCGACGACTTTTAATCTCAACAAAAGCCGTTTTGAGGGACCTGTCTGAATCCAGAACCCTCATTGCATATTAATTATCTTTATTGGCGAGCATTACCACCACCACCACCACCATCTCTCCTGATTTTCAGGGTTCGCCTCAGATACCCGATTGGAGAAAGCCTGACTCATGAACCAGACAGATACGTACCAATCAAGATTTCTTAATTACGATCGGCTCATTTGATTTCCAAATTTGACTCGTAAGGTTCGGCCCAATCGGGTCCATCAGAATTCCTTCATTTCACCCTTTTATCACGAGTGAAAGGCAGGCGCCGCCGCCGCCCCCGAGCCCGTCTTAAGGACAGCTAACAGGCAGAGCGGCGAGGAGTGTCTACAGTGTCTGGTGGGTTTTGATACTGTCACAAGACATCTTTTCCACCCTCTTCCCGCCGCTCTTCTTTGTCCGCGGCGGCGCTCGCTCGCCTCTCTCAACATCCCATCATGATGGCCTGAGCATGAAGGAGCCATCTGTCACTCCACGCTCCTTCCTGCTCCAGTCCTGAGAGCCCGCCACTCGCCTCTCACCCGCCTTGGCTGTCATGTCCGCCGGCTGACGGGAAAAGTGACGAGCGGCGACAAACGTCCCCAGCTTGAGTCTGTCAGCCCCCCCCCCCCCCCCCACCTCCACACACACACACACACACACACACACACACACACACACACACACACACACACACACACACACACACACACACACACACACATACGAATGTATATCCCACGCTTGAAAAATCCGCCATACAGTACGCGCAGCCTTCAGATGGGGCTCACGTTCAATTGATTCTCTCCATTTTGCAGCGGCGTGACATTCTGACAGGGGGGAGGGCGAGAAGAAGAATATAGGAGTGTGTGTGTGTGTGTGGGGGGGGGGGAGTTGGAGATGGAGAGACACATGCAGAGAGTGGTATTCCCCCATCTGACCATTATGGGCGGCATGTCAAACGAGGGTGAGAGACAGAGGCCTTGACATGGACCACCCACATGGGGTGTGGTGGTGGGGCTGGCGGTATTGGGGGGGTGGGTATGTTTAGGGGAAGGGACAAGGGAAGGCAGTTCCAGACAGACTGTGAAGGATGGAGAAAACCACTGGAAAACGACAAGAGGGGTGTGGGGGGGGGGCAGTGTGTGGAATAATGAAAGCAGGCAGGAGGAGGGATGGATGGAGCCCATCGATCGGTACAGTCGGATTGGTTACGCAGGCCTCGACTCCTCTAAACCCTCCGATCATGCCCCCCCCCCAACACACACACACACACACACACACTCCTCATCGCTCCTTCCTCCACCCCCCTCCGCTCACAAGGGCCAAAGTGATAGACGGTGAGAATCTAGTGATAGCGTTTGATTGTCAGCTGAAGTGGCAGTTATAAATTTACTCCAGGATAGCCATTTACTGTGACGGTTTGGGGGGGTTGGGGTGGGGGGGTGGGGAGGGTGGGGGTTGGAAGGGGAACGCGGCAAGGAAGGAGAGAGAAGATGAAGACATAGGGGTATTTCTGGGAGAGAGGTGGGGGCAGATTTGGGGTTTGAATTCAAAACGGATCTACGATATCTTACTCGTGCTGGAGGGCGGGGGGGGGGGGGGGGGCGCAACCTGTCGGATGCCCCCCCCCCGCCCTGCCCCGCCTATTCCTGCTGGATTATTTCTTCAATTTGTTAAAAGCCGAAGCCTCGGCGGGATGGTCCAATCACAGGAGAGGGATGGGGTGGTGAGGGTGGGGTGGGGGGACACGGAGAAGCAGTTGGCATTTACAAATGCTTTGGGTGCCGTGAAATACGGGGGCCATATTTCAACAAGCGTAGGGTGGAGGGGGCGCGTTGTCATTAGCGATGTGCTGCTGGTGAAGTTGTGAGGGGTTTTTTTTGGAGGGGGGGGGGCGGGTTTCAGGTGCACCTTTGACACCGGCTTGACGGACTCCTAATTGCATCCAGGACGTCGCTTCCTAGCCGGCGGCGCGATCCTCGATGGTGTCGCGGAAACTCCACGCGTAACCTTCACGCTAACGATAGCGGTTACCGGCTAACCCCAACGCTAACGATCGAAAACAGGGAAATTCATCCCTCCTGAGGTGGGGGGTTTTTGCGTTTTGCAGGGTGCAAAAAAAAAGCAGCCAGAGTCGTCTTTGCGGTCTAAGAAAGAGACTTACTACACATTTGCATATTTGACTATAACTACACCGGCTGCAAAACACACAATACATGTGTTCACGCGTGTTTTTGTGAAGGGACAACATTTCTTTTTGTAGGACGACCAGGTATACCGGGAATTCTACGGAGGCTAAGGTGCAACAAAAGATACGTACAGCAACAGTCTGGGGTAAACAGACAAGGTAACTACTGTAAAGTCCAACCCTACACACACCTTTACTCACTCACACACACACACACACACACACACAGACATACACACACACACTCTGTCCTGATCTTTACTTGCCTCCCAGAAACCGATAGTGAAAATTTTTTGTACTGTTTGTGCAAGAATGAATTTTAAACGCCGGAGGTTAACGGAATGACGGACGACTCTTTGTCGGGAACTTTGGACTCAAGTCACAAATGTTGCGACTTCACGAAACAACAACCAATTAGATTGTCTGAATCAACCGTGGGTATCTAACTGCGGTTGTCATGGTGACACCAAGGGTCGTCTTCTTGAAACGGCCTCAATAAGAGCACCTGAAGGAGAATACAGTCATCCCTTGTTACTGCGTTCCAGGACATCCCGCAAATAACGAAATTCCACGATATAGCAACTAAATATTTTATTATTTACAGTAATTTAAACGTTTTTGAACCCTCCCCATACTGATATTAAACCACCTTATATCTGTATTACCTTTTCCCACACTCTTATAGATTGTTTAAAGCACTTCTAAGTGTTCCCGAGATTACGTTCGTTGAGTCTTGCAACAGAGAGCACTTCCCAACGCTGTATGAATGAGGGTGTGTTATCATGTGACTACCTACTAAAAATCCGCGATGAGGTGAATCCGTGCACTTTGAAGCGTGAATCCACGAGGGATTACTGTATTAACTTTATGTTGTTGAAAAACTGAAAGTTTCTACTTTTCCCCAAATTTTCTCTCATTCCGAATCTTTTCCTGCTCTTCCTGGTGAAAATTATGGATGCCGACTGACAGTCGTGGGAGTGAGAAAAATTTATTGATAGGATTTTTGGAATATTTTTCCAGTTCCTCTGACACTCTAATGGTGTTACTCACACTGAAATCTGGCAACGTCTGTAAATTTAACCTCCTTGAGTCACGACTGTGACTGACACTGAAACAGGTTGACTCGTCTTGAGAAAGTTTCAGGTTCACCAACGTGGAGAAAGGTTTTTTTCGAAAAACCTACATTTATTTTAAAGATGAAAATTTATTTCAACGCTCGCAAAGAACACATTTACAGCTGAAAGTCGATGTTGGAAGCCAATAAATCAATGGACGAGTTGGGGGGGGGGAGTTATGGCGGCGACTGGCTGCAACGGGAACTGATACCGTGGCGAATGTCCAACTTCTGATGTATAACATTCATCTTGGGTGGGAGCCCAGACGTCCCGCGGGAGCCCTCCTGACACGCCGTTATCGCATCGCCTTCGATCAAAGGGAGAGATTTGCAGATCCGGTCAAACGCACACATGCATGGATAATGTGAAATAATATGTACAGGCAAACCTCGGTTTCCGACCGCAATTCGTTCCTGAAGGCTGTTCGAATAGCGATTTGTTCGAATTCCAAATATATTTTTCCCCATTACAAATAATGTAAATGGTCTTAATCCGTTCCAAGACGCAAGAAAACTTTTTTTTTTTAACATAATATGTTATTTTCATGATGTCATTTATATATCAAATTGTATAGTAATGAAACATATCAAAGAAATGTAACCGTAACTCGTACCATAGGCAATGGAACGCAAATTAAGTCAAAAATTATTGAATACAGTAAACTAAAATAAAAAGCACATTACCGTCACGTTTACTCTCGACTTTTCTTGACTTTTCTTGCCTTTTCTCGCGCTTAGCGGCGAGAAAAAGGCGTTTGTTTCACATTCGACTTCCACAATTTTGTTCGACTTCTCAGATTAAAAAAATCTAAATTTTTATTTTTGATGTCTATGAAGCCTTACAAAAACCAAGGTTTGTTTGTAGATGCATTCCGGGGAGGGGCGTAATGGGGGGGGGGGCAGTAACCTCATTACCAATCGTCGATTCGTTCTTATAAAATGACGTATGTAAGAAAACGGATTTTTTCAGGATTTTTTCCAACATTTCTGGTTGGCCTTCAAAATAAAAACCATAAAAGATGCATAGGTTGGTTCCAGAAGCGTCATCCGACGAACGCTAAGCTGAAACATTTAAACTTCCTGGAGGAATCCGTCCCGGAATGGCTCTACCGAAATCTTCTTTTCCCCGACCTCGGAGGACGAGGACCGAGGCGGTCGTTGGTGTCGGAGGCTCCAGCTGGAAGGGGAATCGGTTTGTTTCATCCGGATTCAGGCACCACCGAGGACGTCCCAGACCTCATTGTAATTTCATCAAGCCGCCGCGGCGACAATGAGCGCGGCGTCGCATCAACACATCAAACCCACTGGGCTGGCGGGACCCAGGAGCCGGCGGGCGCTCAAAGACCTGGATGTGTGCACATGCATGGGTAAACATGGGAACCCACTCAGTCACTCTTTACACTCTCTCTCTCTCACACGTTTCCCACACTCTTCCCACCCCCCCTCCGGAGCTTTTTTTTCCCACCGGTAGGTCTCTAGTGGGCGGGGGTGATGGTGGTGGTGGTGGTGGGGGTTGCAGGATTTCTTCTGGGGCTTTCCCTGCCTTCCAGTTTTAGAGCCGGGAAGGAAGACGCGGTGGAGAGAGAGAGAGAGGCGTGGAGAAGATCGGATCAGCTTTGATATATAGAAGCAGCTTTGATGGTCTCACCCATCTTCTCACTATAAATAGCTAGCTAGCTTTAGGGGGGGGGGGTGGGTGGGGGTGGGGGGGTAAAGCGAGGAACTGCCAAGAGGAAGAGGACCAGGAGAAAGATCCTGGAAGATAACGCCCGTCCTTGCATCTATTTGAGACAAACAAGTTGGAAAGCTAATTGTGACGTGTGTGAACGTGACGCACGGCAACGGACGGATGGATGGATGGATGGATGGATGGATGGATGGACAGATGGAGGAGGAAGAGGAGGTGGAGGAGGAGGAGGAAGGCGCCAGGGGCTTGTTGCATAGGGGAGAGGTCACGCTCCGTATAGGAGGACAGGAGGGATGGGAGTGTGAATGGAAGACCAAGTGAGAAATCCATCTCGTGCATCCCATAATAATCGACACATGCCGAGCGTGAAGCGACAGCACGTGATGTCACTGCACAATTTGACATTTTGAAATTAGTTTTTTTTTTTTTTTCCCACTGCCGCATTTCATGCTCCGCCGTAGAGTAAACGGCTTGGTTTATGCCAATGCTAAACGCTAACCTGCTGGTAGCTTAGCTCGTCGCTTCCTCACTGAGAGGTAATTGAAATTTTAAAATAATTTAAAAAATTAATAACGTGAGACATTGCGAAATTAATATGATGGATTAAAGTTCCCATTGTTTCTTTTTAAAAATGAGAAATATGTTATCTGTTATTCTATTATAATGATAATATAATTATAATAGCAATTATTATAAATATAATAATAGAAATTCTAATTCTAATTATAATAGAATAATAGAATAGAAATAACACCATGCAATACCTTCCAAAACCAGAGGGGGCGCATCCATACTTGCTAACATTACAACAAGCGGTGACAACCAAAAAGCCATTCAACTGAAGGCCTGTGTTACTCTCTGTACCCTTGGATCAAACTTGCTTCCATCTTCCAAACCTGTTTACACCCCAATCAAATGTAAACACGCCGTTGCCGCGGCGCCGTCCGACACCTCCATCCTCCTCCTCCTTCTCGCCCCAACCACCACCAACCACCCTGAAACATACGACCGTCCCAACATCCGATCGCGACAGAGGTTCGAAGGGGAAGTTAGCGCCGTCGCGGATTGATACGTTTGCGCTTCTCCGAGGTCCGTCACTCCCCGCCGCCGCCGCCGCCCGTAAATGACAAATGAGTTTAACTGCCACCGTTAAAGGCATTTACAATATTGATCTGGCGAGAGTCAATAGCCGGCGCTGTGCTCAGGCACTCATAATATTACTTTGAGCAGTGTGCACACTTGCATGTGCATAAATATATTCGCGCCGAGCCGTCACACGGTCTCTAAAAGCCAATCGGGGGGGGGGGAATCGATGAACGATAGCGCTGCTAAAGGAAAGACTAATGCGCCTAACTAATGAAAATAAACACATTAGGGATGTACAGCGTTCACCGACCTCTGCGCTGACCTCACTCCATCTTGACACAATTAATTCCTCGTTAAGGGGGGGTAATTGTTTGCCGCCGCTCATATTTATTGTTGATCACGGCGGCGAAGGTGCCCCGCTTCATCTGAGACAAGGGTGAAGGCCGTAAACAGGACACACACACATTCACACACATTTTTCATGCGTGTGCTCGCTGGAGATCGCCCCGGCGGTCACGGAGCGCTCATGCCCCCGGGTTGCCCAGGGGGGCAGCAATCGATAAGGAGAGGGAGCCGGCTGGCACGGCCTCTAATTGAAATGAATTCGACGGCGGATAGATAAACGATTGGACATGTAAAGAGGGAGGGGGGACGGAACGGGAGGGCAAGAAAGAGGAGGGGGAGTAGATTGAGATTTTTTTTTTTCACCTTTTCCTCTCAAAGGGCGAATCTCTAGGGAGTCTTCAAATGAGAAATACATTCACTTTATCACTGGCGGCCACCAATAGGGGCTTCGCACGAGGCTGAATCAATCACGTCGGGGTTTTTAATGCGGAGAGGGCCGAACGGCGGAATATTTGCACAGTGTAATAACCGCGTTTCTACATCGTCTCCTCCGTTCGGTCACTCGTGTTTGATTAGCAGCTCAAACACTCATCGCGTCTGCAAGACTGTATCCGAGTAGCGTCTTCTCTTTTGCGTTTTTTTTTCCGTTTTCCCCGTTGAGAAACGCGACGAAACGCAACGCCAGGCCCAACTTGCGTTTTTTTTTTTTTTTTAATCAAACAACATTGAACATATTGGGAACAATCAGATGATTGACGGCTCGGCTAACGCGGGGGCAAACCGGCGTCTCCTTGTAGGTCAGTCCTGTCGGAGAGCTTTTGTTCCACGGCTTCGACAAACGCGAGACGTTAACCTCTCTGACAGGAGGGGTTGTACTGGCATGACCGACACAATACCCCACGCACAAAGGGATCAATGTTTTTACTGCCGTTTCTCCGCCATGCAGAGGACGTGGAAGGGTGAGGAAGACCGGGAAGAGGGGGGGGAAGGGAAAGCAGTTCCGGATGCAAACACTGCAACAGCAGGTGCATCAATTATGCGCATTGTTTTGGGCGATCTTGCGCCGTTTGCGATATTTTTCGCAAAACTTGAGGGGACACTTCAGGGCAAGAACGCCCGATCGACCTCTTACGCACAACGCCATCAAGATAAGGCAAGGGACAATAAGGGATAAAAAGGCACAAATGTACTCCAGCTGTGTGTCTGATCCAGACTTCACTCACCTGATGATGCATTTGCTCAAAATTCTAGGTAAGAAATTGGGAAGTTTCCAAATCCCACATGTAAGAATTTACCTCATGGATCATTTTGAGGTCAGAAGATGTCAGAGAATATTGCAATTTGACCAAAACATTAAAGAAATGTAACAAACAGTTTTATTGGATCAGTTAATGTTGTGTAAGATTGGGAAAATACAAGTATGAAAGAAATGAGGACTACCTGAGATGTGACCGGAAGGTAGTCCGATGTCCAAATCCAGCAGCGGCAAACAAAGGCAGGAAAAGACAGAGAAAAATAGATCAATAAATCAAAACAAAAAATGCAATATTAAAGAAATGTGAAAGACTTTGCAGAGAAAGAGCAGCGGTCTCTTTGACTCGATCATTTTTAATTCCATTTGTACAACAACTTCTATTCAAACAGACATTTGTTATTTCTGGAAATTATGCCCATTTAATCTCAATTATTCAACCGATCGATCGTTTAGACACGGGGAAATAATCGATTGGAAAACCTAGATTCTCTGAGCTCTTGTAGCCACGCCCGGTTTGGAAGAATCAAGCCAATCAGAACAGCCGAAAATGAGTCACTGTGAAACCCCAATGAGAGGGATGATGGATGACAGCCGTCCGGCGCTCCTGACAGGGTTTACATTTGACTTTCGAATTAATGTGGGGATTTAATGTGTTTGTTAAGTCTGTCAATAGCAATTATGTCTCTTTTTGGCCTTGACCACGTGGCTAACTTTATGCTAATGTGTTGTTATGAATGTGTCGGCGCCACGGCGGCCCCAAGGAGCGTGGCCAGCAGATGCTGTAGGGGGGGAAAGAGCGATGCTGGATGTAGATATGAATTCACGGCAGCTGAACACGGTTGTGTGCTTAAGAAAATTGACGAGCGACTCGGGGAAAGAGTATAGAGACGACTGTTTTCATTGGGCGAATGTTGGGGAAGGATCGTGTTTACAGATTAACTGACGCTGATACGAAGAGTCATCCTACCCACGCCGCCTCAACCTGCATTCGACATTGAATCGCTTGTTTTGACAGGGATCTTCATTTTCATATCACTCCTCCTCTGCCTTGTTTTGATCGTTCCGTCTAAATTGAGGTTTTGGGGGGGGTTTTTGTGAGCAAGTCCTTGAGTAAACTTTTCTAATAAGGTTGCAGTCTTGGTACTTTTACGGAAAGGGACAAAGACAAACCCTGCAGAGTCAGCACTCATCGCCCAAGGACACGGTGGTTAAAGAAAGAGCGAGGAAGATAGATTTAACTTTTCCGCGGGACAAATCCCTCGCCGCCGCCCACCTCTCCTGTGCTCTTTCACCTGGTCCACCACTCTTCTTACCCGTCTTCCCTCAGTCCGAAGATATCAATTGCGGCGGTGGCGCCGCCTTGAGCGACTCAAGTACGGTGTGAGCAAGGAAGTTAGAAGCAAAACGCCGCTGATGAGGTTGTCACCATTCATTTAGCTTTTTCAATTTAGCCGAGATGGCTTTTTATGAACGTGGGCAAATCTAAAGCGTCGACTATCCGGGTAAAAGAGGAGAGTGATGCTTTAAATTGGTCCCATTTTTGAGTTGCCAGACTCAAAACAGCAACTTTTAAGAAACATTAACAGCTTAATGATTCTGGCTGAATAGATTATAACGTGAAACCTTTTAATATCTACCAGTAAACATTTAAAATTCAAGTCTTCATCTCATGTTAGGCTGTTTTTTGATGGTTGTTCAAAGCCATCTTTTCTAATTGACGGATTGGACTGAGATAGTCACGTTCGGCTCCAATTTTTTTCATTAACGTCGCCACATTTTAAGGAAATTTAATTGGTTTAAATGTCATCTTAATTAATGAGAAAATGACTCCGGAAAAAATTAAAACTCGCCCAGAGCGAGGGCGGTTGTGATTTACAGGGATAGAAATGTGCCGATTGCGATATTTGTGAATGCCTTCTTTCAAAAACAGGAGGTTCGCTCCTGTGACAGTTTTATTACAGCGTTAATACTACATTAATAATCACATCTTAAACAGGCGTCTCCCACAGAAATACCGTGACAAAGAGGCAAGCTGACAGGAAAGCCATTTTGGGGGGGCTGTTTTTAGCCAAAGAGGTCCCAGGCTGGTACGGGAGATGAGGTCTCCGAGTCGAAGAAGCGAGAGGGGAAAGCAAGCAGTACCTTGCAGACACAGTACATTACTTTTTCATCAGCACATGCACTCCCCTAAGCCTTGGTCCGTGGGGGTGTGCGCACTGAATCACAAGCGTGAACCTGGCCCTTTCCCCCTGCACTCTCCTATATTGCATACTGTAGGAATAGAGGCCACGGTAAACTCATATAAGCCACAAAACCTGCAAGATGCTGTCAAAAACTGCAGACAAATAAAAAATAAACAGCGGCGGGGAGGTGTGCATACATTGCATAAAGAAAACACACAATAAGGCGAGCGGCGTGGGGCAGGAAAACGCTAGGAAAAAAAGCGACATCAAAGTCTCGTTTTCCACTCTAACAATCTCCATCACTTGACGGGAAACTACAATCAGGCTAATAAGATTTAATGAGGATCCAAGTAAAAGTGTGACCAAACAAATAAAGGGTTTCAGAGGTGGTGGAGGTGGTGGTGGTGGTGGGGGGGGTTTACAAGCCTGAAGACTGGGAGGAAGCTGCAGGACATGACTGCCATGTCACATTTACAACTCCACATCAAAACCCTCTTTGTGTCCTTGCCAAAGTTATCAGTGCATAATTACCACTCGCTTGTTCTTTATTACATATCTGGCTTACCCGATAAGGCCCGAGAGGCCGTCCCCCCCCACCCACCCACCCACCCACCCCCCACGCGTGACATCAAAGTATAGCTGTTTAAATCTACAATAGTAACCTCGCGGTGCAGGTGCGATCCGGAGAAGGTAATTTATCGTACTTATTTTTTCCTTTTTTTTTTTTTATGCCGGTTTCCCGCGGTCCGGAGGAAATCTTGGAGGGAAGACGTACGAGCGTTCATTATCGCTACTTAAGAGAGTCGAGAAAAGGGGGAGACGGTGGAAGGCAGCGGGCGAGCGAAGGGAGGAGAAGTCAATCAAGACAGGAAGGATGTTCATTCTCTCTTCTTCTTTAGTGGGCCATAAAAGCTAACGGGCCCGGGAACAGCGCTCACCTCGGAATTGCCCGATTGCCTTTTTTTTTCGCCTCTTTTTCCCCCCACTCATGGCTCCCCCTCCCTCTGCTGCACCGACAAAGTGGCGGCCCGGACAGAGGTGAGGGTCATAAATAAGGAAAATGGTAGTCATTGTCACACGCGTGTGCACGCTCACGCCGTCTAACCCGCGTGCACGAGCGCCCATCCTTCTTCTCGTGCAGCGCCGCGACCGAGGACCTCCCCAGAAGTGGCCATCGTTCTTTTTTTTTCCCTGACATTGTGTTACCTCAGGTGGAGGTGGGGGGGGGGAGAACGTGAGCCAAAACTTCTAAAAATACAGTAATACAGTGTAGTCGGCGCCGCCGCAGAGGTTAAACAATCCGAGAGCTGCAGGCAATCATTCAATTTAAAACGCACCGGGAGCCCTTGGGGCACGGGGGGAGCAGGCGCATAAAGAAATTTAACAACTCAATGTTTTACGGTGCACAAAAATGAGATCTGAGTACAGGAGTCGGGGCGGGGAGGGGGTTGCGCCGAGAGCTTGCCGTGTCGTCGCTCGCAAAAACCTGCAGGACGTAAAAATAGCGGTCAGCCGCTGAGCGTTGAGTCGGGCTCGTAACCCCCGTTGCCCAGGAATAAAGCACAGAGCCGGCGGCTCGCTCCACGACATTTTTTTTCTTCTTTTTTTTCACCTGGAATCACAGCGATGCCGATGGGAAAAGGTTTAGATGTGAAACCAATCAAGGAAAAAGAAGAAGAGACAATCAGAGAAGTCAAAAGGGGACGCGGCCGGATGGCTCGCGGCGGACAATAGCAACAGACGAGGGGAGGACAGACAGGCCGGTAAAGGCATAAAGACAATGATCCATACAGATAGAGACAGGCGGGACAGGTCGAGACCCAGACAGACAGATGGACAGACAGGCAGGACGGAAGGCAGACAGTTGAGACAAGCCCAGGGAGGACACGGCGGAGCTAACCAGCCAGAGCTGGAAACAGCACCGTGTCACAAGCGATGAAGCCAAACGCCCGAGATGGACTGTATTTTTAAAGACTTCAAAAGGACAGCAGGTGACGTGAGGCGGGATGAACTCGGGCCGAAGGGAAAAAATAAAGGCAAAGAGGAACGCTTGTGAATCTCCAAAATACTTTCTGTCCTCATCTTGTGTGACTTTGCTAAGTTTTTGTGCATAAACATGAACTTCTGAGTCATTAAGTTCAAGAAAAAACACACCGGTGGCTTGTATCACCTGACAAAATGTAAAATAGCTCAATCAGGAGGGAAGTAAAAACAGTTTACTGCAGCAGAATGATGGCTGATAATTAGTCCGTCAGACGGATTTGGCTGTTTGGACTCTTCAAGGAGACCCTGGTGGCGGTGGCTGATGACTCTGCTGAGACTGATGAATGTTAGGCAGGTAGGAGGTGGTTCAGGTACAAATTTAGACCTAAAGAGTTGATCACAATTCAATATTAAAACATAAATGAATAGGAACAAGGCACTGCAGGTTAAACAGGATTATTTTAATTTAATTTATGAATATATTAAACCTCGACTATTTCTATTTCCCTTCGACTGATTTCAGAAATACTTCAGCCGTCTCCCCTTTTGTCTGGATTCCTGCTCATCAATCCTTTTCACCTCACCTCGTTTTTTAATACTTGACTACCCTTCAATGCCAGCTCGGTCCTTCCACATCCAAACCCCACCCCCACCCCCCACCCTCCATCCCCATCCCCAGAGCCCTCCCTGTTTAAAGACTCTCCCATCCGTTCAACACACTTTCCTTCCCTTTATTACTATTTATCTCCACTCCACTCTTAACTTTCATCCCCTCTTCACCCGACATGCATCCATCCTTCTTCCTCGCCTCCTCCTCCCTTTCTCCACCCCCCACCCCCCCACTCCCACCCCCTCTGGCAGACCGCCTGAGTGTGGGCCTGTTTCCACAGCAGGCAGCCGACCGCCACATGCCCGCATTGTGAACAGGGGAAATATGCTCCATTGTGTCTGCGAGGCACTCACCCCTCGATGTGGAAGTGGTCTGAATGCAGGCTCGTTAGCCAATCAATAGAGCAGACGTGTCTAAAACCTTGTCCTTGAAACCCCTCTCCGCTTTTGTTCCACGCATGACAAATGAGCAAAGTAGAGGAAAACATCCACCGTTGTTTCCCAGCTACAGATTGTCCCTCGTTTTGCAGACTTTTATGTAATCACACCCTCGCGCTAAAAAGCAATTTGACAAACCTGATTAGAACATCTGAAAAGAACCAAAACGACGCCGGGTTTTCTTTGCTTCCATCTGGATGAATCGCGCAACGTAATAAATGGTTAAATAAGAAACGCACGTCTGCTAAAGTAGAACATTTGCCCAACTGGAAACTAAGGGGTAGTTCTAGCGGCAGCCAAATAGACGAATGGCTTTACAAGTGGCCTAATAGAGTCCTCTGATGTGGGCATCAGGTAAATTAGCTGCTCTAACCTATAAAAAGATGTCAGCTGCATTCTTATTCATATCAGATCGCGCTGCCAGAAGTGGAACGGGATCATTTTAACGTTATTCCAAATCGTTATATGACCTGTTTTGAGGCACTTCAACTTAAAGTACAGTACTCTTTATGACACCCAACGTCTTCCGGCTGGCTGGATGTGAGCCACTTGGCAGCGTTCCTCATCCTTCCCAGACAACCAGACGCAATCATATAGAAACTTGAACCAATCATTCGGACTCACCAAGGACACTTTGTCGTGTCTGCGCCGGACAACAAACAACAACAAGTGGTGCCGCCGTCCATCAGCGACGTTGAGGTCAATCAAACGTCATGAATACCACGTCCCATCTCTCTGGATGGCGGTGTGGTTGCATCAAACGGGTGTTGGGAACATTTATACCCTTGATTTCATCCTTTTGAGACTAGTTGCCTCCTAAGCTAACAGGTTCCTGCCTTGACTAGTGTGGAAAGTCACTGCAACAAGTTCGGGGGAAGAATAAAGTTACAGAGGGAGTTTAAAGACTGCTATTACTGCCACCAAATATAGTAATGAGAGTAGAATTATCATCGGGAGACTATGTAGCTTGAAAAAGTCACAAAATCCCCCAAAGAATAAAGAGTTAAAAAGTTCTGTCAGTCCAATCTACTCCTTCCTTGGCATCAAATCAATCCAATCAGTCCTAGACAAACTCTAATCGCCTACAACTCTGAGCAATCACTCTCATCCCATGATGCATTTCATCGGTGAAAAGACGGGTCTCTTTAGGGGTGACACTTTCGCGATCATTCAAGCAGCAATTACAGTGACGCAACAGCTTTGACGGGCGTGACAGTGATTGGTTGATCAAGTGACAGCTAGTGGCCATGAACTGGCAATAATTATGCACTTTAGTTATAACGCACACTGTAGGCAGAGGCAATGTGATGCTTTTGATGCCTATTGTTAGACCGCCGGATAGGGCAGAACAGTGGAATTCATGACTTTTTATTCTGCCAAGTCGGCACGGCAGGTTTTCTTTGTCGAAGATTTAACTCTGTCTAAATGTCGACGGCTTTAGTCATTCATCTACTGACGAAAATAAAAATAAACTGGGCAGACAAAGCGAGGAGGAGGAGACTGAAATGGAGAAGAGGAAGCAAAAACTTTACCTGTGTTCCACCTTTAATCCTTTCCATCTTATTTTAGAGAAGCGGCAACGCCGGTGTCTGTTTACTGGAGGAAATTCCATTCCGACTGTAAAAATCAGGCTCCCAGGGCTCGACATTTGTCAAACACCTCCTGCATGGGCCTCAGCCCCAGCCTGGAAGAGCCCTTTGTCAAGCAGCCAGCATTTTTCATTCTGCTGTTGTTGTGTCTCGGTCTCACCCAAGGCCATTAAACTCACAAAAGAATAAATTACATTAATTGCCAGTCTCGATGAAAACAGCTGGGCTGAGGTGCACAACAACAACGATAAAAGGAATTACAAGGAAATAAACCTCGGGTAAGAGAAGCGGCTCTCCCGACTTTCTCGAGGTAAGGAGTGTTCTCGAAGGAAAATGGCTGCTGCTTGATGGGGTTTTTCGGTTTTCGCGTTTGTCTTTCGCTGGTTGAGGAGCCTTTTCTGCACTCGCGCCGCCCCCCGTTAATCTCGGCACCTTTCACAGTTTGGGCCCAGGTGCATAGCTAATGAGGGGGCTGGTGAACTGCACACCTGTGTGCCGCAGGAAAGAGGCGGGAGGCTCGGCACCTTGACTAATACCCTCGCCCCTGTTCCTCGCCTTCCCATCTGTCTCCATCCCTCTTTCCTTCAGTTCGGCATGAAAAAACCTTTCCATTTCCATATCCATCACACTCCAGTTTGCCCCTTTCTTGGATGCTCGGCTCAGCGCTGCCGTTTCAAGGCCGTTTGTAGCCTCGGCTGAGGATACCCTGAGCTCACGACTGAGGCGCACCTCTGAGAAGCACTCGTTAGAAGGTGCGAGCTTAACCCCTGATTGATTTCTGAACATGACACTGCGAGAGAGCCGAGATGTAGCGCAAACACTCCTTCTGAGACCCGTGAAAGATGAGGGGTGAGGTGTTAGGGGGAGAGGAAGGGGAAGGGGAAGGGGGGAGATCAAGAACAAGAGAGTGAAAGAAAAGGACTGGGGAGAAGGAGCCGACTCGGGTTCTTTTATGTGCCTTTATATGTTGTTGTTGTTTTGCTAGCATTCAGGGCTGTGCAATGAACTGAGGAGTGGCTAACTCGCACACCAATTTGTCAAGAGCTCTCTGACTGTTGTTTTGGGCGGTGGGTGGGGGGCGAGGAGGGCGCAGCCGCCGATGCCAGCCCTTCGATAGCAGAGTGATTACTGGGCACTGGGCCGTGCTGAGCCGGGCCAGGGCGTCAAAACATGCCGTCGCACTTGACTGCGCGCTGCTGTATAAAGATATGTGCTGAGCCCTATAAGCTCTGACAATGCTTTGCTAAATTTAGAGATATCGCAGAACATTAGAGGGCCAGGCGATTATTTGCCTAAAGAAGGAGAATATCGGGTTTTGGTGCCGATATCTAGAGAAACACTGCGAATAAGAGACTTTGAGAAAGCCGTAATACTTTTTTTAAAATCGTATTTTTACGACGAGCTGCCCTCGCTCCCAGGATCCCAAGACATCCCCAACCAGCAACTCCAATCGGCATCTTCTGTCCATTTAGGGCTCATCTCCAATCTAGACCACCAATTTTGGGAAGACACCCTCCCACCAGAGGACTTAAGTAAGCTAGTTGGGTCCCTGGTACCGACCTCCCGACAGAATCAGAACTGCCCCAGCTGGAAGATTGTACATTCGCTAAATAATAATAGGGTTTCAAGAGCTTAAAAAAAAAGTCGGAATCGTAAAACGTTTTGATGACAGCACATTTTCTCCATTACAGAACGCTGGTGCTGTTTTACATTAAAGATAAAATAAAATGCCTTTGCATCATAAACACGACACTTTACAGGAAATGTATCTTGCTTCATGCTCAAGCTCATGGAAAATTGGATAAAGAATCATTTCGACTCCCAGAACAGCCCAGCTGTATCTTGTTAATGGCTGAATTAAAGCCAACGACAATCTATATTCTTTCTGCAAATGCTTTTACATCTTTTCCGATGCCACGTTCTTGTTGTCGGGTCCCCGGTGAGCGTTAACCCCCTTATAGAAACATGTAAACAGCCTGGCGGATATCAATCCATTGTAGGAATTCTTAGTCTCTCCGCTGCGAGACTGCATCTGATTATTGATTCCATAAAAAGGGGGCCCTTCGATAACGTCAAGGCATTTTGATTTGCATTTATATTCTCGTCGTGATGATGCTCATCTAACGCAATGGAACCTCTAACATGCCCGGGGACGAGCGGAAAGGAGGGAGAGCGTTTTGATAAGGCGGCCTTCATTCATTTCAATTTCCTTATCGAGCCTAAGTGCCTCCTATGAATTGGCCCTTTAAAGTACACAAATTAGAGCCATCAGTTATGCTTGTGTGCGAAACAAGGAGAGGGATGCGGCGAGCAGATTCTGCAGAGAACGCCGTGAGAATCACAGGCAGAAAATTAGACCCCCGAAAAAAAAAGAAAAAAAAAAAAGCGGGGTGAAAATAAAAACGAGCGTGAGAAAGACGGCGTTAATGAGATCGAATCCACTGTGTGGGCAGGACCTAAAGAACAAATGTCTCTAAAGCGTCGTTCCACAGGGAGCAGTCGGGGTATGGTTCTTATCTTTTTATAATGATGATTAGTCAGGGTCTGTGGAATGGGCACCCACTCAGGGGCTATAGCTACAAAAAAAAAAAGAAAAAGAAAAAGGTACAAAGTCAAGCAAACGCAGCGGGAAGTAAAATATACGACGACGTAAAATCGCGCGACGTTGGATAGATTATGTGTATGCTCCTAATAAGTGCGATAAAAGGACAGAAAAAAACTCATGCATTTAAATATGCTTCTTAGCCCAGTATAATCCCGAGTCTCTGCGTCATTGTGACTCCGGCGAGAGACGCACCCAAACAATACTTCTATACCGAGTACTGTTTGTTTGCTTTACATATGAATAGCCCACTTTATTTCTGGAAGTACACCAATCACTTTTGGTCCATTAAATTCTAATTAGTAGAGATAGTGCCTAAAGCCTCACTGAGAGAGATAATATTATAGAGGCTGGGAGAGAGCTGAGGAAGACGAGAGGGAGGCAGAGGAGGCGAAACAATGCCACATAATGGACGAGGCCTCCAGACGTTAACTCCTTCAGTTCTTCAGGCTGTTTAACTCGCACTTCCTATCAATGGCGACGAGACGTTTGAATTTGGTTGCATGTATTTCGCGGCTCGGTTCTAGCTTTCACTAGTCTGACAGAGCGGGAATCAAGATCGCCGATTCACCGTCGTTTCCGGAAAAGCAATTTAGAGGAAGGATTTCCCATCCATTTTAGTCGTGTCGCTCGCCGTACGCTACTAATACTGATTAAAAGTTAAGTTTAGGTATTCATTTAGAATCCTCTTTGGATGAAAGAGGTTTAAAAGACAATATCCATAGCGACGTCTCTGTGTAACGGAATATAACCATCCGCCATCCGTGGATCCATCCGTGATCCAGAGATAGAAATTCTGCAATAGATATTAAAAAAAACATCTTTCCCAAAAGTGCTTCTAATTTGTGGATTGCCTGGAGCAAAAACATATTTAATAATCTAAAAAAAATATATTAAAACTGGATACGGCTCCATTTGATCTAGCTAGCTAATATTTTTTACGGTTACGTGCAGGAGTGGACAAAAAAGGGCCCACATGCGGATTTCATATCGACTTACATGCTGAAAAATAATTATTTGCATCACCACTAGATAGACCTAAACTTTTCATTTTAACTCGGGTGTAAAAAAAAAAAAAAAAAAAAAAGGCTTGGTATCCTTCAGATAAACAGAAACAAGGGCAACAAGTCCATTCCTGCTTGTTTACCTCACACGAGCGACGCGGTTACGGTGTTGTTGTTCCAGAAAAATTCATCCATCACTAAATCTGAATGTTGCAGGAGCGTGAGCGAATTGTCCCATCGATCTGATGCAGCCCATAAAACAGCCTCAGAGTTTGGTAACCGGGGTCTCTTGGGGGGGGTGGGGGGTGGGGTGGTGCAGCTTGCGCCAAATAGGAGGTCTGATTAATGCACCGATAATCTGGTCCATAAATAGACACGCCAGTCTCTGTTGTGTATTTTATGTATCCGCCTTTATTGCGGCAATAACCGTTGGAGGGCTGTATTTCATGGCTGTTTGGCCGCCAAACTTCTCTCACTTACACTCTGTCACTCTTTCTTTGCCCCGGATCGCTCCCCCTCCCTCCCTTCCTCTCCGGCCTGATTCCGTCGTGATGAAAAGTGAAAGAGCATGTTGTCTAAAACTTTCTGGCAGATGGTGAAGATACAAAAAAAAAAATATATATATATATATATATATATATATATATATATATATATAAGAATGACAGGAAGAGGCATCAAGTCCTCGCTGCAACAACACCTACAGTCTACCTATACCGGTGGGTCTTTTTCATCGCGAGCCGGTGATGAACATAGAAAAGGTTGGCGGATTAAAGGAGACGGCTGGAAGAGAGCCACCCCCCCACACCCATCCACCACCACTCCCATTCAAGAAGAGAGGCCTCGCCAGCCAATAACATGGGTCACCGGTTCCCAGGCCAAACTGTTTCGTGATGGAGCGCTGGGATGCCAGGGCTCAACCAAGAGCGAAGGTGACAAAGGAGGAAAAGCTTTTACCACATCAGTAGCAGAGACATTTGTTACTCTCTACAAAGGGAACAAGGCAGAACTCGCTAGTCCCAATCCCCATCTGACTGCAGATACAGCTCCGGGGTAGTCTTGTTCCACCAGTCCTCACCTGAACCAGATCTGTCCATCAGCATCCTCGTGTGAATACATTACAGTAATAATGGTACGGCTCTTCTGTATGCATAAAGGGATACCGGCTGCCGTGTCTCAAAGCAACCAACCCTGAGAAGAAAAAAAAACCCAGACTACACATGTGTAAAATCTTTAATTAAGAATGAAAAGAATCTAAAGGGGGCACTTTTACAAAATCGAGGTCTCGGCGCAAACAATTCAAGTCATGCACGTTTTTGTGTGTCGCGTTTAAGCCGCGCAGCGAAAAACACGGCGGTAATTGATGCCCTTTATCCTCGTATATTAGAGAGCACAATAGTTTCCATTTCCCTCCCATTTGCACATCTTATGAATATTCTAATTTAATGCAGGAAAACATCCTTTTAGTGGCCGTTGGCAGTTCGGTTGCGGTTTGCGTGCCAGGAAAATAACAGTGGCAAACAACAGCAGCAACCTCTGCGTGATCTCCCGACTTGACCGCTGTTTTAATTACAAAATTATAATTACTACCGAGTCGGGATGAACGCGTCGACCGGGCCCGCGACTCACCAGAAAACAACCAGCGCTGCTAGTCCCAATTTTATTTTTGTGAGGGCGGAGGAAAGAGGCCTAAAGCAATAGTTAATTTACTGTATCCCGAGATGTTGCCTTAATTTATTGACACCAGTTTGTTTTCAATTCGAGGTGAAGTGCTCCAGAGAGCAATGCTGAAACAGAAAGGGGGGGGGGGGATTTCAATTATGTTCCAGGAAAAGAGGCAGCGACGGAGGCCTTTGGATGCACAAAGCCGCCCTGTGACTTGATGAATCGCCAGCCTCTAATGTTACGGGGGATTAAAGATAACTTCTGAACAATCAACGCAAAGATGTATAGGCAGCTCCTCTCTCTCGGCCATAACAAGTTCTCAGCTGCCACTGGTTTAATTACCTGCTTTTAAAACCCAATCCACGTGGGCGCTCCTTTAAAAAAATTAAGATGGTGGGACGATTAAGTCGAGGGCAGCGGTGAGGGTCAGGTATTCTATTGATTACAAGATACCATTAAAGATCAAGAGAGGAGGCACTTAGAGACATCCATCACCCCGAGATTGAAGTGGCTGTAATGATCTTCCTGTACACCATAAATAACACTGATGTGTTGCTTCTATCTTGTCCGCGCGGCTCTGGTTTTGTTATGAAGCTTTTCCGCCCTCCTCCATCCGGACAATCCCCCTCGGGAGCCTCCCAGTCGTTGGACCTCCCCCTCCCTTCTTCGGCTTGTTCCGACCACCCACCTGTGCCGTCGAGCAAGGTGGCGAGAAATCCATCAGGATGGCATTGGGACGAGCAGATCATGTTAGCCACCCCCCACCCCCCACCCCCCGAGGAGGTAAGGGGGTCACTGGAGCGATGAGTCACAACTGTCATAGCAGCGTGGTGGTTGCTGCAGGGCGGTGATTGCGGGTCGGAACCAAAAATAGCACGTAATTCAAATCCCCTGATTTTGTTTTATTGGTTATAATTGATCTTAAGTATTTTATGGTAATCAACATTATATGCAGTACTCCCGTGGACCACCAGGGGACAAAACCCCAGACTTTGGGAACCACTGCCATTATCGATTGTCAGATCTTGACGGGTTACAGAAAATCAATGCAACTGAACAAAACTAGCGACGAACACACCTCTTCAATCAAAATCCCAGCACCGCTGGGAAGCAACATGTAAGTCGTTGCTACTAACAACCGTCAAATTTATTGGAAGCAACCGCTGTGTCTTCGGAAAGAGACGTGGTGTTTGTGGCATATGGAACAAATATGAATTCAAAGCAGCATGAGGAACATATGCTTTGGCTCCCGTCGGACTGCGAGACCACAGGGACCACATGCTTCCACCCCTCGGCTCTTCCACTCCATTTTTATCTTCATTTGCCTCCAAATGTGGGGGAGGGGGGGACTGGTTGCTGGATTGAAGAAAATGAAAAAAAAAAAAAAAATGACATCGCAGATGGCGCTCCTTATTGGCTGGTGATGAAGGATGGCAAAATATACAGTCGGCCACCAACTGGGGTTGAAGAACGGGACAGCTGTGCCTGTAGGTTTGCGGTACATGGAGCGCAGTTTAAGACTTCCATGATCCAAGAGGAAAACAGCTGCTGGAGGATGAAGGTGCGCCTCCATCCAGGTAGCACGTGTTCTATATAGGTAGCTATCCATAATAGCAACAATAAAATAACACACTGTCCCCAATTCCCAACGCAACAATGTTTTTGAGTTTAATCTTCTTCTGAAAAGTCCTGCGTGCCTCATTGATCAACAAAGCTGTGTACCGCCCCGGGTGATGGCGACGTTCTCTGTAGCACAACAAACACGAGCCGGGCAGGGATACAGGGGGAACAACGGGGAGGTGAAATCATGGGCACGTTCTCGCTGTTGCCCCGATAGAGGGACGGCAAGAACGAACGAAACATAGCTCCCACGGGATTCGTAGTCTACCGGATGACCCTCCACCGTAGGGAGCTGTAAGGCATCCTGATAGGACGATAGTAAGAGTAGGTTTGCAAAAAAAACTTCTCGCAACTCATCCCGAGAACATGAGTAGGTCATGATGAGGAGAACATGTCATAATTTATTCTTTCCTAAACAAAGAACCAACTCTAAAGTCAGGGTTTGCAGATAGACTCACCTTGCTTGGACCTCCGTCCGAGTTCTGTTCGCCACAAAGCGATCGGTTACTACGAGGACCCACAAAGAGAAGCTTGCATGTCAGCAACAACAAAAAGTGCTGGGAACAGGAAAATAGACTTTTTTCCACCTCTATTTTTTTGGCAAACAAAAGATTAGAGGATGAATCTCAAAGGAGCCGAGACAAGGGGGCAAGAGAGAAGGGAACAATTAGATACCAAAGCGAACACTTCAAAGAGAAGGGATGCACATTTTTTTGTACTTTTGCTCACCTTGTAAGCAAATAATTTGCTTTGCTCTGCTATACAAATCGATACGCTCTTGCGGAAGGAACAAAAATCTACTCAAGTTATATAAAAAATGTATTAAAATAACCTTCGTTTGGGGTCGTTTTGTCTTCCCACTGTGTTTGACTCTTTTAAGCTGAAACTTTACGATAAAACATGGACATGATCACTGTGTTCTCCCCAATACGATGACATCCAGGACATCTGTTACATGTCTTTTTTACTTCCATTCATTTTCAACTATTAGCAGTGGTATATTTGCCACCAGAGACACCATGAGGCTGGATGCAGAACACAGGTTCAGACGACAGCTACTCCTGGCAGGACCTAACCCAGAAAAGGCAAACATCCAGACTGGCTGCCTGAGATTGGCTCTGGCGGAAAGCAGGTCATACATACATCAGAGACCAACGTAGCACATTGCCCGTTACAGCTTCATATCCACCGACGCCAGAGTTAGGACACATACACCAGATAGCAGGGGAGGTGGGGTGGGTTGGGGGTGGAGAGATGGGGAAGAGCTGACAGAGAAAACAGATAACCGGACACAGGGAAGCACGCAAGCAGAGAAGGAGAATTCGGAAAGGCGAAGCGTATCTCGCAGGAAACGGAGAGCGAGGCAGGGAGGAGGGAGGAGGAGGAAGCTGAAATGATGGGTTTGGCAGAGGTGTTGTTGACACGAGAGGGGGAGTGAAAGAGCAGGCGAGAGAGATAAAAGCAAAAGAAAAGATATCCTGTGGATAAAAAGTGACAGAATATCTGGGGAAGAGGACAGTAAAAAAGAAGGCTGCGAAAGAGGGAGGAAAGGACGTTTTAGTATGCCGATATCATCGTCTACAAATATGTATTCTTTGTTAGCCTGATATATGTTTAATCCCATAGATAAGGGAGCACAGCCCGCGTTTCGACTCAATTAAGTCCAAATCTCGCTCCTTGTTGTCATCCTTTCATTAAAATTCCGCTTATACTTGTTAAATATGATAAGATCGACGACAAAAACAAAACTCCCTCCTCTAAGGAACATAAATTAGCTCCAGAGAGGTGACCAGACGTCTCAAAAAGAAATAGAAGGTGCAGCAACGAGTGTAAAAAAAATAAGAATAAAAATAAAACCGCTGACAGGCTCTTTTGGTGGAGGAGAAGTTGCGAAGGAGGTATAACAGAAATACGGGGAGCAAACAAGCATGTAAGGGGAAAGGTAAGGGAGAGATGGGAGGGAGTTGGGAGATAACGGGGGAAAACACAAGCCCAGCTCCCACAGGAGGGAGGCACAATAGTGCAATAAGCTGGAGATATAATGGTCTTTTTTGCTGCATCAAACCCATTCTCTTCATCTTTGGCAACCTTCATCAAATCAGCGCTCCTCTACCTCAGGTGCTTCTTTAATTACTGACAGAAAAGGCCGACCAAAAAAAAACGTTGCGTCTCGTCTGTGATGGTTAAAACACATCAAAAACGCAATAATCCTTTGCATATTCGCGCTTCAAGATGTGCAGCGTCACTACATCGCGGATTTTTAGTAGGTAGTCACGTGATACCGTACGCGCATGCTATTGGCTGACAGCATCCGTGAATTAAAGAAACACTTAAAAGCACTTTAAATAATCTTTAAGAGTGTGGGAAAAGGTAATACAGATATACGTTTAAATTATCGTAAATAATAAAATAGTAATGAGGGATTACTGTAATCAGATTTCACAATAATTTATCTTAAAAAGCTATGAATCAATAAAAGAGAAGCATCTGAGGTGCTAACGATTCATTAGCAACAGATTTTCACATTCTGATAAAAGAGGAAGGTAAACGCAACGAGTTACGACGATCTGCATGTGATACGAATCAAATGTCGAAATCAACCAGCATCTAAATATCAACACAATCGTGCAAAGAACAGGGAATACAAGCAGAGAACATGCGTGCATCCGTGGCCCTGTAGACTGTTACGGGACTGTCGCGGGTCCCAGAATGTAAGGCAAACCATCGGTGACATCCTAAGCAAGGCTAACGTCGTTACGGCTCCGCCAACATAGACGGAGAGCCTTCCCAGGATGCTCGGTGAGCCGCCGCCGCCACAGACGGGAGCCAAATGAGATAGCGCTGGGGCCAAATCTAATCAGGGGGGACGAAGACACGGCGCGAGAGGCATGGAGACGGCACAGCCAAGAAATGGAGGTGGGGGGTAGGGTTGGTGGGGGGGGGGGGCAGGGAGGGAGGTGGGGGTTGTTTAGATGAGGCAAACAGAGAAAGGAGGCAGAGGGAAAACACCGGCGTTGAGAAAGAGAGAGATATTGAGTGGGTGACAGAAAAATAACGCGTGTTAAACTGCAAGGGGGAGCGCTAGACGGAGGAAGGGGCGAATAAGGGAGTAGGGGGGGGGGGGCAAAGGTTTACATCCATGTGTGGGGAGTTGTTTGTGTACCCCCCTTCCAGCTGATAAATGGGAAACACAGCCTGCGACGTGTGCACCTCCTCGCACACCTTCCTCCTCCTCCTCGGACATTCATCGCCGCCTTTTCTCGGCACAATAGTGCGCCGGTGAACCCGAGGCGAGCGTGCCCTTTGAGCTCACCGACGGCAGAATGCATGGAGAGTTCTTAATGATATCAGGCCTGCACAGCAAGAACGCCAACACCTCCAATTCCTACTTATTTCTTCGCATAGACCTCCCCCGCCCACCCACTTCACCACAATTTCTCACCCCCTCGGCAAGGAAAAAGGATGCAGGTAAGTTGTGGATGAAGAAGAAATGTTAACATGACAAGATGGGGCTCAGATATGACCGCGTTGACACGTCGGCTTAAATTAAATTTGAGCATTTTGGTTTTAAAGCAGATGCTTCTCAAAGGTAGATCGGATGGAGAGATTAGATTACAAAAAAACGGATTTTGGCCGCCCGTCGTCGTTGGATTCCTTTCTTCTTGTTCAAACACATATGATGAGGAAGATATGAAGACATACTTTCAGGACTCGCCGGTATTAGCGCTGCCAAAAAAAGAAGGAAAGGAGTAAACAATATGCAAATCCCAAGGTTTCTGAACATATTAAAGATGCAAAAACAGATATGGATGTTGCTGGCTCGGAAATTTTCTGTTTTGTAACGAGACGAGAACTGAAAGTGAGGATTATTACTGAAAGGAAGGTTCATGTAGGGTCGACCTGGTCTTTGTCCTTGTCTACTCTGATCTTTCAACCTCGACAAGTATATTCTCCAGCCAATTAAATTTCACTTTCTACTAACAGGGGTCTTCAGGTGTGGAAGTAAAAAGGTTTTTTTTCAAGACAATCCTGGGCCTCGGATCACCTCACCAAGACTACAAGACCCGAGATCCGAACGGAAGACGCGTTTCTGGAGCGGCGTCTTCTCAAACAAAACAACACGACCATTTCTAGAAAGCCATTTCCTGGCTATTGATCGCTTCTGGTTACATTTGGAGCGAAGCGATGCCCAACTCAACTGCTTGGATTCCACTCAGATAGACTCAGGAGGGACATAAAGGAAAACGATAAAACAAATATCAAAATCAATGCGGCAGAAACGCGGATATCGTGTAACATATTGCGGTGGAAGCCGGTGCAGACTGAGGTGTCATCTATGCACGCATTACATCATAGTGTGAGGATGGTGATGATGATGGTGATGAAGACAGAGGAGGATTAGAGGCAAAAAGGAGACCAATCCAAACTTAAAATTACCTTTTGATTCGGACGTCCATCCAGTGGGTAGTTACGAGGAATATCGTCAATTCCCGTGATCCCGGACTGTTTTCATCAAGTCAATCAAGCCATCAAATCAACCGCTGGGACTTTTAAAGTCTGATGAACGTAATTTACCAAAGATGATCATCATGTGGGGCACATAAGCATCCTCTCCAAAACCTTCCGAGTGTCTGAGTGATTACATTTTCATTCCACTCAACTTTTTTTTTTTTTCCCTCCATTTTGGGCACAATCTGCATTTTTTTTTTTTTTTTTATCCTCTTGTGACAATGCTCAATATGCCGATGCTGATAACGCCTTGGATTTGTGTTGTTTTTGTTTAATTCTTTATCAGAATAAAGCTATCAGCTAAGCTTAAGGGTCACTTCTATCGCCGCCGGACACGAGGGCTTAGCTCATTCCTTTAATTCATCAAGGTTTGATTACTTATGTGTAGATTTTTTTTCCACAGCCCGATAACCTGATGCTCCCCAATTAATGCCTTTTCAAAATCCTTGCCGACATGATCAGAGTGCGGCGGGAGTCCTGCGTGTTTCTTCTGACACGCTTTGTTAAAACACACGCGTTACACCTTTGAGATTGTTTTAACTATTTTCACTTCATCAAAGAAGGTAAATTAATCTCTCATTCAAACAATCAAGAAAAGCATTTTACGAAGTTGATTGTGTACATATCAATATATACAGTGGTATATACTACTTACGAATGTCTCTACTCACGAAATGTTCTTCTCAGAAAAGCATGAGAAAGGGATGCGTTTGGTTGATCTCACCAAAGAATATGGCCGTAATGCATCTACAATCACCACGTTATTAAAACAAAATCATTTTTATTCTTTATTCTTTGTTTTTTACGTCATGCACAACTCTCATTTATTGTGTAATAATCTAATCGTAACATGTATTTGTTACATGTTTTGATGCATTTTTATGCTTTGTAAAACATTTATGTCTAAATTTTGGGTGGCTTGGAACGGATTAGGGCATTTGTATGGAAAACACATCTACTTACGAAATTTTCTACTTACGAAATTTCTTCCAGAACCAATTACTTTCGTAAGTAGAGGTACCACTGTATGTTATCGCTTCTCGTTTTGTTGTCCTTGAATGTCAAATTGCTGCTGACCCATTTCTTTTCCATGAAAAGATAAAGGACTGTGCGGCAGCAGCGTCATATGGTTTGACTGACATGTATAGCGGCTTGTCGTCTGCGTAGAAACGTACACTGGGCTTCTGGCTGTTATTAAACGGCAGCATTCTTTGTGAGAATACGAATAGACCAGAGGAGCTCATGGATATACCTCGACATAAGATCTCACAGCAATACATAGGGAAACAAACACTGTCAATGTCATTGGTTAAGATGTCACAGTCGGCCAAATCGAATTATTTTCAGGTCTAACAGGACGATGTGAGATCTGATTTCTACCATCTTGTAACTTTCAGCCTTTTGGGAGATCCTCCTGAATAAACGTTAATAATCTGCTTCCTGCTGTAAAGCTGCTGTCAGTGCAGGAGTGAAATTCTGTTCCAGTCTCGCAAAGCGCAGTTGACGTCACACGGTAAATGCCCTCGGCGGTGCAGCTAATACTCCAACTCATTTACGAGCTCCAGCAGAAACACGTCGGATGACCTGGAATCCCAGAATACAACAAGTGTGGAAGCTTTTCAAGTCAGAGAAAGAAATGGTTCCTCTGATTTAACCAGGTATGGCTGACAGCGGTAACTTTACCTGAGCGCAACCTGGACCTACCGGGTCGGTCTCTGAGCCACTGGGTAATAAGGGGGGACTTGTTCAGAGTCAGAAATTAAACATCCATGGCACAAAAGCACATTTAGCTTCTGTGGCTTGCATTGAAACGGCACGGTATTCATTTGGAAATTAAATTTGCCCAACAAATGAAAGAGTGAACGAATATAATAGACGGATCTGGATTGTCTGGTGGGGGCGGGAGGGTGGGGATGGGGGAGCAGCTCCTGTAAATAAAAGAGAATGGGAAGAGAGTTGAAAGAGAAGGTAAGCTGAGAGGTTTGCTGGATCAAATTGCTGTATTGTCTTATTTCATTGGGGAAGCGTCCATGCACACCTGTGTGTATGTGTGTGTGTGTGTGTGTGTGTGTGTGTGTGTGTGTGTGTGTGTGTGTGTGTGTGTGTGTGTGTGTGTGTGTGTGTGTGTGTGTGTGTGTGTGTGTGTGTGTGTGTGTGTGTGTGTGTGAGCTTTTGTGAGAGTACATGGCACTTAATTTTCGAGCTGATTGCGAGCTGCCCGGTGGCAGCATCCGCCGCCGGGCGACTCGGCGCAGAGCTTCTACTCGCTTCCTCTCCTTTCCGCTGCAAATAAATCTGCCGCAGAAATCAGATTACGGCCAGGAGAGATTCACGAGATGATAGAGGAAGTACAAAGATGAGGCGACTTTGAAGCAAAACAAAACAAAAAAAAAAAAACCCCCAAAAGCAGTAAGACTAGAGAGAGGAAAGGGAGAACCATGCTGGCGCATTACAGTTTTACTCAACGGTGAAGATTTGCGAAGGCTTTTTCTCGGGGCATTTGTCTAAATCCAGCAGAAGAAGAGGGAAATATGTTAATCGTGGAAAATAACCTGCGGGAAAGTAAGACGCAGGTGGCAGAAAAGTGGTGAAGCTTAAAAAGAGATTTGTTACCAAACAAGAAGAAAATATTGTGTTTAGATTTGCAAAAAAAAACAATTTGTACCTGAATATGAGCCAAACCTTTAAAGCAGGGTGTTTTTGCCGAACATACACAAATCACTGTACTTTTTACACATCGTGTCAATTGGTGATGACACGCCCCCTTTAATCATCACTGGCTGCAGGTGATCACGCTACATCGATTAGCCTACCTGTGCTACATGGGATTTTGCACACTCAGTAGTCGATTTATGCCTGTCATGATGGTACGTCATCTGACTGCTTTCTTAATATTTTAATTCATAGTAACCATGTTGAGCAAAAAAAGAAAGTGGTCGGACGAATATATGCAACGTGAATTTACATGTACTGTATAACGGAACGTGATGGGAGTCAGCGTTCTGCAGGATTTGCTATGTCAAGTTGAGCAAATCTAGTTGGCACTGGAAAAATTAAAGGAACACTTCCTTAAGCTGCATGGAAAACAAAAGAAACAGACTTTGCTGTGAAAATGACATAAGAGTAACACTTGCCAAGGTGAAGCCACGCATATCTGAACTGGTCTCTATAACAACAGCAGAAGTCACACTGATTTGCAGGTAGGTCATTTCACGTGAGTTCATGCACTGTCTTGGATTTGCTCTCTGAAAAAGGTGACATTAGTGCACAACTCCTTAAATACACCAGTAAAACATGTACTTATGTCTGAAATTTGAAAAAAAAAAAAAAGGGTTCGGTGAGTGAGCATATGAAACCGACAGGGTTCGGTACCTCCAACACGGCACGAACACAGCGCTCCCGTAGATCGTTAAAATAAATCTTGACTATTAAGACACTTAAAAATATATCACATATATTAGCATTTACATGGGACGTCATAAATGTGACCCCATAATGAACATCCGCTCGGGAAGTGACCGCGATAGGGACCATAAACTTCCTGAACCCATCCCGACTGCATGGAGGGAGCATTCGTCCCGTGAAGGGCATAAAAACATTGTTTTGCCCAGGTAGTCTTGAACACCTCTCCTTTTGGCAACCCCCTCGTCCTATCTGCATGTCTCAAAGGGCTTTTGAGTAATGCATTTCTATTATTGCACCGCGTGTCGTGTCACATCGGTGGCTTTATCAGGAAGTTGTTGCGGGGGCGAGGCTGGAGTGGGATGGAGGGGTTATTTCGTGGGCTTGGCCGGCATTAATCTCTGTCGCTTGTCCTCTCTGATTTATACCGCTTCCCAATAAGCCCAGACCACGGCCTCCACTTCAATTGCTACTTTGCGATAGCATTCCCATGTTCAGCCTTCGTCGGCGCCATCGCTTGACATTGAAGGCTTGTTTCTCCGTAGAAGCAGAAAGTTTAAAAAAAGCAGGGTAAGAATTAAATTTCCTGCAGGAGGAACAAGAAAGACAAGATAATAGGAGCCAGGAGCTCCCGTCTGCAACGTATATAGAACGGCGTTCTCCGTCGAGGCTATTACGCCGCGGCGCGAGCGTCCGCTTGATGACTTTGATGAAGAGCAATTAATCTTTCACCAGGAGTTAGGAACTCAGTTAAGGCTTGTGGTCGGATCCGTTTTTAAACATACAGAAAACAGGTTAAAAAGAAGAAAAAAAAAGAACGGGAGATCAATCAGAACCAGCCTCTGATTAATGAACACGAAGGCTTAGCTGCGGGCTATCTGATCAGATTCACCACAAAAACCCCAATCATCTCCTTCAAATTTAATAACAGACCACTAGGATTGGGCCACCGTGCCACCCACCCACCATTAAACCCCCCCCCACCCTCCGCCGTGGTCCGTATATTTCCAAAGTGTTTAATTACAGATGATTTATCGCCAAACTGTCGTACGCTAACTGGGCCTTTCCCGTTCCCTCTCCCCACGCCGTCCATCCCTGCTGTGTTGGGGGGTGTGTGTGTGTGGGGGGGAAGCCGTCACATCATTATGAGAGAGCTCATTTATATTAAAATGAGTATTACCAGTTAATTCTCTCCATACATTTCGGACACAGCGTGTGTCATACGTGAGCTTTTCCGGATCACACCTGGTTGGCGGCGCCGGCGCCGGCATACATCAAGTGCTTTATTTGACGAGAGCTAACGCGCGTTTCAAAATGCAGAGCGTTTAGCCCGTGCGCCAGCCTCTCAAATATGATAAATCTAAGGGGATGCTAAATGCTAGGTGCTGAATTAAACATGGAAACGCTAAAGGGGTCGTTTACGTCGCATCTCATTTTCTCGGATAACCTCCGGTCGTATCCGACAATCAAGGACAATCGCCGGAATTAGCTTCCAGCTAATGACAAAACCGATAAGGCGTATCGTAAACAGAGTTCATGAAAGTAATCCAACTGTAACTGCCTCAAAATCCCACCCCACCCCCACCCCCACCCTCGGTTGCTCGGGTAAATATTTCCAGCGAAAAATTCACCTATAATAACTAAAAAAAATCCAGATCCGAGTCGGGATAGACTCGCTTTCTCCTCGTTCGCTGAGCAGAAAATATTAATGAGGGTATTAAATACAGCCAGCAGATGAAAAATAATAACATATTGATCGTGCACATTGCACTTTCAAAAGGAGCATAATGGTCTGATTCCTGGTATTGATCAGGCAGCAGTCTTGGGGAGGAGTAGCCGGTCGCCCCTGTGGAAGACCCCCAGTGAGAAAGAGATTGGTGAAGCCATTTAAGGTTCGCTCCGTTCTGGCTTCATTTCCAAACACGTGGGGGTGTGTTTTCTTCACGGGCGGATGTGAAGCTGGGAATGGACTGACATATACCATTATTTTCCATCTTGTCATCATACTTACCTGTAAACGGCGTCGCCGTATGGGCACAAATGTGCATTTTGCAGCTTGGTGTGACGATCAGGAAAAAAAATCACGTTTTATCCACAGCATAGCATTTATTATTTAATACAGAGTTAAACATTGATGGGTTTCTTCAATCGGTGGAATTCATATTGCATTTGTTAGCAGTTAGATTGATTTATGCGCCGTTTAAGGTGCATATTAAACATGTAAAATTAAGCATTATAGATGCAAGTGTTTGCAGAGAGCATTCTCGCTCTTTGGTGATATTTATACGGCGCACAAACGGAGCAGCATGTGGATGTTTAACTGTGGGAAAAGTGGACGAAAATTCAATTTCCAACTTAACACATATGATCCCTAACCCGCCTTTCAACAAACTCTTCAAGTGATCTTATTTCTCGCTCAAAGAGACAGAAAAATCTATATCTCAATTTGGTACACTTCAACTCCACTCCAAAAAAAAAAAAGGTGCCCTGAGAGAAAACTGAATTAAATTGAGACAAGCTGATTCAACACCCACAAAAGATGAATATAAGTAGTTGTTTCTGAAATATGTGTTTGCCGTGTGGAATATTGGGTGCTTTTTTTTTTTTTTTTCAGCGAGCGAAGGAACATGACAGGACTTCACAGCAGCTTTTTTTTTTTTTTCGTCTGGAGAAAGGTTTGTTTTCTCAGAATAATAAAAAAAAAAAAAAAAAAAACGTGCATGCTCGGGAATACATTAATCATAACAAGATGACAGCCGGCCTTGACAGACACACCGGAGACACCGGGACAGATTAGACGGTGCTTTCTATTCAAAAAAAAAAAAAAAAAAGCAGAAACTTACAGGGTAATTAAAGGAGCGATGATAGCGGTGTCACCTGGATTAGGGGCTGGGCGTGAAATTGTCACATTGTGTGTTCGGGGTGTTCTGTTAACAACTCAGCCCCAGCTTCTACCGTTGAGCGGCGGGAAGGTGGGTGATGGTGGCGGTGGCGGTGGCGGAGGGGGGGTGCCCGATGGAACGTGACACTGGAAGAAATACCGTCAAGTCTGTGCAAGGCCAGATTAGATTAGCACACTGGAACAGGTGGTCTTTTATTGGTTGCGTGATAATGTCAAGGATCCTCTGAAACTGTAAGAAGCATGTGCACATGTGCGTTGAAGCACACACACACACACACACACACACACACACACACAGAGGGAACATTTAGGGGGAAGGTGGAACAAAGCTTTTGTCCTGGATTCCAAATGGAGACTCGGTTTCCTGGTGCCGGGGTCTGTTGTAACGTGAGAAAGCGGTTCAAGAACAGACGGAGTCGGGTCGAGTTATAACGCGCTCCGAAAAAAAACAAAAAACACAAAAAAACAAAAAAAAAGAAGAAAAAGAGCAGACGTCTGGTGAATGATGGGAAATTTAGGGCTTGTCCAGCTGTCTACCAAGGCGGCGGCGACAAAACGGTACAAGTCTGAGGCGGTTTACCAAATCATTCTTCACCACCACCAGTATATTTACGGGGGGAACATATTACCCATGAATAATACATGCGGTAATGTATGGCGCAGGTTTTCCTGGGATAAATTATACAGCGAGGCCAGAACGAATACTGCATCATATCCCCATATGGATGGAGAAGCATAAAAAAGCAGGGAGGTCCTCTGCCAAACTGATAGGCGCTAATATACAGCCGCTCTGAAATCTGGCGGGAGTAAATTTAGTTAAAAAAAAGCCAAAAACGGAGACGATCCAAACACCACACGGGTGATCCAAACATCGCGTCCGACATATGGACTTATTCCTGAATAAGCATGGACATCCACAAAAAAAACACCCCCGGGAATTCCAGAATGGTGAACGCTAAGGGTGAAAAGATGTAAACCGATGAGGAGGAGCGAAGATTCTGATCATCTCTAGATCGACAGGTGAGTCTTGGACTTCCGTGAGACACAAAAGTGGCTTAAACAGTCTATCAGAGTGTGGGAAAGGTAAAACAGATGGAAGGTGGCTTAATATCAGTATGGGTTCATAAACATTTAAATTAACGTAAATAATACGATAAATAGTTCATCACTATATCGCGGAATTCGTTATTCTCGTGTGGTTACTGGAACACATTAACCGCGAGTAGCGAGGGCTCAATGTATTTGGGAATGAGGAGGTTTTATGAAGCACATGCTGAACTTTATCTCTGGAATATAAGGTCTGAACTTGTGTTTAATATATTTTAGAGCACCGAAAGCCGACAGACTTGGTTAACTTTTTTTTTTTCTTTAGAGTGGAAATTTGCCCACTTATTTCAAGTGTGCTTGTTGACTTTTTGGTAGACGTCACAAACACTACACTACTTTATAAGTGCGAGTTAATGGAACTGAAAGTGTCTGCTGGTTTATCAACTGACTTTCTCTTCCTGTCTAGCCTTGAAATGAATGAAAATAACCTCCATATATATGGTTTATTTTGGCATTAATCAAAGACAGCTGCAATAATTCCAAGTTATTCATGTATGAAACGGACATAATTGTAAAAGCCCGAGTTATTCAACTCTCCATTATTCAATTAAACCTTTACGCAACAGCTCTCAAAAGGTAAGAGACAATGATTCCCACCATTAACTCTCCAAATAGAACGAGATAAGATGCCAAGAATCTTTTCTATCAAGCTGCAACAAGGACGTCGGCGCTCGCGCTATGATATAGGGAACTAAAAAGACAACAAGGCAGGCGTGTGGAGTGTCTATTTAGGGCAAAGACTAGATGAAAATTCATGCTGGTGCCTTTGGAGGAAGCAGAGGTAGTGCCAGAACACAAGGGGAAAGATGATTTTCATATCCCTCAGTACTCTATCAGACAGTAGAAATGAGACTTGGCAATATATCTAACGCAGAATGAGTTATGAGTTGGAGAACTATTATGGCTGGATTTTAATTGAACATGCCCAGGAGCAGATCTTTTTTTTCTTCTGCTTCTACAGTATGTCAATGGAAAAGTTGTAAAATCTCACACTGGGGCAGCTGGTGAATGGAGGATTGAACTCAGGGTTCATACGCTATAGTGGAGATTTAAAGAGTCATCTGTCTGTGCTCAGACATGATGTATGCCAACTTTCTTTCTTTTTTTGAAATGTCCTGCACCAGTTCCTTTATCGTTGAGGGCTTCATTACCATAGCCGGTGGGCTTTACTTTAATTCTTACGCCTAAATACAGTGCGGTCGCCTATTTGAGTTGACGATTAATAGCCGCAATTTACAACAAATGAGGTTCTGCACAATATGTTTAGTGGGGCAAGATAAAATGGGTCCCTGGCCACTGATCTGGAGACAGATTAGGTTTTTAGTCAGCTATGATTAAGGCACGGATAGGGAACAGGAGATCAGACTCCGAACCTGCCGTGTTTAATGCGGCCCACCTGTTATAAATGAGCAGTTAAGCGAGTCAGGCGTTGGAAGTCCCGGGCCGATTCAAGGGCACCAGCCAGCTACACGCAAACGCTGTGTAGCTCCGTTTCTGGGTCGACCAGCTCCTCTTTAGAGTCTCGGATTCTGTTGGCATTGCTTTACCGGGGGTCACCGGGCCAGAGGATGGAGCGTGATTTCTCCTCTGCATGAAGGCAATCCCCAAAAAAAAGAGAATCCCAAAAGTAGATTTATCACCATGAGGAAGTGAACGGATCTGCTCCAGCGCACGCACAACCAGATAAACTGCATCGGATGCGTTGGCGATAATAAATGACTTCCTTAAAAGCGACTTTTTGCCTCGTCCTCGTCTAGGGTAATGAATCATAATCTACTTCTTTATACGGGCCTAGTGTTACAAAAGGCATCCCAACACTACACATGTGAGCGCTTGAAAGGAACATTTGTTACAACCGCTCCACCTAAGTGTGGGCTTCGAATTGGGTCAACGGACTGTCATCGTCTCTCTTTTTTGTACCTGCAGGCTGAAAGCGTTTAACGTGTCCTCTGAAGCTTGACTTCCTCGCACCCTGGTAAACATCTGAAAAGACTTGCTTTCGCCACCAAGCGCCGTCCTTGTTTATTTCAAAATGGCCTTATTACATAACCGCGAATGGGACGGCCCCGTTATTTAAGTGCTACAACAAGTGAGCGGTGTAAAACAAGGATGTGGGGCTCGATGTGGAGAGGGGCTACCGCGGTAACGCGGGCTAAAAGGTTAAAGCAGCAGGGGGAATTAATATGTCTTAATGACATTATAATGAATGGGAAAATATACGACATCATTTATTAAATGGAGTCAAGAGTGTCAGGGAAGTGCGAGGACTCACAAACGCATTAATTATCTCGCCGTCTCTCTTCATGGACAGGGGAAGAAAGCATCGGTGGAGAGGTAATGACAGGCACCAAACGGATGTCATAAATTACCATAGGGGGGCTTTGAGACGACAAGGTCTCGTCTCACTCCTGCACTCACGCAGCAAGATGTCTTTTAATGTGTCCAAACCATCACTTGGAATTTGGACGGAAAAATCAGAGATGCCTTTTCCTGACGCTCAGTCATTTCCAGACAAGAAAGGAAGGGAGGGGGATTATGCCCTTTTTTTCCCTCCAAAGACCTGGTATCGTACCCGCAAGACGTGACTCGTTATTTATCATACCTGTCAAACTGGGGGGAAAAGAGATGCAAGCTCAAGTCACGTTTCCACACCTTACTGTCTTGGGACCCAGAATGGGGGGAGCAAGGAAGGCATTGCTAAAGAAGACTCATCCATAACCACCGGTTTGTTTCTAACGTTTGGGATGTTTCTCTTTTCTCCGGACTTATTGACAATTTAGAAAAAAAAAAGACCCTTGTGTTCATGTTCCCTTCAAAGCCCTGCAGCCACAGTGTTCCAGATCCATTGCTTACTTTGACATATTTGCACACCTGGCAAATTGCTGCTTTGAAGAGGGAATTTTGAAGGGGGAATTGTTGGTTTCTGACAGCTACAGAAATTGTCGAAAAAACAGCAACCCAATCCCGATGTCGGAAAGCCCTGGAGTTTGCAGACGCTGTATGACCGTTTGCCGAGGAGTCTTGATGGAGCATTTTCGAGCAATTCGACAGAACTGGGCGCCCCAATTCAGCCGATGCCAAACTATCTTCATCTAAATTGTGAAGAACGGTCGCACAAGCCCTCATTTTCTGTTAACCCAGTCCAGAGAAATCGTCACGGCCCTCAGTAACAAATCCCATCCCCAATGACTTGATGCTCTTCAGAAGAATTGCTTGTTATTTCTGCCACACCGAACCAGTACATATGCATTTTCCCTAAATTTGAAATCATGTGCACATTTGTTAGCAATAAAGCCGCTACATCTTGCTCCAGCAAAGTCCAGAGTGACGCATTCCAGCACTTAGCACCTGTTATATCCTCTCAAGCTGGTTTCTGTGCTGATACATTACAGCAAACACTACACAAGAGCACGATTTTCAGATCTACAAATTGGTTTATTCCTCATATGATAAACCTGCCAATGTCCTTTGAGAAACGATTGACAAACCAAATGCACAATCCAGCTCCAGCTTGTTTGCCATATGTCGGTTATGGCAACATCCACTACCCAGACACAAAGCCTATAGACATATTTTCCCATATTTTTTCCAATCCCCTTGTGGCGGTCATCTGTCAGTCCGGCCGCATCCCACTACTGGCCGTCGGCTGAGCCAGAGGTCAAAATCGGGCAAACCTGGCAGAGGTACAAAACAGTCTCATTGAAACCAGGACGGTGGATGATTTCCAGGTAAAAGTTGAGGTGAGATTGACATAAAGGTTAAGTGACATGTTGTGGATGAAGCTGATATGCAATTAAAATGATGTATTGGCTAAAGCCGTGTTGGATACTTGGCATTTCATCGTGTCATTCCAGCTATCCCTACGACGTCCAAAGAAGATCACAAACAGAAGGTTTGGTTTGCTTTGTCTTCCGGACTTCTAGGCTAAACTAGAACCCCTTGCAACGGTCTCAGATCAAAGTTCAGGACGAGACAGAGGGGGAAAAAAAAAAAGAATCCTGGAAGGCTCATGTCATTCTGTGGGAAGTGAGTCAATGATACCGAAAATTACAGCAATTATTGCAAACTTCAGGCCTGCCTTCGAGCCCTGGGAGAATCAGCGGAGGAAATACAGACTCCGTCTTCAAACACAATTAGTCTTCATATTGTAGTGTGTCCATTCACTGAGTGTTCTTCCTACTCGTGGGACTGCACATGTGGACATGGCTAATAGTCTCTGTTAATGAGCCAATCGTTCATTATCAATCTTCTGGGAGACACAGTGTGAGAGGAGCATCCTGTTGACACATTTAGAAGGAAATGGCCGCCACATGCCGTTCCCTACGTATGCACAGCACCGCGGTCCAATTGTCGCTGAAGGCTGCGACAGAGCAGCTTGATTCCACGTGTCCTTGCGGAGACGGCTAAATTAGACCGATTTGCACGCACACACAAACACAGAAACACATGCATGTGTACGCAGTTTGAAGTCTTGCCTATTCTGGAGGGGGAATGCCCTTTTTGTCCCTCGCCACCTGGTCAAAACACCAACAGCTGACTTGTTGCTGAGCCCCACAATGGTCATAAATCACAGCGCACCCCTCCCAAACTTATAGGTGGAGACGTGCACCGGCCGGCCTTTTCTTGTGCGCCATCCCAGATTCCATCTCTTTATGTTTTATGATGGGATGGTTCGCCGTTCTTTAATCAGAGAGCAATCTCTTGCACCGTCTCCGTGCTTGTCTCCATCAGTACAGACCTAATGGTGAATGTTGGGACATCTATTTCCTCCTAGTCTTACTGAACTGTTGTTTTTCCCTCCAGTATGGTCGAAGTGTTTTTTGTTTTTTCGTGGACCTATTTTTTACCTCCGGACAAATGGCCCTTTTTGATTTTAACAGTCTTTTCGACCTGTTTACTCAAAAATTCAGCCTCATCCTCTGCATTTTGGTTTGATTCCGTCCCAGATGTATGCTGAATGCAGGGGAGGCAGAGTAATCTGAGCTCTTAAAAGCCCTGGATCTTTCTCCCTTACTTATTCATTCTCACTTTGTCTACCATCACCTTGTCTACCATCAATTTGAGCTGCGGTCCAGCATTTCCATTGACCTTACAGTGCTTAATTGAGGACGCCGGGCCTCTGGCACCACTCCGTTTCTTCCATGTTTAATTAAAAGGTGAAGAAAGTCTTCGGTATATGATTCTTTCCCTGCCAACCTAAAAATGCTCCAGCCCCTGCCTTTTGCCTGCAAATGGCCCTTAACTTGAGGCCATTTTCCTATGAATGAAACTTTTCTTGACCTTTGCTATTACCAAGGAAAGTCATCTTTCAGTTCCCCTGAAAGATTCCAGACTCAACCGGATCCAATAAAGCAAGTCGAGATTTTTCTTTCAGGATGTTTTTTTGGGATAAAAACATCTTTCCTGTCAAAAAAGAAGGAAACAATCATCATGGTTTACAACCCGTCAAAGTCGGTTTGGATTTCCATGTAAAAGAGCAACACTAGGGCTGCGCTTCGTGTCGGAGCTGTTGGGGAGGGGGCTGAAGCGACAAGGGGGACTGTTTCATATGTCTATGGCAATTAACGCTGATGTGTCGCGTTCAAAAAGGTCCCCTGGGTTTGACAAAGCTAACAAATTGACTAACCATTTTAGCACGAGGATGTAGGAGGGGAGACGAAGTCGCTCGGCTTCGTCTCCGTCGTAATGAATCGCGAACCCATTCCTGTCGGCTGCATTGCCGGGGACGATGATTGCACTTTATTTCCTGTATATGCCATAAAGTGCCACTGTGTTTACAGGGACACTGTGTAGCTTGTGATAAGATGTGAGCGCCCCGAAGTAATGACTTTATCGTGCGGTTCGGGTAACTTACATGACAAACGAATCCGTTGCTTTGCTGCTTGCTATAAATGTCTCCTCAGGCCCCGGAGCAACGCAAGGGAGAAAGACAGATGTTTCATTTCAAGCCTTGTTTTCAAACTCTTAGACACACACACAGACACACACATTCGCACACACACACACACACACACTCGCTTCTTCTTCGCTGCATATCTGACAAGCCTCCGCTCAATCTCGGAAGACGAATGCATCTCAATTCATTTTCCGGCGCGCTACAGGAATCGCCCTCCAGCTCATGGAGCAGGAACTAGGTGTCCATAAAGGTTCAGCCGGTGATTCGGGCTTTTAAGGAGTGTTGAAAATGACAGGAGTCGCCACGTGGCCAATTTGTTTTCACATGTGTGTGTGTGTGTGTGTGTGGGGGGGGGGGTTGTGGCATTCGGCTTTTCTCTGGGAAACAAGGGCAATCAGCTACAGCTTGTCGAGGACCAAGAGAGCTGTTGACCTTTGACTCCTGCTGTGGAAGTCGTCTGAGGTTTCCAGAAGACATCGCCAAGAATACACCTTTACCTCACACCACCTGCTGGTAAATTGTTGTGCAATACAACCAAATGGCTTTATTGCACACTATGGGACCTGCGTTGCCTTCTAGTGCTCTCTCACAGGAAGTAGAGGTTTAAAATGATTAAGAACAATGAAAGGCAGGATATTTTCTGGTAACAAGACAGTAGAACACCAATAATTACACCTTGGCGGTGCATCTAATCACCACAAAAACTCCCAGGTTGTGTAACTTGTGTGACAGAGAGAAATTCTGTGGGGAATCTTTACACATGTAATGACGGTCCGCAGGAGGTCTCCGTGTGGCTAACGGGGGGTGGGGGTGGGGGGGGTGTTTGGTGGCACCGAGCTGCTCCATGGGGCAGATGTCTTCTTTGGGCGTTCATGCATGCGGACCTGGCTCGGGGGAGCTCTACCCACTGCGCATCAAGAGCAATTAAACACGACTTATGTTGGAGTCTACCGGTGCAAACATGCTATAAGCATTAGCATTGGAAGGATAGAAGAAATAAGGAACGCTAGAGCAACGCAGGAATGAACGGCACCCGAAAGAGAGAACGCCAGTGCCCAAAATCAAATCTGAAGCAACTCCACACCTAATCTTTGGGTAAATTCTGGGGAAAAAAAATTATATGTATATATATATATATATATATATATATATATAAAATGTATTTTTTCACATCATTCAGTTATATATAAATTTTTTATGTATATATATATATATATATATATAAACATAAAAATAAATATAAAATAAACATAAACATAAAAAAATATTTTTCACATCATTCAGTTAATGTCAGATGAGAGAAGATGTGATTTTTACAGATATCATGCAATGAATTAGCATCAGAGCTAGAATTATTAACAAATAAATAAATACAGGCGATTTTCAGTGCAAATGTAATCAGAAAATGCTAATTAGCTTCTCATTAAAATGCACATGCAGAGTTTAAATCGGGGTTGCTACGCTTCGCCGCAGGCTGAACAGGGACTACGGTTTTTTTAAGATGCAGGACGCGTTTTTTACCGAAGGGGTTAAAATGAAAGACGACGCAACAGGATTTCTCCATCTAAGAGCAACTTTTCCTTTATTTTCTCCGTGACTTTCCTCTTCAGAGGCCCCGCCAAATTATTTCAGCACAGTTGTTACTGGATTCAGTGGCGTGCAGGAACGACCGGCGTTCTTCAGCTAAATCAACATCAAGACATTCGGCGGCTCCTCTGGGGGTGTTGAGCAGCGCCTGGCTGTTCCTCCAGTCAAAGCGGGGCACTTTGCTTCCAGCCCCCGGTGGAATATCTGTTAATGTAACTGGCATCTTCATTTTGGCTTTGCTCTGATTTTGTACAAAAAAAATCTAACCCAGTATTTTAACTGAGAGAAGAAAAAGGTTGAGGGTTTTTTTTTTTGGGGGGGTGGGAGAAAGGGAGGAATAAAACCGACAGAGGGCCAAGCCAACAGAGGAAACGATGTAAGCTGTTAATGCAGTGTTAATCCCCATCTAAAACAGTTAACGCTAATGCAGAGCTAGGTAGCTAGCAAACAAGGCCACAAAGGCATGACAGAAACATCCTTTTGTTTCAATCCATCTCATCATCTGTCGATCAGCTGATCACACATCAATAATCATTGATTCAGTAGTTTTAAGTGAGGGATATTAATCGCATGAGCTCCCATCTAAAGATATGCGTCGTTCAACTCCATCCAGTGAGCTGGCGATAAAATCACAAAGAAATGATCAAAACTTTAAATGTAAAGCCTTGTTTGCCTAAATGATTGAATGGAAATTAGCCGTCCAATCCGCCAGTGGGGTGAAATCATTTATAGAAAAGCACCTAACTACCCCCCCCCCCCCCAACAGAATTAGAGAAGTGTATAGAGATGTTTACGATCCCTTTGTGTTTCGTCTTATACTTTGTGTTGTACTGCCTGTTGTACTGCCTGTTGAAAATGAAAATGAAAATGTAAATGAAAATGGCTTTGTTAGCTAAATCCGGTCCTGCGCTCACGTCACCTCCTCTAGAGGGCGCTAGGATCCCAGCCCGCCAAACATGGCTGCCGCCGGCGGAGGTGAAGACTGCTAACTGGTTGATGAGATTACATTCAACTTCAGTATCGTGTCCTGGTACAACTGAATGCATCTTAAGATTTAGGGAAGTAAAACAACGCAAAAAGCCATCGCTCCATTAAAAAGATCCGATGGATGCTGCGATGGATGTTCTGATCCGGACACAGGTGTCACGGAAAATCCACAGTGAGATCAAGAAAAACGCTTTAGGTTCATAATGAGTGACACGCTTCCCCTTGAATCACTGATCTGCAGCTTCGTCGTAAGGATGAGGCCAGAGCGCCATGAAGAATCTCAAATCTGAGCTAGTAGCTAACGGCCGGTAGCTGCAAAGTATAGAAAGAGTTGTTTTGGACCACTCAGGAACATTTTCAGGAATGCATACATTAAGATTTGAGCAGGAATCGCTCGTTCCACACTCCTCCATCGACAGTATGATTAATTATTCTGTTTTTCCTGCTGCTACCTCACAGAGTTTTGAGCATCTTAATCCTAAATCGGAACAAAGACGAGAGCGGGAACGACAAAGGAATCCCAAGGCAGATTACCGTGGCGGGAATTGATTTGTTAAGCTTCTCCCTTTTCACCGGTTTTTGGGAGTGGAATGGGATTTAAAGACGAGCCCCCGAGACGCGCATCTGTTCCGAGCTCGTCCTCCAGGGGGGGGCAGAGAGGGACCCTAGAACCCGGGCTCAGGTGGGCGCTTCCTGGAGCCAAGCGACACCCACCCAACTGGACCGCTTCCCTTCTGTGTGTGTGTGTGTGTGGTTTCTGAGTTAATCCACACACCACCAGTGAACATGCATGAACCGCGGGGATGAACGGCTAGCCTACGTGGATTCATATGCGTGTGTGTGTATATCTGTGTGTGTGTGTATTTATGTGTGTGTGTGTGTATGTGTGTATGCATGTACTGTACATTATACGTGCCAGCTGTCCATTGCTGCCTCCAGGAAGAATGTGTAATGGGGATAAGCTCCTTCTCCTGCCTTACAGGGGCTTTACTGAAGATCTGTTCCAGGTGTGTGTGTGTGTGTGTGTGTGTGTGTGTGTGTGTGTGTGTGTGTGTGTGTGTGTGTGTCGGTGTGTGTGTGTGTCGGTGTGTCGGTGTGTGGCCTATGTGGCACACACACCAACACACACACACAAACGAAAACAAGCAAAGACAGTAGAGCCCAGTTAGCTCGCTAACAGCCGGCGGCATCTCGGTCTGCGGCGTTAAACCTGCGTTGACGTGATTATGTCACGCTGAGCCGATCGGAGTTGAAACACAATTATCAGCTGGATCACCTGATAAATATAAAAAATATACTGTACGCCTCCGATTCATCTGGGCGACAGCTTTGGCGAAGCGTGGAGTTAATTAATCTTCACCTTTTTTATCAATAAAAACGGACGTACGTACGTATGAGTGAAGAGGATGCAAGCGACTCATCCTATGAAAGAGACGCAGATATCATCGGGGCTTTGTTACGAATCCTCCGAGCTTAGTTGTGCCGTTTTGGCCAGATGTAAAGGAAGCAAAAATGGATTACCGTCGACAATACGGCGGAGCTGATGCAGCAGGGTGGAGATCTGCTCTGATGGGATGGAGGCGGTGTTAATACCGGGGTTTCTGACCTTGGATCACCCTCTCTAAACCCCTTCATGCGTGGCTACCTGTGAGCGCAAACACACACATACGGGCTCCCCCCACCTAAACTCACAACGGAGATAAGACAAGGGACGAATGGAGGTATGAGGAGGAGGAGGAAGAGGAGGAGGAGGCGCTGGCACTTGCAAGAGGCTGTTTACTTGCATTGTTAATTTCATTAGCCCTCTGGCAACCACTTCAATATTTAACATTCTCGATTTAGCTCTGCCGCCACCCCGCCCGCCGTTTGGTTTTTCTTTGAAAGCGAAGTCCAACAATTAAAAACAGTGGCCAAAGGTAATCCATCAGCTCTGCTCTTACCACTTAATACAGCGGCGCTCCATCCGCACCCGACCAATGGAGGCCGAACCTTGTAAAAGCCCTACAATCCTTTTAAACGGGCGATTAATTTGGCAATGTGACTTTGCAGAGACCGCGTGTTGCTATAGCGAGCCACGCGGATACGCGATCCATCACATGTGGCGCGTGATAGGACGAGAAAAGCTAAAAAGAATGGCGCTAAATGTTTCCTCTATGAGCATCCGGGGCGGGCGCGGCGGTGTCGGCTATCATCAGGAGCCGCGCTCGTTGTTTAGCATTAGCGGCCGCGTGCATAGACGAGCGTGACAGCCCGCTAATGGCTTTGTCACAAAGGGACCGGAGTTTAGACACAGCTAAATCATCGTCTAAATAAGTGTGGCCCCCCCCACCCCCCCATGATATCCACGCTCTGACATCACAGCCCCGTGAAATCTGAGCGCCACTCGGAAGACGGCTTTGCATTGGTGGCGAAGGGGAAGCGAGGGATCCGGCGACGGCGCCGGCGACTCTTGCATCCGGCGTGAGTAATATCGCGGCCTCCCCTCTAATCCCCCTGCTCCCCATCCGTCGGTGGATGGCGGGGGAACTAAAATATCGCCGCGGCGACGCTGTTCAAAACAAATTGGACCGCGGCCGGTAGAGAATAAATTCTGACTTGCAAGTAAATGCGTGTATTAAAGCGGCGGACTGTTGAGAATGCATTGGGGGTAGGCCGCGTCTATTATGGGGGTATTTATCTTCCTCCTAAACAAAAAAAACAAAAAAAAGGTTGGGGGGAGCGCAGGCGGGTGGGGACTGTGTTTGCTTTCAGAACAGCGCTGGCTTGTTTGTGTGTCTGCACAGGAGTGTAATTGCTGCCTGTTATCATTAAACAAGCCGAAGCGATCGCAGGATGCACAACAACCTATGAAGGGCAAACTGGGGGGATATTGTGCATGACATTGGGCGTCTGTGGGTAAGTAATGATCAGAGCGGCGTGCGACAGCCTCTCCCGGGCGGCGACAACGGCTCGTTGTTCGCTGTGCTACTCTGGCGGCGTCCAACACCCACCCATCACTTCATTAAAGGTAAGAAGCCCACATATTCGCCCGGACAGCCGCGTTAGCAACAATGCTATTAGCGCCACGATCTCGCATGAAAGATGACGTAACGTATTCCAAAAACGCTCAAACGGAATACTCAAAATACAGTATTTTCCGCACTATAAAAATGTACTGGACTATAAGGCGCACTGGATTATAAAGAGCACTGGATTATAAGGCGCACTAGACTATAAAATACACTGGACTATAAGGCACACGGGACTATGAGACGCACTGGACTATAAAACGTACTGGATGATAAACTGCACTGGACTATAAGGCACACTGGACTATAAAACGCACCTTCAATGAATGGTCTATTTTAAAATGGTTTTCATATATAATGCACACTGGATTATAAGGTGCACAGTTGGTTTTTGGGAAAATTAAGGGCTTTTAGGTGCACCTTACAGTACTGAAAATAGTGTACTCTCCGTGCAGAAGAGGTCAAAGGGGATATTTTTACTCTTCTCTTTCACTCCTTCGGTCATTCGCTCCTCCTCCGACGCTCAAGCGGGTTCAAACAGAGGCCATGACGCACCGAGCAAGAGCAGAAATAACCTTTAATTGAGGAATAATCCCCACGAATTAGATCGGAGAGCGGCAGATAATGAGCAATTGTCTCTTAACAACGTGAAACAATTTACTTGGACCTCTGCGATCAAGAAGAAGACGTATATAAATATATAAATCCTCTCTGCAGGCCGCTGGTACCTACCGGTGAAAGCGATGTAGAGGTACGTCATCGCAGTCGGCTAATTTCTGGTCATTTCGTTGCCGTTTGTAGACAACTTTTCATCTTTCCCGCTTTGTAAACGGATCAAACCCACAAATGTCACTCAAAGGGAGGCCTCATTTCATTCCGCGTGGCATAAATAAGCCTTTGTGCCTCAAACTAATTTCCTTCCCTTCAGTATTTGTGCGACTTGACTCCCGCTTATGAAGCAGCGCCCCACTTTGACGTCGTCAATTCATGTCCGGTGGGTATCGCGACAAAAAAAAAAAAAAAGGGGACGGGGGAGGCGAAGGAAAACTGGAATCAGCTCCCGCTAAGAGAAAACGGACAGACAACAGCAATTCTTGTTTTCGCTGTCATGAATAAGTTATATCAACCTCCGAAGTATGAGGGGAATATGATAAACTAATTACCATATTTTCCATTAATGGAAACAGAAAAAGTTTTTGGGTGAAGTTTTTCAAACTAGAGTGAATTCTGTAATTACGGGTCTTGTTCTTCTTTTTGGTAAGACGGGAGAAACTCACAATGAACAATATTCGCTGGATTTACGAGCACCCGGAGAACTCTGGTCGTAAGCTGATAAAGGAAAAGAGCTGAGCTAGTTTGGCGTTCTTGGGCTAAAGACAGATTTAAACGGTAATAGGAAGCATTTATATGAACTCAAAGTCTGGCTTTGTGCCTGCTATTAGGAAAGTTAAGACAAACAATAAAAACGCCTGTTAGAACTCTGTGGGTTTGTAATTGCAAGAGGAAGTTCGGATAGAGGGGTATCAAACGGGCCGCAGCACGAGGTGGCATCAGCTCCAGCGTTCCTGAAGGAACATGATTGATTCATTAGGCCAATATCGCCGCTAATAAAGTCGACGAAAGTAAACAATCTGCGGCTGAATTAAAGTCTCGCTTTGCAGTAAAAACCCTTTACAATTCTCGCGGCGGCGACAGAAAACGCATGAGAACGAGACGCGCCCGTGAACTCGACGTGACTCTCCGAGCTCCGAGCGGCAGCAGCGAGGTTTTTGCTGGGTTCCAGGAAGCTGGGGATTTTGTACGCTAACTCTCGCATCGATCCAGATCAAGCGCTGGCAGAAGGCAGTGGGCGTTGGGAGCAGAGCCCCTTTGATCAAACAGTGGTCATGACTTCATGGAGAAGCAGCGATCTCCCGTTGAAGTCTGGGAACAGCGTGGAAGTCCCACACGGGATTACGTCTAAGCATGTCAATTATCGTATGCGTGCAGAGCTGCCGAAGCCGAGGAGCTGCCGGTCTCCGTGTTCCCGTCTGGACTCCGCAAGAAAAGTTCTGTTCAGTGGTTACCAAAAAAAGTTCAGATACAAACATACGGATTCACAGGTGGTGTGTGTTGCTCTGAAATTATAGTGAAAATACAATAATCCCTCGCGCATTCGCGCATCAACACACGCTGCTTTACCTTATTGTGGATTTTTAGTAGGCAGTCACATGATATCGTACGGGCATTCTATTGGCTGACAGGAGCCTATAAGTCTATAAAACAATGCTTTAAACAGTCTATTAAGAGTTATGAAAAGGTAATACAGATATAAGGCGGTTTAATATCAGAATGGGGAGGGTTCATAAACGTTTAAATTACCATAAATAATAAATAGTTTGTCGCTATATCGCGCAATTTCGTTTTGGCGGGTGGTTCCTGAAACACATTAACTGCGAGTAATGAGGGATTACTGTATAGTAATTTTACTTCTTTTATATATTAAACATTGATTTTAATATATAAAATGCTCTTAATATTTGGGGAGCCAATCGCAGTTGATTTGGGGCAGGACAAGTTCATCACATGACCACACAGGAAGACAACCAATCAATTCTTTAATGTGATAATAATTTTTTTTTGTTTTTTTTAAAAACACGTTTGAGCGTCTAAAAATTTAAAATCCTGGCATGATTCAGATTTTACAGCCGATCCAGGAGAAGCAATAATCGTGTCAAATTATAAAGTCAGACGGCGCCTGGGGAAAAGGGAACAGCTTTTTCTTAACTTGTCAAGTCTTTGGAGTTCCATCAAACGTTATTAGTGTAGAAAAAAAAAATCACATTTATGTTAAGTAAATTAATCCGCCGAGGGTAAACAAATATGAATGGGAGCCGCCACTCAGACGACCTGGCCCTTTAAAATAAAACTCAGACACACCTCTCAGGTCTCCGCCAAATGAAATCAGCGTCTGTGTTCCCCAAATATGTCAAGTCACTGTAGACTTGGAGTCGATCCAAGCCCAGATTAAAAAATGAAATGATCTTTTTTTTGTTTTTTGTCTCCTGCTCTTCCTGAGTAAACACACTAATCCGCACACTTTGCTGCCTCGTTACTTGGGCTCTTAATTAAAATGCAAGCACTTCTCCTTCAGGCGGTTACCAATACTTGATGCGCTGGATTACCGGCGGTGAAGTCGGACATAATTTGTTTTTAATAAAACATCGGAGGGATTAAGTCGATGGAGTTTACTGAGATCTGGCTCCGAGGAAGCGCATATCTTGTAAAATGCCGAGCACAAACAAGCCAACAAATGCTTTGGCGTCTTTAATAGGCATTTAATTGCTCTTAATATAGAACAAATGATTGTAATAACAGGGATTCCTTGCATAAATGCGACTACTGTAAATACAGAAAAAGGCGCACGCTAATGGGAGACTTACCTGTGCTTTTTGTGTTTGTTTACACATATTTAAGGTGGAATGGTTGGGTATTACGTTTGGAAGGAGTGGTATTAATTTGTAGCCTTAATTAGGAGTTTTATGGGTTGCCACAGTAGAGAGCGCATAAAATGACAGCGTCATCACTAATTCAACATGGCAGGCCTGCAGAACACCATCTGCTGCCCAAGAAACTGTTAATAAAGTCACAATTATCTTTTTGTAAGCATTTTATTGAGAATAAAATTTGCAAATTAATTAGCTACGAGTCAAGTCCGCGGGTGAGAGGAGAGGCGGAAAAAAAAGAGGGGGAGGCGGGTGGCGGGTGGGAATAAGGCGGCCGGATCACCGAAGGCGGAGGCAAAAGCGCACTGCAACCAAACTTACCCGTGGCGCTAATGATAATTTTGGGTTTCACTGCCGATGATTTGAAACAAAGGCTTTGTTTCACTTCTTAATTGCGCTTCACATCCACTTACACGCATTTTGTAATGAGGCTACATATTTAACCGCAAGACTCCCCCCCCCCACAAACCCAACCCAAAACACTCTAATCACGAGAAAGGAAACCAAAAAAAGACGTAATTGCACAGCGAGGAAACAGCTGGATATGAAAACCCAGCAGGAAAATACGATCCGCCCCGTAAAGTTGAGCATCAAGCTTATTCATGATCAATACCGTCAGGCCAAGAAAGCACTTATCTGCTGTGTTTACGTTGCCGTTAGTTTCTCATCAAGGAGGCCTCCTCCTTCATTACCCCTCTGCCCCCCCACCACCACCACAACATCAGCGGCGACAATGAACGACCCGAGAAGAGGCCAGATAATTTTGTTAATCCCCTTTGCCTGAGACCTTGAGGACTTTAATTCATGGTGATTGTTTTGACTGCCCTTACTGGCGATCAATACAACCCATTTCAGCACTTTTTTGCTCGGCTCAGGGACAGGAAGCCCTTGCTGCTGCGCTCCTTTTTTATTTTATGATGACCGCGCCCATTCGAAAGTCGTCAAAGTATCAGAGAAACCCAAAACACGGCAACGAAGGACGCTCGAACAAAACGGGGATGCCTAGAAGTTGGGAGCAGGTCAGGTCTCCTTTTCTTTCCTGTAATTGGCTGCAGTGGTGAAAAAACTGGAGACGCCTGGGGTAAAGATCGAGGTTGGTTTCCTCCAACGGCCTTGGACACCCATCATCGACCAGTTTCCTCCTTTAACTCTTAGACCCCTGACCTATTTTGGCCGTTTTTTGGTACTTTTGATATTTGTCTCTATATACCACCTTAAAAAGGATGTAACATACCCATGCTTGGTATGTTTACCTTCAGCACAACTTCAGTTATATGGAGAGATAGTTATTATTTCCCTATAACTTACTATATTGACATATTGGGGGCAAAACAGACACACACAGTCAAATTTGAAAATGGAAAAATTGTATTTTTTATTGCACATAAAAACCAAAAACATGCTCATCGAATTGATTTTGAGCTCCAAAATAAGTTTGCCACAAGCTTCTAACATAATTATATACAGTTTGCGTCACTTGTGCCGCTCTTCAAAGGAGTTTTTCAAGATAAAGACACAGTGTCACGTGAAAGATCACATGTTTGCATCACGAGACTTTATTTGTTACAAGTGGTTTAAAAACATCACGTGATCTGATCGCAGGGGCGCGTTCATAGTGTAATAAGGGTTAAAAAGAAACTCGACAGGCCAGAGTTGTAACCGGAGAGGAGCTGCAGCAGGAAGTGGAAAACCAGGGGACACTGAGTTTGCCAAATTAGGCACTTTGGCACCGTTTTCCCTTCCAAGGCGGCGAAGAGGACACCCCAGAGAGGCGAGCAAACACTTTGTACAGAAGCAAGGAAGCGGATGTGCGAGGTAATTGGTCTTGTTATCATGATTTATGATTCATAAGTTCAGCACTAAACCGCCATTTTCCTTGAACAACAACAACAACAACAAAAAAACAGGGATGAAGAATTTCCTTTCTCCAAATGTTTATGACGCTTAATTACCTGGGTTATGTATCGACGAGAAAACGCTCCCCGGGTCTCCCCGGCGTCTTTTTTATTGAAACGTGCACGCCGGTTGCTCGTGCGCGAACGGATTTGCAGCGGGCGACGACAAAAACGATAGTGGCGTTTGGAAAAAATCCCCTCATACGTTTTCGCCGGAAGAGCGGTAATCGACAGAGGTGTGATGGAATCTCCAGCAGAAACGCTGAATCTCTTTTTTAAAGTCGATGGGAGAAAATGCGACGCCCCGCCGAGCGTGCGTTTGGAAACGCAATTATGATCAATTTTGAATGCAGGGGGCGGCCATTTTGAATAAGCCTCACGCAGAGACGATGGACGCCTCTCACCCGGTGAGGTCATAAAGCAAATTTGTGCTTACCGGGAGATTAAACGCAGACCAAACAGATGCATGCTGGGTAACAGCCGCTCACCTCTTAATGGTTCTAATCGCCGGATGTAGCAAAAAAACTCAGGAATCCGTCATGGCGGACACCTCCTGGACTTCTGATTCCACTTCCTGTTCCATCAGTATTTTATACCCTGTTCTTGTCCCCATGGTTACCACAGCATCCTCCCCTCCAGTCGTGAGGCGGAGACCCGACTCCTCCGGCGTGACACCAGCCATAGTCTTCACGGCTCATCCCGGCCGAGTGGCCACCGCGACGCCAGCTACCCTTAAGTGACCGCCGGTGTGATTTATCGACCCGGTGGGAGAAAACAACCGGGCTCGGGCCTCGATCTGTTTCACAGGTTTGATTATAATGGAAACCTTGAGGATGGAAAAGCGACTGATAGGCGTGATGAGTTCCCCGGCCACCGTTCATCAAGTCGCCAGGGTTCGCTTCATCCTGTTTCACAGCCGGATGACGGAGGATTCCTTTGTTGTGTTTCAAGAATAACAGCATGACACACCTTAGAATGTGTGGTCACAACTGCAGTGGGTGTTTACAACTGTCTATTTGTCCAACACAACAAACTGCAGCTTTATTAGAGTGCATAGATTAAAATACTTCACACCTACGTATGTGTGGTTGGATATGCACGATAAAATCTGTCTTTTATATTCATTACTGGAACGTGTGAATGGACATCAATGGAGAGTCTGCTGCTCCCTGGACCCCATGATCTGATAATGGTTCGTTCCAACTCAAAAACAGAGCGTCGGTATCAGACCGGTCCAACAACTTGATCAGATTGCGCACTTGTTGGATGGCCCAGCAGCGAAGTGGGCGTAGATAGCGCCATCGTGTTTTTTGATCTAGACACTATCAGGCGGCGCCGGCTGACGGACAAGGAGGCGGATGCATTGTTTCTGGGGTGAACCCTCTGAACTCGTCACCGTGGTTACCAGGCATTTGTTTGTCAGATGGAATTAGGTGCATCGCAATGAAGACCGTCTGGCCTTTAATTATTGGCACTGAGCAAAATGACGCAGTGATCAGACTCCAACAGAATCACACCAATGTCAAAAAGTTGAGTCAAGTCTTCCCCGTTGAGCTACATCAGCTAAAGACCGCCGGAGTACCACCGCCTTGGCGTTTGGTTCAGATTGGACTGAATTAGCATATTTTGCTGCTGCTGCCATATCAATAACCCTTCATCGTTTGACGGGTGCCGTGGGAACCTTTCCATTCCCTTATCTAATTAGCCGCCGAACAAGCTAACTCAACTCCAGCTATTCCCCTCGGCCGAGAGCCACCAGGAACGAGGAGCCAGGCGGAGGCCAGGAGGTGGGCTGCCACCTTTGTAAAGTGATTACAGCTGATTTCTCTGGGCTTCGTGATTGATTACGCTTCCCGTTCGCGCCCCTTTGAGACAAACGTCGAACCCTTCGGTGGTTAAGACAAGCAGAGGCCAAATGCATCCCTGGTAATCGGTCAACGACTCTGCTTCCAAGGCAGAGGGTGTTGAATGTGACCCGCGACAGCGACAGAGTAGTTAACAGTTAGCATTTGGAAGAGGACCTTAAAGATTTTCTTCCCTCTTGAAGTGGATTCAATGTGCCGCCAAAAGCAGCTAGCATCGCTCCAGCTGCCCTCTATCCTAAGTTAAATCATTTTCCAACTCAGGCTCCATCAAGCGTCTCTACGTCTTTGTAAAACTTCACAAACACCATAGATCTCCGTCCGGAGAGTCTGCCCAGAGACAGATGACCGCATCTAAAGGGCCGTCCAGCAGGAGGGGGATCTTTGGTTTACTGTGTTTAATCTTCCAAATGCCACCATTCAGGCTCTTTGGGCTTGACCCTAATGTTTCCTCAGCTGTTCCGCTTCTTTGGGGATCCAAAAGGGCCTGCTGCCCTCCTGAGGCCTCACCAGGCCCACACAGAGTTCCTCTCTTAACCCCAACTCCTTGTTTTTCTCTAGGAAATGGGACGCCCCTTGTCACGTCATCAGTGGATCAGTTCCGTTCGGATTCCGATAATCATCTCAAATGTTTCTACAAGTCGGGTCCCTCTCAGATTTCTTTGCTGCTGGAAATGGGATCAGATTAATGGTTTACTCAGACGTCCCTATAACAAACAAGCTGCTACCATTATCAAGTAGTTATGTATTAGCCATTACAAGTTATTATTAACTAGTACAAATCTAACTTCACTAACAGGACAGAAGAAGAAGAGAAAATAAATGCATGAAAAATACAAGAGAATATTGCATAAAAACATGTAAGTAATGACTTTTAATGTTACAGTGATCCAATCACTTTATTCACTAGCATTGATAGACAGACAGACAGACTTCATTGATTCCAAACTGGGAAATTCACATTTTTTTTGTGTGAATTTAGTTTTCGCTCCTGGTGGAGCTTTTTTTTAATAGTTATTTGTGGTTATATGAGAAGATATGTAACATTTACACACTGCTATTACCACAATGGCAGGCATCTTTTATTCATGCTACCTCTGTACCCATCAGCTTTGAGTACATCTGAAACCCTTCCTTTGGAGGGCCATCAACACCTCCATCCCCCTATAAAAATGCGACAGACCACCCAGCGGGGTGGGGTTTAAGACGGAGGATTGGGCTCAAGCATTAATTCACAAACATCTCTTCTGACGTCGTGCGTGTAACTTTTGCAACGTCAGTAAAAACGAACCATGGCCTCTGCAGCCGCCGAGCCTTTCAGGCCGGATATCCTGCCGGTCAGCCGCCGAACGGACGCATTCACAGGAACAGATGAGCCTGGATGTCAAAGTGCAGGTTAAGTGCGATAAGTGAAATAAGCATATGCCAGGGGAAAGATAATGACTTAAAATGACTTTCCATCTTCCCTACACAAAGAGAGACAGGTACAGGGGCACAGCTGCTGGGGAAGATTAATGGCGCTGCCAGATGTAGGGACTCCGGAGAGGGTGACCAGCCCTCGGTGCTCTTCATCGCGCTGGAAGAGGACAAAGCAGACGTCAAGGAGTGCCGGGAACTGACGCAGGTAGGGGTGTTGATTCATTAACGCACGCCGAGTTTAAGATTACATGACGGCAGTGAGTACAAGACACGAAAAGTCGAAGGTGTAGAGGTCTTAATGCTGCCATTCTCACCACCACGCCTTTAAATCTCGACCATAATGCTCAAATAACGAACCACCTTGCACCAATGACACCTCGCCAGCAACATAAAATAAATTTCATTCCACGCATGCAAGAAAGGTTCGTCCTTAGAGGGGGAAGATATCGCCGGCGTTTAGGCGAAGAAAAGGGAGGAGAGATCTGCGGGGAGCTTCTCCTCTTCCTCAGAGTTACCTCCGACTCACCTCTGGGGTCAGCTGAGCGAATGACGCGCCATCAAGGCAATGTCAATACCGCAATTTGGGGTCTCTTTTTTTTTCTTCTATTTCCTCTCTTATCAAGGTTACGTGGGACAAATCAATCAACTTAGCTGCCGTGAAAGCAGGGGGGGGGGAAAGTACCCTTCTTGTCAGAAAATAAGGACTATAAATAATACGGCAGCGGAAACCAAACACTCGCGATACAAATTTCTCAAAAAGACAATTAACTCCGGGGAAGGGAAGGGAAAGAAGAGGAGAAACCTGAAACAAATGCCTTCTGGAAGCCCTTTTCTGCCAAATCTTAGAGGCGGGGACACGATTCCTTGTTCTCAGAACAGACAGCGTTTCAATTACATGCCGCTTGCCCTTGGTTGAGCTATTTCAATATTTTATGTTGATACATTACCGCGGCAACATGCCTACATCCATTCTCATTCAGGAGAAGGAGCTTTGAGAAGAAATAGACTCCATCAAGCGGTGCTCGGTGTTATATTATTGTCTGTCTCCACAGAAAATAGATCAGAGAGGAGACTGCCTCGTTGGCAAATGAGAAATCCACAATTACTTCTCACGTGGAGCCGAGAGCGCCGCTATCAGTGACATGTCTTGTGAACGTTAGCATGTAATTGGTTCAACCAGACGCACACTGTGACACGTCAAGGGTGTGTTTTTCGCCATTTGCATAATACCGGGTCGCCGACGCAACGCGAGTCATTCATAAACCAGATAATAGAGGAAAGAGAGGCGTTTCGAAAAATCTCGTGATCGGAGTAAGAGGCGTCTTTTTTTGTCCTCGTTAAAGTAGAGAATCTGCATACTCGTGTCTGTAAATTGCGACGTGATGTCATTGGTCGCAAAAGACATCACCGACCAAAATTTTGTCCACTGATAAATTCTCAGGTGCCATAGTTGCTAACATCTAGAGTCACATGACTGAACCGGGATTGCCAATAGGCTCAAATGGGTATCATCACAGCAAATTAAACCACGGGATAATTTAAAATGGGCGGTACTTCCTGTTCTTCCTGTAAGACACGCCTTTACTGCACACCTGCAGACAGGAACGTTAACATGGGAGGTGCGTAAGGGGTTAACATTCCCCCATCTTTTCATGCAGGCCACATCACCCAGACCTTCTGTTTCCCAGCAAAGTTTTCATTAAGCTCTTTAGCAGGCGAAGGCAGAACGATTGATTGGCCGCTGGTATTTATAGGGCACTGATGGCCCAGGTGCCGCAGCCCGAGCATCATGCTTTGTATTTATGGCTAGTTTATAGCACAGCTGTTTCCGTCGAGCTAACGCTGCGCACACGATCACGCCGAAGACGGTCAAATCATCATCATGAAGCTGTTGGCGTAGCTCTAAAGGCCCGGTAAAGGTCAAGGAGAGGCGACGCCCCCATCCTCCTGCATCTCTTTGGACATTTGCGACTCATGACAACGGGATCGTTAAAAAAATGACCACCTTTCTGGGGAGCCGGGCATCCTCAGGAAATATTATTGGAGGCGCGTGGCAGGTCCACAGGAGTGCCACTCTAATCATTGTAATGCATCTCTGTTCTTTTAATTAAGGGATAATATCCAATTTCATGACGTTTATGAGGTTATAACATCCATTAGCCCGCAACAGATGCTGAGGCTGAATAGTTAACTAGCCTCGAGCTGAGACACGCGGGTCCTCCTCCGGGGCAGGAAGCCACGCTGTCCGGCGGCTCGTGGCGAAACACATGGAGTCTTCTTTCTACTTCCTCTTTCTCTTTTTCGGCAGCTAATTTCGCATACCCATTCTCTTCGCGTCTATTCCCTGCCGGTGCCTCGGAGCGGAAATTGGAAGGAGATTTTTTAAAAAGTATAGCTATTGAACTTTAAACAGCTTATAGCCATGGAACATAAAACTGGCATTTTGAATTTGTGATTGCAATTAAATGCGAGTTATTCGCAACGAGAATGTCAAAAGCAGTTCTAATCATTTTTATTGTGCCGCTTAATTATTGCATTGCACTTTTTCCCTCACCCGAGCCAAATGCTTTCTGGGTGCATAATTTCAACCTTTTGCTCTTCTTCTCACGCTTATGCCAACAGCGAGATGAGCAGTCTGCTCCGTGGCCCCCCCATCCTGACAAAATGAGTGTAAACCTCTCCAGCACTCTATATATTTTGGGCCTACAGCCAGCCCTCCTCTCAGCGGTGACCTCAATTTTCTTATAACTACCTTTCTTACCCATCCCAGTGAAGGGTGAAGGACACGGTCCACTCAAAACATCATTTGAGATGTTATTAGTCTGCCGTGGAACCAAACTATGAAATATTTATGTCCATATTTGGAATTAAAAGTGAAATGATAAACGAGTGACTGATGCGGATACAGTGGCAGAAAGCCAGCTAGCATGTGGCGCATATCGTTTCCGGAGACGGGCTTTCGAGCACTCGTTTTGTCAAACGTGACTGTTTCGGGGAAAAACCAAATAGGATGACACCAACTTTGTCATCACATTACATGGGATCTCAATCCAACCGGAAATTGTTTCGTGAATTTATCCTCCTCCAGTTTCAGAGAAACTCCCAGAGGTGGACAGGATTTCTGACAAGACAGGAGAGCGAGCTGGGCGTCCGTCCCCAGGGCGGAGTGAGGGTCTGCTGGGCAGCTGTCCGGTAATTAGTCCCCTCCCTTGCGCTCGCCCCCTGGCATCTGTCGGAGCGGCGGCTAACAGTTCACGTGGCCCCAGTCCAGCTCAGTTAGGACTATTAGGCTTTATTTAATCACACACACCTGGTCAAAGTGTGTGATAGATGCGAACACAAAGACATCACAACGGAGGAAGTATCTTTGAGCGATTGATTCCGTCTAAGAGTCTAAATGTTCACCACGAGGGACAAGATCTCGTCAGACCTTGGGTTGAATCGCTGTCTGACAGACAGGTAGTCCGATACGGTGCCCAACTTTCCCTAACACAACATCAAACTTTATCAAACTGATAGGACGAATTCAAAGAAAAGTTTGCACCATCAATACCTCAATATGGAGAAAAATCTTCCCAATGGGACAAACACGATTCAACTAGGAAGACATAACTCTAGAAATCCCATGCTGTTCAACCGTCTACTGGTCCTTAGTTTCTCAATACTTCTTTTATTCTAGTTCGAGGCAACTCTTTTCTTCCTGCCCTCTGAAACTGAAGAATTTCTCCAATACAACCATAAACCATCCTTTTTTCTGTAATTCTACCTCATCTCTGCCCATAAACCCCCCTTTTCCAGCGTGAATCCTTGTCTAGAACTTAAGCGCTTCTTCTTCTGAACAATTTCTTACCAACATTAAGTTCTGACAGATTAATCAACCCATCCATTTTCTCTGGACGGGGCTCCAGTCTATCTAACATGCTCTAATGGTCTACCCTTCTTCTGGTGTCAGTCTCAACTCCCTTCATTCTCACCCCACCTCCTTCTCCTGCTGTGCCATCTCCCATGGTGCATCAGCTGGCCTCAGTCGCACTTGAAGAGAGAGCCTAAGTGTCCTTGGGTGAAGAGGGTTCCAAAGGAGCTAGCGGTTAGCGCACTATGACTAATGGGGAAAAAGCGTGACAAAATAAGACAAATGGTTTGGACCAACTTCATTACCTAAGTGACAGCTTGACGGCCTCGCTGTATAATATGGTATTTTTCATCTGTGACTCATTTGGAGAAGGAAAATGACGGCGAGAGCAGGGACTAACTTTTTTTTTATGGCATCAAGCGTTGCTGATTTCATACCTGCCGGAGCAGCAGGCCTAGTTGGCGGAGTTTGGAATTTTTAAATGTGTTATGTGCTTTGAAAAACAAGCAGTACATTCGTAGCGGCGCTACAGTATTCCGAAGCATTGGAGGGAGTCTTAGGCTTCTAAACATCAAACTACCAGGCAGATTGGCACCTACAGGCTAGCGCTAGCAGACTGTTTACTCACCAACATCTCCTTTTTGTATAATACATGTGTGGAGGCAAAAAAAAACTGAACGGCACATGGAATGAAGAGAAAAAAAAAAAAAGGCACCGGCATCCTTTGGAAGACGGAGAGAAAGAAACACGCCATTATCAGCCATTACCTGATGATTTAAATGTCATTAACCGCAACCACAAAGCGGTTTTCTCAATAAACGGTCGATTAATAATGAAGAGATTTTCAACCTTTGATGATAAAACAAGCCACATCGACGACGAGTGAAGGTTCGCAGCTAAATAAAGCCTCATCTGCTCGATATCAGACCACTTAATTTTTCATGAAAGCAAAGGTCACACGGTCCGCCGTAATCTGGAGTCTCAGTCGCTGTTTATCAGCAGCTGCCCGTCTTACGCTGGAAGCATACATTATTCAGCAAATACTTGAGCTCCTCCAGAGGGGCGCCGCGGTTTCCCTCGAATTACACAAATTCCACTACGATATCGCAAAGGTGGCTTAAATAATTCACAATTTACTTTCTTTGAAAAACTGAAAAGAAGAAGAAAAAACAACTGTTGCCTGCAAAGTTACCAGGGAAGGAAAGGAGACGTTCAAATAAACCACGTTTAGATGTTGCTTCTGAGGTTTGAACCAGACTCCCTTCCTGTCCGTCCAAGTCGGGATGGACATAGTTCAAGGATTCGTTTCCACGGAAACTCTCGGAGATGGGAATAGTTTCCATCAAGTATTACACATTTAAAAGCCTGAATAACGTTCGGAATATGTTTTTATGAGATGTCTGTGTGATGTCACACTTTTCATCAACCATTTCTTTATTTAGTGTTTGAGTAAAAAAGTTCAAAAAAGTTCAAAAAATCAGAGCACTGTGCTATCATAGCTAGCGTGCAAATTTATATCAATTTTTTAAAATTTGGGATCACATGACCTCACAGATCAACATCAAAAAAAAAACCTTTGAAGACATTTTGAAGGCATCAAATTCAAGTTTCAAGCATTTCGCATCCGTTAGCCGCTACCGCTAACGAGACATCAACCCTCCATCGCCCTTTCCTACCATGTCGCTCCAGAGACGCCTATCGCCTATTTGCTTTGCTGGCAGACCAATCCTGATGCATGCTGGGAAAAAAGAATGCTATGAGGAAGCAGCAGAGAGGACTATGTGCACAGTCTCCATATGTAAACATCCTTTCTGAGGCCCTTCCTTAGATGACGAAGGCACTCAGCTGGGACCACAGAAGAAGAAGAAGAAGAAGAGCGGAGGTTTAACAAGATAGCTCGCAATTTCTATTATCACTTCCAAGGGATGGGTCAGCATAAAAATGAAAGTCAACTTCGACAATAAAAGCGCGCTCCGCAAACTCACAACGCGTTTTCTTTGAAGGTTGCAAAACGTTCCAAACACGCACAAAAAATAAAATAAAATAAAATAAAATCAAAGAGAGACGAAGAATGAGATGAAGAAGAGAAGAGTGGGTGTGGTGATAAAACAGTTGTTTCATCTCCGCATCCCTGTGGGGAAATCAGAAATAAATTACTTTTATAAAACGAAGGTGCACATCAATATGTAATGTAATACATCTACGACTGGTGGGTTTGTGGCGGCAGTGTGTTTTCATTTGCGAGAGTAAGAATAATAAATGTGACCTCGGCGATATCTTGGGTGATTTATAAGAATTACTGCTTTTCATAAAAATAAAAATTGTTGCATGTTGACTTTTTTTTTTTTTTTTTTTTTTGCAGCACGTTTCTTATCCCCCGCCACCGTCCAGGAAGCTGAGGCTCCTCGTGCCACATTGGTTCCCACATTTATGACTCTGTTCTGCATGAGGACTTTCGGCCATTATCATATTTCTAACCTGTCACACGTTGGATAATTGCCACAGATAGGCTAAATTCTTTTTAAATTCCAGTCCAGCCTTCTCTTCCACATCGCTGCCCAGACCTACATCTCCTGCGGCGGATGCCTCGCTTATGACGGGTTGCTATTGTCACGCGAGTCGTACATCCGGGTAAACAAAGGCATCAAATTATACATTTAATGTGAAAAATGGGTTTTATGGCAAAACTGCACAGAAAATGAAATCAAGAATAGCTCCAGAAATATGGGATCGAGAAATTACCCACAAGCCTCAACAAAACCTCAGTAAATACAGACGTCGATCGCTCCGGAATGATCGCCCCCTGCTGGTCGGAGGACAGTTTCTTCCTCAAACTGAACAAACAAAACCGCAGGTCAAAAACTTTTCTGAGAAGACGACGGTTGTGACTTTCGGAGTTCTCGTGTTCGTTTTGACAATGGGGAATTAATATACAGTAGTCATCTGATGCTATTCCGAGACGCTCAGCGGTGACATCATGAGTCACCGCGGAGTCCTGCAAACGAGTTCGGCATGCGGCACAGGAATCAGACAGCAATCAAAACCCAAGATATTTTAGCTTCATTGCGGGTCGGCGGGAGCATCGTCAATCCTATAAAATGAGTAACTACGTCAGAATGCTAACGCTCAGGTGCTCATATGTACATACATGGACTTCCTGCTCTTCCCTTGAGATGACATTTGTCAAAGTTACATTAAAATTACTTTAAATTAGCTCCAAAGGTGAAAAAATAAAAAAGTTCAGGACAGGAGCGGAGGGCAAAATGGGGCAGATTATTAAAAGGTGAGGGGGGAAAACAGTCGCTAACAAATCATCAGCAGATTGATGCTAACGGCCCCTTTAAAAACGATATTTCTCAGTCGTGTATTATCAAATTATTACAACCGATTCAACGATGCGCATGCATCATTTTAATGTGTCATTGTGATGATGATAATGAGCACTTCAGTGCATTACTTACTTTGTCAATATCCAGCAGCAGTGCAACAGGAACGCTGTTGGTAAATTGCGTTTATCTTTGTGGTGTGTGTTTTTGTTTTTTTCCCCGCCTTCACAATTAAGAACGAGTTCGGAATGAATAAGTTGTCGGGAAAGCGAGATGTATGACAACAAGCTCCGTCAAGTTTATAAAAAAAAATTTTTTTTTGAGGGTCAAGGAGTCTGACTCCGCCTTCTCCTCACTGCATCCTGATGGGCCAATCAGAAGAGGGGAACGCCGTGTCCTGACGGTCTCGAGTTCAGAGACATCACACTGGGCATCGAAAGCCGCTCGGATGCAAAAACAAACACGTTTCACAGCGGGGGGGAATACAAATTAACCTGAGATGCCATCAGCAATTAAGCCTAATTTCAATAACGTTGAACGTTTTATATTCGCGTGTGCTTTCCCATTAGCCTAATCAAGCGACAACCAATGTTTTCCTGCATGATAATGGCGTGCTGCCTCCTCTGCGTGTGGATAAATTAAGGAAAACATACAAGTGCTGATTAAATTTGGCCCCGTCAGGAAAAAAAGAACCAGGGGACAACGGACGCGTACTTCCAAAGGCGTAATGATCTAATAGAGGGACCAGGAGAGGTATCGCTAAACGCGTCTCCGCCGCTAACCTTGAACCCTGCCAAACCCCAGGATCAATCACTATTCAGAAAGGCACCACTGTTAATGATGTTATTGCACTGATGAAGATGTTACCGTTCAGAGTTGCTTAACATTAATATTCAGCGGTGCTCTTGGTAGGACGGAGCGAGGCAGGCGTAATTAGAGTTGATGGGCTCCATAAGCATTAATATTGGAGAGCATCAGCGGCGTCGGCCTCCAGCGGTCGCCTCTGGAGCTTCAAATCCCCCGTTGGGACGAGTCGGTTTTTTCAGATTGTCCAGATTGATTATCGATCATGACGTCACTTAAAACCCTCGTGCGTTGTTGCATCGTCCAAATCTTGCGTCGATGTCTAACCGTGAGCCATTTTTACCTAATCAAGAGTCAACGGCTCCATAACTAGAGAAGAAAAAGGACGAGAACCCACCCTCCTCCAACGCCAACCCTAATGGAGGTGCATCTAAACATGGACCAAACATGAGACGGGAGGACAGAAATAGCCCCCCTTGACTCACCGGCGGACTCACCGGCTCGTCCCTGGGTATCGATGTCAATTACGGAGACGTCCATTAGGGCTGGAGTATTCTGAGGAGAGTCAATTTTTGGTCATATCAAGCAGTTCGGTTTCACTTTGAGGGATGACCCCCCGGGTTGAGCTAGGTTGAGCTAGCGCGGTGGCTAATGGCCCTAATGCACGATACGATAAACACGTGCTTTTATAAACCAGCCGGAGCCTCTTATTGTGACAGCAGGCTCTCAAATGACACACACTCCACATTAAGCCCGGCCCATAAGAGTGTGTGGCGTCGTGTGATTACATTAGCAATGTGTTCGACGGCTCAATGAGGTGGTGCTGGGTAGTAATTACCGCTATTCCACTTTGTGCTTGTGTTGTTCAATGAGAGGAAAACAGCTGGTTCTGAGGTCACCTATCCAGTCTCGGTGAATTTGTCTATCATGAGCGAACATTATATCTTAAATCGGTCGCTATGTAACCGCAGCGATACGTACAATGGCATCACTTCCTGGATTTGTATGCGTAAATATACACCGCAGATCTGCTCCTTGCTTCACTGCGTCAGGAAGCGTCTCGACTAAACCCAGACACCAAATCCGTGTGAGGATGGGAAGGGCGTGGCAATATCTATTACAGTATTTTCCGCACTATAAGGCGCACCTAAAAGCCTTTAATTTTCTCAAAAACCGACAGTGCGCCTTATAATCCAGTGACCTTATATACGAAAAAAAAAGTTTTAAAACAGGCCATTCCATTATTTCTATTTTCTTTCTGATCTGGTTCTGAACAAAGTTTTGTTATAAACAAGTGAATTCTCCATATTTGTTTATGAGTCACTCCTGATGCTTGTCGAGATGCTTGCCTCGGTCACATGACTACCTTCTTAAAGGGACAGCTTCGGCCGCTAACACAGAATACATTACCACCAAAACTGAAACTCCCAAGCTAGCAAAATGGACAAAAAACAAATGTTGGCGTGACGTTACGAGGACGCTGCTAATAGAGTTTATTATATTTAGAATAAAACGGTTTTAATGCTGCTCGTATCGTTTTATTTTTTTGTTTTTATCCGCCACACCTTACAGGCCGGTCCGTGAAAATACCCTCGGTGTAAATGGTGCTAAAAGAAGTAAGTGATAAATGTGTGGGAAGAGAAGATAAACAAACCGCCGCTTCTTCTTAACTCCACGAAAGCTGACTGGAATGAATGGAAAGAAGAAAACCACGGACTCCAAGAAGCCCTTTCAAGCACGGAAAGTCGGATAACCTCGCTGGAGATATCCCAGTTAGTCCGAAAGGAGAACAATTATTTGAGAGAAAAGGCTTTAGAGACCCACATCCCAAAGTTAAATCTACGGGTATTTGGACCGGCCCAAAAGTCTTGAAAAGGGAAATCCCACCAATTTCATGGCAACTTGCTTCAAAGAAGTATTCAAGGATAAAAATAAAAGAAAAAACCTCCCATGTGAGCTGGGAGTGGAGTCAGTAACGTATTTGGAAACCAGAGCGACGGTAGAGAGAATGCAATTATTCAGCTACGGGAGCCGTTTAAAAAATAGCGAGGACGGAGGGAGTGATGAACTTTCGAGGAATGAGAGTGAGGATCTTTCCAGAAAAGCCCATTTCCAAGATGTCAGAGCGAAATTACAGCACGCCAGGATTTAACATGAGATAATGCATGCAGCCGCATTCATCACCATCAACGAGAGAATAAAAACTTCCAGGATCATAAGAATTATTTCAGCAGGTGATCGGATCCAGGCCGGCCGAGGGATTCGGTGGAAATTCTACATCTTCTACATCGAGGTGGAGCAGACGTGAAGGAAACACTACTAAAAAATTAGGACCCAATCGGGAGGGAAATGTGGATTTATTGTTTGAATTTAAATTTTATGAACAAATGATGTTTCAGGAATATAAAAAATAGTAAATACAGTAATCTAATAATAATTATAATAATGGATGGATACAACATCAGCTGACCGGATCTCGTTCTTTACGTGTTGGCGGATGGATACAACATCAGTGAGACCGGATGTCGTTCTCGTAGACATAGCATGTCTTTTGCATTTTCTTTCTTTATCATTGATTATGTAACCTATATATCATTATTATACACTGATAACGTCTGTGTATAATTGGTAATAATATATCTAATCTATCCATCCAAATTAAGATTTTTGTCGAATTCTCCTGTAGTTGCTTCTGATGGACCTGGACTCTTTTCAAACAAAGACAATGACTTGTTTCCTGGTCTTTTCCGGTCGACAGGTGGTTGCCGGGTAGAATGTTCGACTTCCAGGTCCCTCCAACAGAGGGCGCTCTGGCTCGGCGAAGAGAATATTTCATGCATATTTTATTTATGATGAGAAAATTGCAGATAGGTCATTTTGAAAAAAAAGCCCAGATTGGACTTCCCCACTCTGGATTGCGTCGAATCGGAAACGCTCACGGTCACCAATGAAATGGAAAACATGCAGGAGCTTACAATATATGCATTTCTCCAATAGTGCAGCGTTATACATAATTGGGATGCATAGCAGCATGCATAATAAGGCATTTTTTATCGGTCTACTGTGACCTGGTTAGTGCACTCAATTTCACATAAACACAGAAATCCTGCGCTGACATATTCCAAAATGTTTGTTGTGGCCAAGAGGAGCCCTCTAATGTCTCCCAGCAGGGTGTAATGCATTTCCAAGTGCTGCCTTCAATGTCTGAATTCCAATGCTGTCACGGGGGCCACTGGTCGAAAAAGACTTCTGCACGCCGCTTCATGAATATAACATTCGCCGGGCCGGCCAGGTGAACTGTGGTGCGGCGACAACCTGGATAAAATGATGACTCGTGCGAACACACAACCTAATCATAAGCCGAACATCCGAGCGGGATGTCGGGTGTGCGTGCAGAGGGAGAGAGTAGGGGAGGATGGGGTGTGCCGAAAAATGTAAATGACGCACGCTGACCCAACTGGAGATCACCGCCGCCACCTCCTCGTCTTCTTCCTCCTCTAAGAACCTGAATGCATTAAGCAAAAGGAGTCACACAGAAGATTATGAATAAGAAGATGCCGCCGCCGATTATGCATTTCCTGCACGCAAACACAATTTACAGCCATCGGATCCTGTGATGATTGAACGCCGTCTGTTGCCCCCCCACACCCCCCCCACCCCCACCCCCCGGTAGCCGAGCCGGGGAAAGGAGATGAAGAGCGGCGTGCGCGGAGACAAGAAGGCTTTTTCAGAAGAGAAGAAACTCCACACCGCACTTCATTTCTGGTCCTGTTTACCTTCCAACGCGATCCATCAGTCAAGCAACTTACGAATCCCTCACGGGTAGATTACACAGCGGCCCAGCTTTGCTGAACGCAGAATATTTATAGTACCATTAGGGCCTGTGCATTAGATTATGTGCTGCTCTGTAGAGAGGATAGCGGAGGAACTGTCTTGTGTATTGCTTGATTATCATGAAACGAGAATGAGACCTTCCAAAAAAAAAAAAAAAAAGAAGAAAAAAAGAAAAAGTGAACTTCAAGGAAGTCTGGGGGAAAGACGGCGACTGAAGTTTTCATTTCAAAGGCGCCAACAACTCACAAGCTGCCGCCGCCGCAACACAAACAGAGCAGCGTGCGATACCTGTTGAGGTGGAGAGCCAGGGACGGGAGCCTCGGCGAGCACATTTAAAGGCGGGGTATAATGCATGTACACATCACGCTTTAGCTCTTATCTGTTCCAAACAACACGTCTGTTCACAACAACGGCATATGAAAACAGACCATTTGAAGAATGCAATCAGAGATGGTTAGGTTCCCGTGACAGCGACTCTCTCCGCGCAAACGGAATCCTTCTTCCGCGTGGCGGGAGGCGGGCGACGCGGGCGAGGCGGCGGCGGCAGCTGTGATTTCACGAGGCCCCTGCCTCGACAGCACGCCCATGCTTTGACGGAGTTCACAATTATTGGCGTCCATGTGTGACAATATTATGTTTGTTCGAGAGCTGCTACAAGTGTCTCCGGTAATAAGATGGCATGTGGCGGGGAAGAAGGCGGCACCGCCTGAGTAAACAAACAAAGTTATCGGTGATGAAATGCTAAAAGCACGACGAGAGTAGAAGAAGAGCAGCTCACGAGCAAACCAACCGCCTCAGACGCTTCTGTTTGGGCGATCTGGAAGTCATACCGTTTTTCGACCACTAGCCTGAGAATTAGACGACACTGCAGTGACGATATCCATGAACGTTGTCATACATGCTGGAATCAGTGCCTTGAAGTCTTGATTTGAAGATGATTTGTGATTCACGCCATCCCCCCGTCAAATCAATCAATCAATCAATCAAGTTTTATTTATATAACGCTTAATCATGACATTTCAAAGCGCTTTAACACAGAAAAAACCAACTGAACCCTCCAGAGCAAGCATAAGCGACAGTGGAGGGGAAAAACTCCCTCGTTGAGGAAGAAACTCCGGGCAGGACCCAGACTCTTTTGGGTGGCCATCCGCCTTGATCGGTTGGGTGGAAAAGGAAGGATTAGGACAGGGTAAGAGAAAAAGAGACAATAGGCCAGATAGAGTCAGTGTCTTTATGGTTATCGTGAGACAATTGGGGTTGTTGACTTCATTACATGTTTCCCATCATGTAGTGGGGAAGTAAATAAATCGTCAAAAACACGTTTCGAGCCCCTGGGATCTTTTGGCAGTGGCGAGCAGCCACCTCATTCCCGATCACAGATCCGCCAAATGCTTGGGCGATAATGCCATGAAGTCGGCGCTCGCCCCAGCCGGTGGACGGATTAAGACAAATTTCACGCTCGATTAATACTGGCCACTTGTGTGCCACTTTCAATTAAATTCATTTTCCCTTCACGAAATGCCAACGATGTTTGGAAAGATTTTTAAAGCCAACCGTGCTTTAGGATCACTTTTCGACCCAAGTCGTGGCGGCAGAGGTCAGTCTATTCGCATCGCCACGCCGACAAGCTAACGCTCACCCACCACTTTCGTGTTTAGCATTCAATCGATATTTGGTGTTGTGGCACAACAACTCCAAGAAATGCAATTAGCTCGGTGGCGCGGGGAGATGTATGGAAAGTGTTTCGGCATGGGCGGACTTGATTCAGGTTGTCCGTTGCAATTACCCGCTGAGGGGGGAAGTGGCGATAGAGTAGCAATTTAGCCCCAGCTCACACACGCTGTACTGTTATGATTACCTTTATAGTCCCCATTGATTTCCTGATGACATTATGACTTGTAATTTTCACAAGCAATCTCCAACGAGAAGAAACTGGCTGTTCATTTGAAAGTCGTGATTCCGCTCCTCTCCCGCTTCTTCTCACCCTCGTCTTTGTGTCCTCTCGTTTCCCCTCGAACCAATGGGAATTTCTTAGAAATTAAAATCCCGTTTTTTGGCTGGAGTTCAATCCCTCTCTCTTTCTCTTCTCCTCCCTCAAAGCTTCTGGAGCAGAAACGGCCAATTCACGACAACTGGAGTCGAGCAAGCACGCTAGCGCAAGCATTTACCCGTGGCAATATTCTTCCAATAAAATGAGAGGCATTTCTCGTCTCATGTTTGATGTGATACAGGTACTTTCTAAGCCGAGACAAGTGCACTCTAATATCCCTCCAGACTAAATACTCTGGCACGGGCGGAGAGGGAGAGGAAGTGATGTCGAGGTGGTGGGGGAGAAAGAGGCATTCACTTCACATGGGGGTATTTACTGAGCCACGTTTCTGCTAATCTTGCGTTAAAAGTACGATGCTGGGAGGGGCTGGGTGTTAACCTCCATCTCGCACCCATTTCCTTATAATCAAAGTCACTCCTTGCCATCGCCGTGGCACCAGCAACATGATTCACTTCTCGATAGCCCACCATCCCTCTAGCAATTACAGTTCTGACAGCTCTTCTATGACACGCTTCCCGGCTATAATTACCCACGGTGTATTTATCCAGGCTGGGAACGCGAGAGAGCCGGGCCAGAAGGGTTTGGAGGAGTTTGCGGTAATGATCATCAGAGAACCTGGTCGCCTAACAGGGAGACATGTTTTCACTACATAGAGAAGGAGATCCCCGTTATCTCCCTTTGGCTTCTGCCTGCCCTATTCTTATAAAGCGACGTCTCCTAAACTCTTGATGAAGAGGAGTCATCAGAACTTTTCCGTTGAGGAAATCAAACTAAAAACTGCCTCGAGGTTGAAATACACAACGAGATAAGGATGACAAGAAAGCCTCTGGGTAAACAAAAGCGAGGTTCCCGCCGCCCTTCCCAGCTCGTGACCCCCCGTCTGATGAGATCGCCATTTGAGCTGATGAATCAGACAGTCTCTCTTTGCAAGAATATGATTGGTTCAAATTCACTCAAGCAATCAGACCGTTACTCGAATCGACTGATTCCAGCACGTGTCGGCATGACCAGGTAGAGCTACTCGTTCTACGGGAATATAACGGGCGGGTAGATGAAGGAAATGCATCGAGACATTTCACATTTTCCCCCCTCGGTACAACATTAGGGCGGCGTTTGGAGAATTGGGAATGGAAGTATCAAAGCAGGCCGTCCCGTTCACGAGGAGTATTACCCCGGAGATCCGTAATGTGATTTATCTCCGTGCCGTCTCGTTTCGTCATTTGACTGTGTGATTGTTTGGCGCCCGCCTTGACGTTTGTTTTTTTTAGCATCATTTCTCTCCGCTGTGCTAATTTTTTACCGCGTTGAAAGCGCACGGGGAAGGCGCTGTCGGAACGAGCTGTTATTTTGTCATCCTCAAAGCGCGCTGGCAACCGCCGCTTCATATTTACATTTGTCGGGCTTGTAAGCAGAAGTCTTAAGCACACTATTGACAGAAAGCTGACAACTTTAGAAATGAAGAAATTGACTTTGTTTGCAGTTTTTCCCGCCGCTGTTTTCTTTGGAACGGCGTCTGCATCGTGAAAACAAATTATGGAAGAGCAGTTTTGGGTGTTTGCAGGAAGGGTGGTGGTGATGGAGGGGGCAGAGGGTGGGTTGCTTCTGTCTGACTGGCTGTCACTGCAAAATGAAGCGTCTTAGCCTCTTCTCATTAAAGCCCTTCTATTAGACACATGGCCCTGAACGCTATCCCGGCGCCGCTCGTTCTGACCCGTATATATATCCCTATTTTCTTCATGTGCCACCGAGATGATCAGAAAACCAGCCTGCAGCTGGTACTCGATTGACAAGGTAATTTTAGGCCCGGTTTAAGGACCTTCTGCGGGGTTTTCTTAACGTTGCAATATATATATATATGGTTGAGATTTTTCTAATCCCTGCAATTTCCCTCTCGGAGCTCAATCCCACAGACCGGCTTTAACGCAGCATTCCAGTCTCAATTACCTTTAATGGATTAAATATCTCGCCCATTCCGTTTGCATGTTACCCTGTCAAGCATGGGGGGGCCAGATTTTGAGGAGGAGTTCATCACACTGAACTTTCTTCATCACGGAACGACAAATGACACTTGAAGAGCTGGAATATCTCCAGATGAAAACCAGTGACGTGCGGTGAGGTTCATGGCTGGCGAGGCACTGACTTCATCATAATCAGATTTACGAACATATGAACCAACAGTGTAGATTATTCACCATTTAGTTATCAACAGTGAGTGGGTTACTTTTAAAGTATTATTATTATTATTTACACATACAAAGTGTAACACACAAATGAGCATATTTGATTAAAAAAATTGTGATGTTGTTACCTACGTGTTTGTTTATATGTTACGTTTACTTATAAATGAAGTCCATGCGCCGCTCCTTCTGAACAAAAGCATCGAAAAAATTTTGAGTTGAGATACGTAATCCTCTATTTTTGTAATAAGGGAAAGCGAGCGGAAAACAAGTGAATGGCTGTACTTAACTCGGTGACTATAGATGGTAGTTTGCTGTCACTTCTTCTGCGGCCGAGGAAGAGGAATCCTCAGCCGAATCCCTGGGATCACAAGCGCCCCCTACCATGAGGCAGGAGAACTGCATGCCTCACTTTTCCCAGGCTCTTCAGGACCGCTCAACTCAAGAAAGACGTTATACACATATAGTTCTTGACAAAAAAACACTGCAATTTATATACATTAGCTAAATTATGTAAATTTAGTTCATATAACTAACGTGTTTCAACATTTTAATAGTGACATATAGAGAGATAGCATTATGGTCTCACTGTATAGCATGCCAGCACAGCTAGTCGAGTCATTGATCAATCCATGGTGTTAGCCGAGCTACAAGTCAATAACAATATAAGATCACTAAATTAGGGGTTATTTGGGTTTGAGCACCACCATATTCATGTAAATCTGATCCCAACTCTAAATTCTCTGTCAAAGCACGTCAAACTTTTAAACATTAGAACAGACGTGCAACATTTCACAAAAATGGAACACGACTTTGAGTGAAATAAAAATGAAGAATAAATAAAGCGAGGTGAATTTCAGTGTAACCCGTTCTTAATTTGTTTTATTCCGGAATGGGAGGGATGGGTGTTATCATTCCAATTCAAGTAATTAAAACATCACTACGTTACGCCAAAGAAATGCTGTTTTTCTCTTTTCGCCTGTGTGCAGGGTCTCCAAAGCATCAGCACATTACAAACCAATTTCCCTATATCAGCTTATATTCACATTTGATTCTGTCGCAGTGCTGATGGGAGTTGGGACACGGGTCTCTGTACACAGGAATCTAAATAACGCTATGAAGCCTGCCGCAGACCTCATTTATAATCCAATGCCTTGGCTGAATTCCATTATGAGTTCCCCCTCGCTCCCCCCTCCCTTATTTGTGGGAAATAAGGGAAAACTGAGATTATAAAAATGGCATCGACACACAGTCGCATGCTTGGAAGCGGCGGCTTCGGTGTAAAATCGACTATGTGCACAAAAGGTAGCCGAGGAGGTTTTATAAATTATCCTCCCTTCGGGGAGAGAAACAATATATGAGCTTTGCTTGGTGAACTTTTATCATAACCTATTGATACTTAATACCCACAGGTCCTACTTTGATCTGGTCCCTATTGCATGTGGCGCAGAACCCACCCCCCACTCCCCGCTCCTGTGTGAACACTGCATCTTCTTCTGTGGTGGAAACGAACCAAACTTTATCTCAAATACCTGCGAGTCAAATCAACATCTGGAGAAAACCTGATAAAGACTAAATCCGCAAGCGAGAACCGACTCCAAACTTTTAAGGAAAAGTTATTCAACAGGAGCAAAGTCGGGTGTGGGAGGAAGGAGGGGAAGAGATTTGGCGACAGCGGCCTTTGCGTCACGTCGGTAAACCTTGGAACATCTGGAAAAATCCCCCCGGAGAGCGACCGGCAGCCGGGCTGGGAGGCGATGTCAGACCTGAGTGACACGCAGATGTGTGGCCTCTTGCCCGTTTGAGGCTACCAGGCAGGGATAAGTCATTAATCAGCGGACCCTGCCAGCCGTGGGGCGCCGCCGCCGCCGAGCGTTTCCTCTCACGCCGCCTCCCGAGGCCCGTAAATGTAAATACGCCGCAACCCGCATATTGTACATTAATTGACGTGCCGCATACATTCCCAGCGCTTTTCTGTCACCGACTCCGCCTGAAAGTCTTCGATAATTGGCACAAATGAACACATCTGACAAATACTAATGTAATTCTGTGGTGAAACCGCGAAAAAAATGATGTATTCCCTTTATGGCATCAGACACAAAACAACAAGCTCGGCGCTGTATATCATCATTACAGAGGCGCTCGACATGGGGGGGAATGACAGAGCTACCTGTCACCTTGTCTTGGGTAAAGACTATTTAATTACTTATCAAATAGCCTTCAATGTCAACAGACTAAATCTATTTCATAAATGTGCAAGTAACAATTTTTGACTTTTTCCACTTCCCAAGGGGAGGAAAATCAATTGTAATCTAAAATTCTCCAGCCCTTCCATATGCATGCTCCAGTGCAGCGTACTGTACATCATCTGAGCCAATAAATGGCCGTGTGACAGAAGAGAGGGGGGTGGAGAGGAAAAACATAATTGAAGTTGTTGTTTGCATTGCTTAGTGAGGCACTTTTTGCTGAGTGGTACCAGAGTCCTGTTATATTGCATTGTCAACATTCCTAATGATTTGTTCTTATAATTTAGGAGCCGGGCAGTTGATGATATATGAAAGAAAGAGACGCAAAAAAAAAATGTTTGCATTCCCTTCTGCTGCGTCTGCTGCGTTGTTTGGTGTACGTCGCTCCAAAAGGACTCCACTATACAGTGCACCATGTTACTTTCCGCAATATAGCGACAAACTGCAGTATTTACTGCATTCTAAGGCGCACCTTCAATGAATGGCCTATTTTAAACCTTTTTCATATATAAGGCGCACTGGAGTACAAGGTGCACTGTCAGTTTTTGAGAAAAATAGTGCGGAAAATACTGTACTTATCTTATTATATACGGTAATTTAAACGTTTATGAACCCTCCCCATACTGATATTAAACAACCCTCTGTCTGTATTACCTTTTCACACACTTTTATCAAGCATTTTTTGTGTCTCACGGAAATGTGTTGCCTTGCCGAGACTCACAGAACGTAGCGCGCTTCTGGATGCTGTCAGCCAATAGAATGAGCGTACGGTATCACGTGACTGCCTACTAAAAATCCACGATGAGGTGAAGTTACGAGTGTTGATGCTCGAACGCGCGAAGGATTACTGCACTTGATTTATATACGGGAATGTTACGTAAACGCGCATCGCAAATGCTCTCGACGTTTATGACATTGAGGTCGGGCCCTTAAATCCCGACAATGGCATCCGAAGGAAGGATTTTGGGTCCGGTTAAGATATATGTATATTAATAGAGAATGTGGATTTGTTTATTTCTGTCTAAATGCTAAAGGGGATGACTTCTTTCATCACCAGTCGGACTCTTGGCAGCCAAATCCAGGCAAATTAGCAGGAATGACAACTCCGCCTTAAGCGTTGGAGGAAATGCGTTTGAGGCTACCATCTAGAGACTAATCTATTTATCACACTTGGCATTAATTCGACCGAACGGCTCAGACCAATGCATCAAAACATTTGTTGGTTGTTACGTCCTGAATCACGGCGTTACGGAAAGGCTTTTTTTGCATTTTTTTTCCCACCCCCCTCACCCCCCGCCCCACTTTCCTCCGGTGATGGAAAGTCAGACATGTTTATACATGAAATGCCCAGAGAATATTTGCTCTGAAGGGTTTCCTTGGTGAATCACAATAGCCTTCTTAGGGAGGGGGGAGGGAGAGAGGGGGGAGAGAGAGAGGAGAGGATGGACAAATCTGCTTACTTTGGAGCTTATTGAGCAGAATGAGTCATGCACCGAGATGAAACGTGACTGCAAAGCAAAAGGTAAGGAAAGCCTGATGAGAACAGAGGAGCGAGGAGATGAGACGGAGCCGGAGAGGAGGGTAGGCAGAGGTGAGACGGGCAAGGGGGTGTGGGGGGGGGAGAATGGGGGAGAGAGGCACCGACAACAAGGTGGTATAAATAAACCCACGTGTGTGGGGAGGAACCGGGATGGGTGAGGGAAAGGCGGGAGGGCCAGGAACATTAAAGGCCAGATGAAATTAGTTCCATCAGGCCACTCTGATTGTTCTTTTTATAGTGTGACCTGCCACCGGGGGAGCCGGCGCCTTCTGGGAGCGCCACAGGCGGGGTTGCTGACACACAGCACTTTCAATATCACCGACTGGATTGTTCAAGGTGTCACTATTGATAGTGACACGGCCTGCCGAGAAGGAGGAAGCCTTCGAGTTGCGTTTCTATGCGCCGCACATCATCCCAACCCCTGCAGTCGCTGTCGCTCAGTTTTAAAGATAATTGTAAAGTGAGGCAGTGACGGGGAGGGGGCGGGGCAAGGTAGCGACCCCTCCCCCAACCCCGCCCGTCAATGTCATGACCCGACCGTGGCGGAAAAAAAACCTCAAGCCTGCATTGGATTTCCTCGCATTGAGAAGGAACAATGGTGAGGGGTTTCCAGGCTACTTGAACATTAACGAGTCGGGTGGGGGCGGGGGTTGGGGGGGGGTTTAATTGTCCGCGGGGACTGAGTGGACCGGTGGACCGGGGGGGAGCTCTTTTTAATGCCATCGATTATTTATCCTGACCTTCAGCCGTGAAAAGAGAAGACAGCAACGGAGAAAGGGAATGTTTCCTAAGTAACTCAACACCTCCATCTCTCCCTTCAACTTTTATACAATCCAACCCCCCCACACTTGTTTTTTTAGCCTATCCTTAAGCCCAGCTGCCTCTTCCTCTCCTCTTCCCACTGTAGTCTTTAATGCTGGTCCAAAAGAGTAATCCCCGTAACTAAACTAAAAAAAAAAACCTTAAAAAAGTCCAACAGGATGAGGTAGCCAAAGCGCTGGCTTGCTAGCAAACAACAACCCCCCCCTTTTTCTTCAGGAGCGCTGTGTGGGATTATCAAGCGCCCGAAAACGGACATCGCCTCACGTTTCCCCAACGGCGCCAAACGGCGCTAACGGAGATAGCCGCTGGGGTTGGGATCACGACGGAACTGATATTAATCAGGTGTAATTTCCTTTAAATCTATCATCGGGTGACGCTTCGGTATTGGGGGAGCGAAAGCGGCCCGTATTGTTGCGCGTAAGAAAATGGAAATTCACCAACCATCGGGGGAATTACAAAAGGGAAAGAGGCAAGTTTCAAAGCCAGCAGTTAAGCTTGTTGACACATTTTAATCTAGGAAAGCCAGACGTGCGCCTCCCAACCCATGACTTTGTGGGGAGATGTAAAGGCTGGAGTGTGCTTGAAACAGATGTCAGCCTCTTTTTTTTCCCCCATCCCTCTGAGTGCGATACGGATGCCATCAACATCACGGGTTGCATTCATAACAGCGCCATTGTACCTGGGTTGGGCTCGATTGGAATTCACCGCCACAACACGCTGTTAAGGCTCTATCTTGAAACACGCACCTGGCTACATATGGAAAATAAGCTTGTTACCCGCTGGAGGGAGATCAGGAACCCCGTCGGCTCTCGAGCAAACTCACACGGATGGCCGAAAGGTGTTTTTTTTTGTTTTTTTTAAGGAAACAAAGTGTAATTTCTGGAAAACACGGAAATGCAATTGATCTTAAATTTGCATAATTTCCTGATTATACGGCTAATTTTCATCTGAGGTTCATCGTGACTCTTTGATTGCATAAATATTTATCAAAACCAAGAAAATTTCAAATGAAAACGTACTCGTTCCTCCACTCCAGGATCACAAAATCGTTGAAAGAGACGTCAGAAATTTTTACGGCGAGACGACTCGTGGCGAGAGAAGCGAAGTACAAAGGGAGGCTATGATGATAAGAGATTATCCGTTACTTCAGGCAGTAAAGATAAAGCAGGAAAAGCAGGGGAGCTGTTTGTCCAGGGTTTCCCAGGAATAATAAAAGTTGAGTTTGATGGAAAAGTGTGTGGAGCGACTATGGAGATCTGCTTCTTCTCCTTTCGGCTTTTCCCTTCAGGGGTCGCCACGGCGAATCAGTTGCCTCCATCTAACCCTGTCTTCTGCATCCTCTTCTCTCACACCAACTACCTTCATGTCCTCTTTCACTACATCCATAAACCTCCTCTTTGGTCTTCCTCTAGGCCTCCTGCCTGGCAGTTCAAAACTCAGCATCCTTCTACCAATATATTCACTATCTCTCCTCTGGACATGTCCAAACCATCTCAGTCTGGCCTCTCTGACTTTATCTCCAAAACCTCTAACATGTGCTGTCCCTCTGATGTACTCATTCCTGATCCTACCCATCCTGGTCACCTCAGCATCTTCATCTCTGCTACCTCCAACTCTGCCTCCTGTCTTTTCCTCTCTGACACCGTCTCTAGACCAGGAGGCCTAGAGGAAGACCAAAGAGGAGGTTTATGGATGTAGTGAGGACATGAAGGTAGTTGGTGTGAGAGAAGACCGGGTTAGATGGAGGCAATTGATTCGCTGTGGTGACCCCTGAAGGGAAAAGCCGAAAGGGAAAGAAGACTGTCTCTAGACCAAACAACATCGCTGGTCTCACCACAGTTTGGTAGACCTTTCCTTTCATTTTAGCTGGAAAGCGATTATAGAAACAGACAAATATGACGTCAGAAAACAGAAAAAAACAGTAGTCCCCCAGAGATTCAGTGGAGGTCAAACCCCCCCTTGTCCACTGACACCCCCCCAATGGTGGCCTTTCATGCTAATTTTAAGATTTAGCGCTAATCCCACGCACAGCCACGCTCTGCCATATAGGAAATATTTATTCCCATGCAAACAGGGAGCGCCTCCCTTAAGTCGACGGTTCACGGGGGTCCCGCTCGGCGGGGGGGGGGGGGGGGGGGTCGTGCAATTAAATGGTTACACAGACTTATGCAAATGTGGTCAGCTCACCTGCGGCGTTTGCGTGCGAGGCGAAGCGTGTAAGCGTGGAATCACCGGCCCGGCGGGGGAGGAGGAGGGAACGGCGCCGGAGGTTTAACTCCCAGCAGGACGGGTTAACGGAGCGACACAGCCTGAAGGTCAATCGCCGCGACTCATTTGTTTGTTTAGAGCTGAACGGATCGGATTTACCGAGGCTAGCTTCGCCATACTTGGATATTTGAGGTGGTTTCCCCTCAACGTGGCTACGCCGCGGATAATTCATCAGAGGGGCTCCTTTGTCTTCCACCCAGTGGGAGATAACCGTCGCCCTCCGCCAGCCAAGGTCCGGCTCCGCCATCTAACGGCACGGCGCGCCAATTAGAGGCGACGGAGAGGAAGGTCTTGACCCCCATAAACCTTGCCAGCAGAGTGCTGTCAATCAGAGCGCGGCGAAGGGGAGGGCCCATCGCCCGGCAGTTATTGGCACAATGGGCGACGCTAAGACCGCCTCCGCGAGGTCGACATTGACCCGCTGGCTTATCTCCGATCAAACATCTGCCACTGATACGGGCACGGCGAGGGAGTCACCGGGGCGGAGTCAAAAATCCGCATCCGTTTACGGCTCAAGAGCGCGGCGGCAGAAGTGAATGGATGGGCCGCTCCGTCAGAGGTCACCTGGACGACACCCATTGTCATGCACACGCGAGATTCAATTTCCTGATTGCTTCCGTCCGTCCTTCGCCCCCCCCCCCCGTAGGAGAGGAAACACAGCTGGAACCCAAACGGGAATCCGCCAGCGGAATCTTTAATGTCTTGTGACTTTAGATAATTCTGCAAATTTATCTTTTGTGCTTTTAAAACGCCTTTTTTTTTTAAAAAGAAAAATATGTCCGCGAGCTGCCTGTCTTAAAATGTATGACATGCAGGAACTGACGGCGAATCAAAATGTAGATGATTCCCACGCTCGCAGACGTGTCGAAGGAAGTAAGTCGATTTCATGTTTAACACGAGACAATCGGGAAACGCTCTGTTCCGACGCTTGAAAGAAAATCAGCCAACAAAGGATTGACGGATCCGGCGAATACGTGATCACTGGAATATTGGAATGCATTAAAAGTCCTTTTTTGAAAGTCAAACTGTTTCTGATGGTATTAAAAGCTTCCTTCAGAAAATTTTATTGTCGGTGGCAATTTATGAACGACGGATTTACTGGCGTGAAAGTCAAGTCGCTGTTAAATCTGCTTGGAACGATGTGTTTGGAACGCCTTTATATCAATCAGGAAAACTTAATTCTGATTTAACTCTTCGCTGGAATGCTAGCTCATGCTAGGGCATGCAAGTTTTTGTCGTACGCTTCGCAGTTTATGTCGATATAACAAAGTTTAGAGCTCGGAAAAAAACGGTTTAAAAGCATCACAGGGATGTTTTGCGAACATTTAGTGCTAAATTCCTGCTTCGCATCATAGACCTCGTTCCTCGCGGTTAATGCGTTCCAGGAACCACACGCGATTAACGAATTCCGCGATATAGCGTCAAACTATTTATCTTATTATTTAGGGTAATTTAAACGTTTATGAACCTGATTTTAAACCACCTTCTATCTGTATCACCTTTTCCCACACTCTGTTTAAAACACTTTTGTGTCTCATGGAAGTCCGAGACTCGCGGAATGTATGTTACTTCCGGATGCCGTCAGCCAATAGAATGCGTGTAGGGTATCACGTGACTACCTAAAAATCCTTGATACGGTGAAGTCGCTCGTGTTGATTCTCGAATGTACGAGTGATTAATGTATCTCTGTTTTCCGTGGGTTCGACCTGGACTGAAGGGAAGAGACAGCTTCACAAATAATGAGCGAACCGCGGCGCTCTTATTACCGGATCGGCGCGCCGCTTCTAAAGGTTACACAAGGATGATGTCACACTTATTCCAGGCGTCTGATCGCACTGATCCTTCTCCCACCTGCGTGGCGTTGTGACTTTCTGTTCCTGCAAGATTGTTCTCCCCAAAGAGGCGCCGCCGTCTGCAACACAAACCATCCTCCCCGCATACTTCACCCCAGATGTGCGGCGATTCCTCGATAACCGCGACCATGCAGCGGCGCTATGGTAACCTGTTAATAAGGTGCGGCGGCGCTATGGCAACCTGTTAATAAGGTGCGGCGGCACTGTAGCTACCTGCTAATAAGACAGCATGCATGTGCGACTGAGGACTGCCGGGGGCATGTCGGAGGAGACGGGACGTGGAATGATGAAGTTGGTGACTTGTTTTTCCTCGCCGTCGAACTCGGAAAAACCCGAGCATCCCGGCCCCCGTCGCCCCCCTCCCTCGCTTCTCCTCCCGTTCACCTCGCCTCGTCCCAAAGCCCAACACAATACATCAACGGGTGTCCGGACCGCCGCTCTGTAATAACTCTGCAATCTCGGGAGGAAGCGCTCCGTCACGATGCATGAGACAACATCTTTTTTTAATCAATTGAGCGAAAACAAACAACGGCGCGCTGACAAAACGCCGCCGAAAAAAAACAACAACAAAAAAAAAAAACACCAAAAAGCATGCCGAATGAAGAGTGATATACAAATGGAAAACGAAATTACTGTCGCCATTTATCTGAGGAGAGAGTCGGTATTGTGTAACGGTGGGAGAAAAAAGAAAAGGAATGGGGGGGGAGAAAGAAATGAACGCTCAGTCATTAAATTATGCCCCTTCTAATTTTGTTCCCTTCCATCACTTTCAATTATTACGCAGCGCCTTTAAGAACGAGTGACTTCATAACTACAGAAAGACCAATAGTCCCTAAAGCTGCTGTTACATTAGTCGACTATGTGCAGAGCAAACGACTTTCATTTGGCTTTACAGCTGACTGGTTTTTATGTCCCTCTGAAAACCATCCTCAGAGCCAAACGGTCACATGGACGGGAAGGAGAGCGGTGTGGGGGGGGAAGGGGGCGGGGTTAAAGATGGATGTGAGGAGGGAATACATCAGTCCGCGAGCACAATGGCTGTAATTAATCATCGGCTGTGTTATTTCTTATCGGGAGATTATTTAGGGGAGGTGAGGCGTTGATAGAGAGGAGAGGGGGGAGGCGATAGGTGAGGGCTGGAGTCAAGAGGAGGGCGGGGTGTTCGCCGTCAGGTGGGGTCCCACTGATGGAACGCAACTCGGAAAATTTTGTCATTTTTATCCCCTTTTTATGCTGAATCTCGACGCGATCACTGTGTTCTCCCCCAATCCCACCGTCGCTCGACCCTGGATGTGATCTTTAGATGCTCCACCCACTAATGAGGTCAACCTTGTGTCATCTAGTCTTAAGCAAAGTTCATGACTGGTCTGGAATCCCGAGTTTACGAGGCGTACTTGAACGCATCACAGGTGTGTCACGCGCTAACGTCAGGTTGGACGTCGCAAAACTCGCAAAACTGACACCGAAACACAAGAGACAGACGCTCAGCCGCGTTTTACTACGCCGAGGAAACGCCGACCCGACGTTCCTAAGAGATTTTCCTCGCCTAACGGAATATCAATCCTGGTCGTTTCAGGATGTGTTGACGAGTGCGTTTTATGTAGGACAACGTTATCACAGCAGGATGACTCGACTGAATGTGGGCGGTAAAAACAAAACATAAAAAATGTGTGCAAACACAACATTTCTCCATCCAAAACACCGAAGGATGAAAACTTGTGGTTTGTAGCGCGATTAGACACAGTTCAGTTTGCCATGACAACAGCTTATTATCCATAAGGGGCTAATTACCTAAGTTTATTATGAGTAAAATATCAATTACATCACATTGTTGGGTTAAATGATGCATTTTTGCTCTTTACGATGAATCCGTTTTCAGACCAGACGAATAAAAACGATCCGTTTATGTTACCGTTGATCATTTTCACGTCGTTTTAATGAAGGAAACATCGTAACGCCCAACTGGATGTCGCCGCCGACTCTCTGTTACACGATCTCTTGGGAATTGTCGCAAATCTTTAGCTTTAAATAGCTTCACAGCTCCAATAGTGTTATTTAGAGCTACAAGTTGTTAGGTACATAATACCTCAGGAGGTAAATGCGGTGTTTACTTGCAGCTTGTTTCTGGGCAAACAAGCTTCCATTCAAGTTAAACAAGCTTGTGATGAGCTGCGGATTTAATTGTGAATGCGAGTCAGACTGATGGTAGGAGGACGTTTTCCAGAAAACATTCTGGCGATCTTTAGACGTGACTCCGAAATGACCCCAGAAAATCAACTTCATTAGTCGTTTCGGAGGTAAAAAAAAAAAAAATTTGCCGTTCCTCTTATCTCACAATAAAACCTCACGGATGGAAAATGTAAAACTGAAAAAGCTAAAAATCAATACAAAGCATAGCTTGTGAGACTCCGGGAGGCGCTGATGAGAGGCTGTCACCTTTAACTGACCTTTAAGAAGCTTTAATTTGTTGCTTCTATCAGGAGAAGGATTTGCGACAGGATGACATGTACCAAATGGTTAAGAGGAAATAATGATTGCGGAGGTATAATCCTGCTGCGTCCGCGTCCGACACCCGCGTAAATACCCAGAATTCCTGATTGCTGGAGGTTTTTAAGGAGAACTGGGCGGACTCCGGATCACGTGGACCTGGTGAGTCTATCCGTCAACGGAGGAGCAAAAACCAGAACCTCTGCATCTTCGGACGAGGTGGCGCTCGAATGTTTCGCCATTGATATGGGATCAAGCCCACAACACCCGCCCACCCCCTTCCTTAATGACTCTAATATCAAAGGCGTGCACTTACGGACGCACGAGCCTCCAAAATGTCAACAGTGGCACTTTATGTGCTAATGCCATATGGGTGCAGTGGGCTGGGAAAAAGCTTTTCCTCCTGCACGCCACGCTCAAATGTTAATACCGCCGCGCTCTCCGGTCCGCTTCATTTTTCCGTCCCCGTTATGCTAGATTAGCGGCCGACGCCTCGCAAAGCCTTGCGTCGATACGGAGGACGCCGTCGGCGGGTGGCCGTTCTGACTCAACCCCGACAGATTGGAGGACGGTGCAGAGCCAGAACACCCGGTACCATTCCAGTTCCCTTTCCGCACGGCGGCGAGGTAAGAGGGCCGAGTGCAACCTGCCCAATTCCGCGGAATGGACACTTATGTAATGTCCATATTTCGTGCCCAAGAATAGCAATCGGGGGTGTGGCGCAGCATCGGGGAGACCAAATGGAAGCTGCAGGAGACTCAGGTCAACCTTAGCTTTAGCATCCTGCTCTGAAATTCATCGTTCACCACCGTCGTCCGTATTTCCTTTCATAAAACAGAATCAATACGCCGTGGAGAGATTTGTCAGCATTAAAATCTGATATCCAGGTCCGGCGGCGGAGACAGGTAAAGTGAGATTTGGTCTAATAGCTTTACTCTCAAGTCACGCTCCATAACAAAACCGACGGCCATGACTCGATTTTGACACATCGCCCCCTCTCATGCTGTCCTCGCTTCATTTTTTTTCGGCGCCGTCGACTGACGCGCTCTAAATCTTTCCGTAAAAACAGGAGATAGCGCGCCGAACTTCCTTCCAGATTTGATTTGAAATTAGTGAGACGACCCCTGGAGCGCTTTCCCCACCCCGCCGCACCTCGTGCACCCATCACGACCTGCAGGTGCACACACGCCTTTTTTTTTTAACCCCCTCCCGACCCGGGCCCGTGCTGCGCCCCGGTTCTCTGAAAATTGCAAGAAAAAGAAGCAAAAAGCGCTGAGGCCCGGAGAACGGCGCTGTTTATCTGCTTCCAAGATCTGCAGATGAGCTGACGGATCTAAAGCAAGCAGGGCTTGGGGCAAAATGAGATTTTCTAATCCTAAACAAATTCTGATGCAAGTCGGAACAGAAGAGCAGAGCTCCCTTATTTACATAGGCCGCTATCGCAAACACAAAGCGACACGAAGACGATCCAGGCTGGAGAAATGTCAGCCTTGTTTGAGTGACCTCAAAATGCAAATTAATTCTGACATAACTTGCCATTTAGACAGAATGGACTAATCCTGCAGGTTAAGATTATTTGAATATCAATCGCTTAAAGGCCCATTTAAGGATTCATTAGGGCGACCGACCCTTTGGAGGGAGTCAAACCGCTCTGATCCGTTCCCGAACCGTCCGTGTGTCGACGCTCGGCGTGGACAAGAGGTTTCCGTAGTCGTGTAGATGCTCGGGAAAAACCGCTGCGTGGATCAACACTCGCTCGACTCGACCTTGTGACCTCGAGAAACCCGCCGCTTTTCATTTACGTGGCGGGGAGTCAGCTGGCGAGCGCTTCCGCTCAGCGAGAAACCTGGCACGGGCCGCCGGAGCTGGCATCGGAGAGGGCGACGTAAAACAGGCCCAGCCGTGACGCGAGGCCGGAGTATTTCGGGAGGAAGCCAGAGGGTTGCCAGAGAGTGACTGGAGTTAATATTAGCTGGAAGAATACCATTCCAACCTATTCTAGGATTCCAGCGGAGAAGCCATTTTTGGGGGCGATGCTTCACGAAGCGGCAGGAACGGTGGAAAGAAAACGCCTCACGGTTGGACAAATCGACACATCCAACATCGCCAGGGAAAGGTGCTAAAACAGTGCATCATCCCAAGTCCAATTCAGGGGTGTAATAATGTCCCCTGCTTTTAAAAACCATCAGATTCGCAGCTTCAGTCATGTCAAACTCATCCAGATTTCACCTGAGTACCTGATTACATCACAAAAATCTGAAATCGGGGAAAACGGCGCATCTTAAAAGTTAAAGCGAGGAACTGGATCACCGTCATGTTTTTGCATCCCCTGCCTGCAGTCGGGAGAAACGGGGTGAAAGAATCAATGTGAACTGAACTAAAAGCAGATTCCGGCGGAGGAACATGCAGCACATTTCAAATATAGATGGACACCTTCTTCACTCTCTAATTCATCATCTCCTGCACAGAGAGCCTCATTACATTATCAACGCCTTCCTGGGCGCGTTGCCATGTCCTAGATTTACACAGCACACCTTGCACCTCCGCTTCTGTCCTCGGAACAAAGAGGGAGGGGGAAAAAAAATAGAAAAAAGGTGATCGCTTCGACGAGAAAGGGAGCAAACTTGCGGTTCATCAGGTACCGGTTTCCGGGTTTCCCGTTGCAGAGGTTTGTGCAGACGTGGCATTTTCTCCCTTCCTGGGTTTCATGTAAAGCGATCCGGGCACACGGCCGTTCCGGACCGTCTTCAGTGATCCATTACCCAGCCGTGCCTACTGTACCCTTTTCCTTTTTTTTTCTTTTTTTTTTTGTCTTCCATCCTCGGCAGCTTGTCGAACAATCCGATACACCTCGTCAAGCATCCCGGTTCGTGTTTCCACTTTTGTACGCCTATGTACGGACCCGCCCTGATTGGCGTCGCCTGTGCCGGGCTTCGACCCAATCCGTTCCCAACCCCCAATTTAGAGCAACAAGGGCTGAAACTTTCCTCCGTTGGGGCGTCATTCGTAACGCCATCGGTATCTCAGGTCGTATCACGAAAACAGGAAAGTATTGTAGTTCTATATGAGCCTGCTGCTGCTGCAGTCAACTAGTTATTCATTAGTTATGACTAGTTATTATAAAACCAGTGACCTAATTTACAGGATGGACCGAAAAAAGAAAAGAAAAAACACAAACACTATGGAAAAAGTACGTTTTTGGGTCATTTTATCGACATTAAACATGCAAAAATTGGGTGGGGCCAAAGGAAGAACTGGGATTAGGTCTTCCACTCACACACACCCCCACCCCCAGCATTCCCTGTCGTGTGTCTGCTCTGAGTTGTTTACCCGCTTTTGCTGACCCACGTACCAAAACTCTTTTCGTCAAAGTAAATACCCGATATTTTGAAGTCAAGTTCGGCGCTTCTTGAGTCGCACTTCTGGACTCCAATTTCCTGTGTGGCTCCAGCCATCCCAGGTGCTACATGTTTCTATTGCAAATCAGTCATTTTCTTCTCTGGGAGAGAACACATAAACCCCCCCAGAAGAAAATAATACCACTCATAAGTCTCTGTCTCAGAGCTAAAGCCTTTCGCGGTAGCGTTCAAGGCTACCACGGCGACCTAGTGCGTAAAAAAAGCTGTGAGCAAAACAGGTAATTTCACCGTGTGAATTTATTCAGATTTATTTGGCCCCGGGCTTTGTAGACCCACGACTAAGGAGATTCCGATTGTACTCAGACAAAGATAAATGGGCACGCTCCGTTCATTAAAGCTCGTGCCGTTAATGGGCTCCCATCAGCACCGAGAGGCGTTGATGGCTGAGTAGCCGACGTGTTGAAGTCAGGAGGAAGGAGCAGGGTGAAGCGTGACGCCGCTTGTTCGACGATTAGCGGAAAGGTGACGCGGGGTGATCGGTGTTTGAGAGGGTGGTAGAAAACGTAAGTAAGGCTAACCGGGCTTACTTACTGACATTCTGTGTGTGTGTGTGTGTGTGTGTGTGTGTGTGTGTGTGTGTGTGTGTGTGTGTGTGTGTCAGTGTGTTTGTGTGTGTGTGTGTCAGAGTATGTGTCAGAGTGTGGTAAGGCCTGGCGCTCCACAGCTCGTTCTTCTAATCGTGCGGAAACTCAGACTACTTACAGGAGCAATGAGGGGGGTAATGAGAAAGTAATTTTTACTAATTTCGGCTAGCTCCGCTCCCATTCCGTACGACTGTGTGTGCGCCGTCTGCATCATTACGGGCAACATCTGCAATGACTCGCCATGCGTTCGCCGCCGAGAAGGCGGGGAGAGGAGAACCGAAAAAAGACGACAAGCTGTTGGGTTTTTTTTTTTGGGGGGGGGTTTCTGCGAGTCGGAGCGAACAAAGCCCAGGAATCCTCCGTGCTCATACTGCCTCCTGTTGTTGGGACTCTGACTCATCAAGGTGGTTGTGGTCGGAGACAATGGAGCGCCGTGATGGTTTGGTTTTTTTCCTCCCACCAAGTCTGTCGCCAAGCAGCTGCCGCTAATCTCCGCAAGCAGAGCGCCGCTAAACAGCTGACTACAGCCTTTAATCTGGTCCCACCACAATCATTACCTTTGGAGCCAGGAGGGGATGGTTGGGGGGGGGGGGGGGCACAATCACAGCGGAGTAAACAAATGAAACCCAATTTCCGAACACGTGTCTGTCATTCCTCTGGCTTTCATGTAATCTCGTTTGAATATTTGCCGAGGAGACGTTGGGTTCGTCGCTCCTGGAGTTGGGATCGGCGTCGGCCCGGCCTTCCAGGATGCCGCGGAATCTCTTTCCTGGAGGAACTTTCAACTTCTTGAGCTCCATACAATCAACAACGTGCCACCGTTGACCTGCAGGAGATCCAAGAAGGATGTGCGCACACTTTTTGTTCTCCAGCTGGGTTCCATCTCATCAATCCTGCCGTGGTCCCCTGTAGTTCCCAAGGGGAGACCCCGGCTTGACACTCTCGTTTGCTTTATTGTTCTTCGTTTGATGGCCGTAGATCAAACGCCCCCACAAATTTATCTCCGCGATGGGGGCCTTCCTTCCCTTCTTGGATCGCCAGATTCGGGGAGGCGGCTCGTGAAATGAAAGTCGTGGGGACATTTTGGGAATTTTGGAAGTCCCTTTGCCGCAGACTGCGGATTACGTCTATACGGCGCGAGGGCTGCTGGAGCGCGAACACAGCCTCCTGGAAGGAGCCCATTGGGAATACGTTACCGGGAACTCGACAATGACATCTGGACATTTTGTTTTTTCTGCTCCTCTGAGGGGAAGAAAACTGCACTTGTTTGGTGATCACAGGGGTTTTGATGCTCGCCGCGTTATCACAAGATGCCGCGCGTTTGCCATTATTGTGCCCCTGCGCTTATTATAGATTCCATTAAGATGGCAGTTAAATTGGATGTCCCCATCAGCTCTGGAGCATGTTGTTTGTTTTAGAGAACGGAGTGCTGAGTCACAGAAGTATTATTAAGTCTTTCAAGATAATAGATGAATTAAAGTGACAAAGCGAGCAAATGGGGGGGGGGGGCGCCGTCTTCCTCCCACTAGCTTTATTAAGGAAATGAGAAATCAAAACAGTGTTCAGCTTCAATCCATATTTAAGATAAATTAGCCGCATTCAAATAACTTTTCATGTCTCAAATCCCGATACGTCGGTTACTTTAATAGGTGACAGAATGTCAGGAAGGAGACGGACAGCGTTTGAGCGATTTTGGATTTGAGATCCTGGGATTCAAATGAGACGTCCCCACCGCCCTGAAGAGTGCATGTCAAAACAGAACCCCTTGGGAGACACTCTGTACATATATAATCCTTCCACAGTTGATGCCCGGTGACGCCGCGGGACGCTGCATACCCAATTCTTAGGTGCCAGACGTCGCCGTGAGGTGAAATGGTTGTGTGTCGGAAGGCCTGCTCCCTGCCGAGCCAATGAAATACAGGATGTTCCCTTGGCAGCAGTGGAGAACGCTCTACCTGATGCGTAGCGGCACCCAAAACTCTACCGGTGCCACTGATTCAGTTCTAAAGCAAAATCCGACCACGAATCTGGCACCGCTCCACAAGGTCCAGGAGGTTGCCCACATGGAGTGTCCCCTCACCGGCAGCGGTGGCAGAGCGACGGCATGTTTGTACACCTGGTGGATAGATTTCCACACCGGCTGACCCCGCACGCTGGGATTAAAACAGACAAACAGCTGGTCTGGTTTCCTGAACGCCTCCATCAGCTGGATGCAGACCCTCAGACTCACACTGCCAAAGACGTCTCCAGACGTCAATCAGGTTTTTCAACGGGTAGGCCTGGGGGACGGTCTGGTAGAGCTCGTCAGTGGAAAACAAGCCTCTAATCATGGAGTTTATCATCATGACAACTGATCCAGTGACGGAAAAAAGGGGATGGAGAATCAGAGGAAGGACGGAGAAGTTGCGGCAGCTTATGATGCGACAAACTTTACGTATGTCAGCATCTTGGGATCGGTCAAGAACAGAACGAAAACAACGATAAATGTCCGGACCGTTGGAGAAAGTCCGCCGAAGGAGATGCGACAAAACGCTGGCAGCCAATGAGTTAACACTTCCTGCTTCTAGCGGACGGAGGCTAGAGCCAGTTTGTTGGCCAATTACCTCCCGGACAAATCTTGATTGCTGCCACCATGATTTAAGGGTCAATTACATCAGCTCTGATAACACATTGTGTTGATTGCCGTGCCCACGCAACATGGCGAGTGACGCCACACCGCCCTTGCCGATTAGATCAGCTTCAGATGTCGGCGCATTAGGAGGCACAATATGCAGCATATGAAGAACGGCGAAGCAGCCGGGGGGGGGGGGGGGGGGCTCGACAATCGATAAGTGGATATTTCACAAAAAACTTCCTCGACTAAAACCTCTAACGTCTGATCTCAGAACACCGGCTTTTCAAAGTGGAAATCAAGGAATCAGTGGAATCATACACACCGATGCCTTTTAAACTCGTGTCTGGGCAAAGGAGCGTCTTAAGATGGGCTTACACTACAGGAGTTTAAAGCTTTAAAGTCCAATCCCGTTCTGAAATAGGGCTTCAGCACTCGCATAATGAGAATCTCCGCAGATGATCTTCTCTCGAATCTCAAACATGCAGACTCTACAAGATTAAAAAATAATAATAATAATAATGGGATATCACACACTATAGCACTTCATTAAGATTCTCATGGGCGAGGTAGCAACGCCTCTCCCGCCTCCGTGGGAGATGAAAATGACAAGCCAACGTGTGCCAACGCAAGTCGTCCATCTATCAAGACCCCGAGGTGTCTGTCAACATTAGCATGCCTGCTAATGTTAGGCTAAGAGGTTAAAATATTTTAGACTTACAATGCCTGGATAATCTATGAGATAACCTAAATTTCTTCCTCCATGGTTTGTTTGAAGGACCGAAGCAGTGCCTGTAAAGTGAACCTGGCGGTACCGACTGTCCCATTGGTTGTTACAAAGAAGAACTTTGTTTTCCAGGTGGTTACAGCAAAAACCACTGAAGTGAAAAGCAGCAAAAAACTACGTCTTTTGTAAATTTAACATATAGGGTAACTCTTCCGACGAAGGCCAACAACTCCTCCAAGCATAGTTATCTCGTGGAAGTCCCACCGAAATCAATCTGTTTTTTTCCATAGCAGGCACTTCGGGCTTTTAAGGCATTTTCCTTGCCTGGCTGAGTAAGGAGCACATTGTAAATGAAAGATTAGTGCGATTGTGTTGCATTATTGTGAGGTTCCCCTCTCAGCTTAGGCTGATTTGTGAGCCCGTTCAGCGATGTTTCCGGCACACTCCCTTTGTAATAGATTCACTGGGCCTTGAATTGTTGTGCAGTAGAAGCAGTTCAATTAATACAGCACCCCCATAAAATAACTATTGAAATGACAAATGGGTAAATGAATAAGCATTTGGCTCTGCAGGCGCGGGGAAGGATATGTGTCTCCTAAAATTTATGCCGGCAAATCAAGCGCTTTTGGGGACATGATGCAGTCAACTAAATACATCCCGCTGTCGCACACAAGAAGGGGCAGGTAAAAGATGGACCCGTTATCGCTTACACCATCGACTGATGGCTCATTTAAATATTTACAGCTGAATCTAACGTAGATAGAATGATCTCCTATCATTAGGGCACAGCCCTTCAGTGTCGCATAAAGATGCATCGAGGGTAGTACAGGAAAGGAAAGGACAGGAAAGGAAAGGAAAGGAAAGGAAAGGAAAGGAAAGGAAATGACAGGAAAGGAAAGGAAAGGAAAGGAAAGGACAGGAAAGGAAAGGAAAGGAAAGGGTTTGCCATATGAAGGAAGTCAGAGGTGTGCTGGGATAGAGATACCTTCACCTGAATGCTGATTAAACACTCAAGTCCAGGACGTCTAAGTCATGTCTAACAACTACAGGGTGAACATTTCATTTCCGCTTCCCCACATGCAGGAGGTCGTCTAGTATTAGTCACGGCTGCTGTATTTGCCGGCTGTAATTGGACTAAGATGTTTGTGACTATCCGAACTGGTTATTCTCGGTGAGGCACGTCAACGCCGGCGTTAATTCCTTTCGGTTGTGGCTGTCTCCTGACATTTCCCACGAAGACTTAATTCTGACTTTCTGACATTCCCGAGGCGGGGCGGCCGACTGCTTCAGAAAGAAAAGAGACAAATTCAAGGTGAGTTAATCCCACGGCACGAGGTTCAAAACTTGGATGAAGTCGCGATCGTGCGCTTTCCCTTTCGGCGGAAGCTTGCGGGGAAAAAATGGATGGTGTCCAGAGTGTGGTTCACATGGGTTTCAATTAGCGGTGTCTAAATGAATTAAGAGGTTTAAAGCCATTGCGGTTCTAGTGGTGGTATTAACTTGGTGCTTCTCATTAGCCACCCCTGGCTGATAAAGAGAGCAAAAAGGGGTGGGGGGGCTGCAGTGCAGACACCTCTGGCTGACAACGGGTGACAGAGTGGATCACACTGCCTCATGAATAGTAATGGCCGCCAACATGTCCCACTCTCCCCCGTGCGAGGAGTGACAGATTCCTGTGTCAACAGGGCCCATGGCGAGGGGAGAAGGACTGACAACTGACTGAGACGTTCTGGAGGAAGGAAGGATTGAGAGAAGAGAGGAAGAGGGGAGAAAAAAAATCCAGCCCTGACATGAAGGCTGCATCATAAGATTGTTTGTCTGTCAGAGCTGCCTTCATCGCCGCCCTGAGAGCGAGTAAATAAACACTGTTTGCAGGGGAAGGCAGTAAGACTGGATTGTTGCCCCGTGCCCTTTGGGTGCACGGGGAGGTGCCGGCGCATCTCAATAAATCTGTACGGCCACTCTTAATGCACTCCCCAAACTATTGACGAGGAAAGGGTAGAGGCGGATGCAGCTTTTTCCGGGGAGTGATGTCACTGATAACCCAACGGGGCAAACACTCCTCTTGACTGACCGGGTCTCGCTCGATCAATGGCGGCGCCATGTCTTGCTTGGCAAACAGACAGGTGTGCAGAATGTCAAATAAGCGACAAGAGACAGTCTTGGACCGACTTCTAATACACCCAGAAGAGGTGGCGCTGGTCCGGTGCTTTAGATAGGAACCGCGAGAGGCTATTTTGAGCCGTTGGGTCACATGGCTCTGAAATGAGCTGGAGCGGCACCTCTGCTCCAAACTGTCCTGGTGAAGTTTCTTTATATTTCTTGTTTTGTTTTTTTTTATGTCTCATTGGGGGGACAGAGCAGGGAGCTGCTGCCTGCAATCTGAGCACAGCTGGATCAATGAATTGGCCTTTTGTTCACTTGACCCCCCCCCCCCTGACTCTGAACAGAGTTTAGAAATAGTGTTATAATAAAGGTTATAGGTTGGACGGGTAGTCAATAATCAAATGTGACCATTGCATCCCAGTTTGACCCAAGACTTCCTGTGGATATGATGTCACCAACTCCCATATCCACACACAGTAGTCCACTGTTCTCCACTAGGAGGAGCTGTTCAGCCAGTTGAGGGATAAGGAACAACGACGCCATTGTTCTTCTATAGCCTCGTAGCGGCATTCAAGAAAGGATAAGTGCGAATGGGACGGATGCAGATGCAGAAGTAGGAGCCGACCCAGTTCAGGTGCAGGATCTCATAAAATGTGTAAACATTAAAGATGAAGATATATAAAAACGGAGGAGTTGTGTGGTAGAAATTCACTTGTCAGAAGAGAATTTGAGATCTTCGCAAGAGCAACCTCGGTTTAAGGCCGAAGGGTTTTGGGGGTTTAGGCAATGACTGACAGATGACGTATCCAAAGAGAAGTTTGGTGAAAGAAAGCGCCGTTGTTAATATTAGATCTCCCTCCCTGCAGATCTGTCTTATAAAGCACAAAATGTGCAGCGAGGCTGACATGTAATGGTTCTGTTTGCGAGACAAGCACTCAGACGGAATGCTTTTCTCCCCCGGATCAAACCGAAATGAACTATATTTTGAGGCTATTTGTTGTCACAAATTCAGTCGTTCTTCACAGGGCCGGCGAAGGCGCCTCGTGTCAGCTGTCAACGGAATGTTTTCACATCTTAAATGAATGATAAAGTACACCGCAACAAAAAAAAAATACAAAAACGTGCACTATTTGGTAAATAAAATGGTTTCTATAGTTAAAAGAACTGCGGCGGTATCAAGCTGGTGACAAACCGCGCTGACGCACGCTCCATTAGATAATCTTTGACTCAGTTGGTTTCTATATTTATGGTTCTTGTCATTTCAGTCGGCGGCACGGAAAGAAAATGTTCATTTGAATTTGATTTTCACAGCCGAAAAATGAGGGGATGCTAATCTCAAATCTTAAAGAGCGTATTAAAAAGCAGCGTTTAGACATTTACTCCGCAGCGTAATACATCACACGCCATTAATGTTGAATTTTTATCATTTCCACATTAATGCGATCGCTGCGCCCGGGCGAGTGAGCGAGACGTTGATCGTCGGTGTTTGTACACAAATTGTGCGTGTGTGTGTGTGTGTGTGTGTGTGTGTGTGTTGGGGTTAAAGGCTAAGGAGGATATTATTATGAATCTGAAAATCTGAGCATGGTGTCCAGCATCAATTATTAAAGCGTGCAGTCTGTTTCTGGAATCGCTCTCCCATTGTCCACTAAATGGAGGGCGAGTGCCAGCTCAGCAGGAAATACGGGATTGGGTTTCCTTTGCCACCATGTTTGGGCAATTTTTAACCCCACCAAGGAGGTTTGTTCACCCGCCGTTAGCAAGGATCGACGTAAAGTCCTCAACGGACGACAGAGGAACTGGACAGGGCAAAAAAGTTGCATTTTAAGCAAAAATGTCACATTTTTACCAACGTCTGTTTGTTGGATGGTTGTGCAGCACAACTATAATGCTAATGCTAACACGATAATAGTCCTTCCTTAGTTTAGGGTTCTTAAAAAGATGACTTGTAAATGAAAAAGTAGCAAATATTGAAAAAAACGATACATGGTAGCATAAAAGGATACATGTTAGAATAAAAAGATATACATTAAGATACGATTTTATACGTTAGGATAAACTGATACATTAATACCTTTTGACTTGATATAAGCTGACGTAAAATCACTTCTTCTTTACGTTACATCCAAACTGGCCAGTTCTGTCATTTATTGTCTGTTTTTCAGCAAACGCCGATGTTGGCGTTCCTTTCGGAGGGGGGTTCACTCTTCTCCGGGAGCCGGACGGCTCCTGGTTAAGGAATCAATTCAACTGGACAGCTTTACAAATTGCATAAAGAGACAAAGTTGTCCTTGGAGTGCGCCACCATTGATTGATGGCTGAACACACTTGCGCCGTAAATCCTTCTGACAAAACGGAGGCAAATCGGTCGGCGCTCCCTCCCCACCCCACCACCACCACCACCACCACCCACCACCCCCGCCATGCTATTTACCTCCTATCTTTCCTCGCTCTTTTCCTCCACACAAAATGCCATGCGTTTCAAAAACAAAGTCAAAATGTTCCCCCCAACATTCGTGCTCGTCGCAAATTGCGCAACACAAATGTTCTTATCAGACACTTTATATGTAAATTTTTTACGGTGAGAATTGGATGACAGTGAGTTGATGTGAAGCTGTTGCAAAAATTAAAAAAAAAAAAAAAAAGAGGCCATCCTCTGTAGAATAGAGGTAGCTGAATTTCTCTGCCTCTCTTTTTAAATCAGCCCTGTCACCATCCGGCAGCGATATCATCGCCTTGTGATGTGAAAAACAATGAAAAACAAGACATCTGCAAGCCCACAGTTTAAAGCCCGAAGTTAACAGCATTTGGGAGATAAAAATAAAAAAAAAAACCACGGCGAGGAAATGGCAGTCGTCCTTTGGGAGGCCACACCACTGTTTGTTTCTGGAGTTTAAAAAAAAACAACACTTTGGGCATCTTTTTAAAACGCCCACGCTAATCAGAAGTGATGCGTTCACATGTAGTCAGCGCTCTCCCCCGGGACGGAGTCGGGATAAACATCCGGGGAGAGAAAAAGCGGGTTGGTGGGAGGATTGGGAACTACATTTAGCCAAAACAGTCATCCTACACATCCCCAATTTAATGTGCATGAAGCAGAATTTCATGCAAGAGGCATCTCAGAAGGAGTGGAACCTTTTCCTTTACTCTAACTTCTCATATTATGGTGGGGGGGGGCGGAGTCATATCGCAGGATCACGCTGGCGCCAAAATGCAACCAGGAAGAACACGAAACGCTCCCGATCCTCAACGGAAGAACTCTGAGAGCCTGAACTCAGCACTCGAGGAGGGAATATTAGATTACTTCTGTTGCACGTGAGTGTTAGCGTCCTCCCGATTTTCATACTGTAACAGATAGGTATAAATAATTAATCAGCCTGTTGCCCTGAATAGCCGGGGGGCAAAAAAAAAAAAGAGAAGGGGGAGGAAAATTAACCGCAATCAGCCGTCGCTTGAAGCGTTTTGAAGTCCCACAATGTCGTCATAATTAGACCCCTCGCTCGAGGAATCACCAGGAATCTCTCCGACTGGGACGGAAAACCGTTTTACACTCGTACCTCTAGTCCTCGTAATTAAAATACAGCCTTTCGCAGCTGCCTACATGAAGACATATTATGCACCATATCCTCTGTCACTTTAATGAGAGCGATAAATGCTATTCTAGCTTTGGCTATTTATAAATTTTACGGCGCAAATTGTGGCATAAAGGGCACAAATCAGATGAGTGATCGACGGAGGACAGCTGCGGCAACCGTCCCGCCATTAAACGCCGCAAATGGCCAACTGTGGCCCGAGCGGTTAATTAGCCAGAGAAGATCCAGATTTGGAGCGGCGCCCCCCCCCCCCATGTGACTCACTCATAGCTGAAGCCGTTGCAGACTGAGTGAAGAGCCTGGACTCATGCCTTTTGGGCAAAAGCATCCCATAATAACTGCCGTTCAGAGAACAGAACTATATTAATCCCTCCCATATTCGCGCTTGAAGATGCACGACTTCGCTACATTGCGGATTTTTAGTAGGTAGTCATGTGATACCGTACTCGCATTCTATTGGCTGACAGCATGCGTTCCGAGACTCACGGAACGCAGCGCACTTTCTTGTATTAACGAAACATTTAAAAAACGCTTTAAACAGTCTATAAGAAGTGTGAGAAAAGGTAATACAGATAGAAGGTGGTTTAATATCAGTATTAATATCAGTATTAATATCAGTATTCATATCAGTATTAATATCAGTATTAATATCAGTATTAATATCAGTATTACCTACGGGATTAGAGAGTGTATAGAGACGTTTAACATCCCTTGTGTTTCGTCTCATACTTTGTGTTGTACTGTCTGTGCTGTACTGCCTGTTGTACTTCCTGTTGTTCTGCCTGTGTTGTACTACCTGTTGTACTGCCTGTTGTACTTCCTGTTTTCTGCCTGTGTTGTACTGCCTGTTGTACTTCCTGTTGTACTGCCTGTGTCGTACTTCCTGTTGTACTGCCTGTGTTGTACTACTTGTTGTACTGCCTGTCGTACTTCCTGTTGTTCCGCCAGTGTTGTACTACCTGTTGTACTTCCTGTTGTTCTGCCTGTGCTGTACTGCCTGTTGTATTTCCTGTTGTTCTGCCTGTGTTGCACTGCCTGTTGTACTGCCTGTTGAACTTCCTGTTGTACTGCCTGTGTTATATTACCTGTTGTATTGCCTGTTGTACTTCCTGTTGTTCTGCCTGTGTTGTACTGCCTGTGTTATACTATCTGTTGTACTGCCTGTTGTACTGCCTGTTGTTCTGCCTGTGTTGTATGCCTGTTGTACTGCCTGTTGTACTGTCTGTGTTGTACTGCCTGTTGTACTGCCTGTTGTACTGCCTGTTTAATGTGGGTCAGAGAGGACTGCCATTTCATCTGTGTATGTCGTGCATATATGGTATATAGCTGACTTTGACTTTCATAAACGTTTAAACGCTTAGATTACCGTAAATAATAAAATATGATGTCGCTATATCGCGGAATTTCATTTTTTGCAGGTGGTCCTTAACGCATTAAGTGCGAGTAACGACGGATCACTGTAGATCATTTTTCATTTGGTTAGCGCTAGCTAACAATGCTCTGCAACGGCAGAGCAACATAAAATCTTTATATCTTATATAATCCACCAATCATTCATTCCAGCGCATCCGACAGAGGAGAAAAAAGGTTAGACGAGGTGAAAAAAGCAAAAATAAATGAAAGTCAGGTTGTCCTGGTTGATGATGTGACGCTGTAAACAGGGAGGGGCTCTTTTTTTTTTCTAACAATTAAAGAGCAAAGGCTTATTGATTTCCGATGGCGCTCTGGAGTGTCGCTGGCTGTCACAATGAGGCCCGCGGTAAGGTGACCATGCCTCTGCTCAACGTGATAAACCTCGCATGTCATCAGGTAGGGAGGACGTGGTGTCCCTCTACCCCCCCCCATAACCCCCCCTGTACGCCTCGCAGACTGCTGCAGCAGCATTTATCACCGCGGTGATGTGGAATTATGGGCCGCTTCATTTAGTAATGAAGTCACCAAGGAGTTGGCAAGTGCAGCTGGCACGCAGGAGCGCGGCGGCGCCGGGGCGGGGTCAAAGTTAAGAGCTCTGGAGTGCAAACATTTAAAAAAATTCAGGCGCTGATAAAAATAAAAATAAAAATTTAAATGCAGATACATTTTCCAGACGAAGCCGATCGCGCGGCTCCACGCGAGCGTCGTGGGAAGTCGACCTCGATTGAGGGGTCAACTCCCCGTCTCACCGCGGTGATAAACAACCATAAATCAGAAGACGGGGGCCGTCGCTCGGACAGATCCATCACTGGGCCGACCCGCGGCGCCTTACACGTGCGCGCACACGCCGACGCTTGTACCGCGCCGAAGGAGGTGGTGGTGGTGGAAGGGGGGGGGGGGTGGCGAAACAGGCCCACGCAGATTGATCGGTTCTTTTTTAAATGAGTGGCGGCGGGGGTTATGTTGATCGATTCCATGGATAATTGACTGATTCTGGTGTTGTTAGAGGTGGAGGGACGACGACGTGTCGGAGCCGCGACGCCACGCATACCCCACCTCCACCCCCGGGAAACAGGAAGTTGGTTATAGACACCGTCTGGGGAATGGAGTCCATAAAAACAAATGGTTCCTCTCGTCCAGTTTACTTCAATTTAATTTTACTGGACTGAATAAACCGCCAAGTACCTTTGATTGATTCGAAACGAGCCCTTCCTGAAAGCACTTGAAGCTAGAAGACGCCAAAGTAAAGTTGGAAAACATCGCTATCGCCAAGTTACCCTGTTTACCAAAGCTCATTTGCGCCGTATGGATCCTGGAAGCTACTATACGTCTGTTGATGGGATGGGAAATGGAAATGGAAAGACGTCTCATCTCATATTCCTGACGACTAAATCCATCTGTTACTCAGAGACAAAAAAAAAAAAATACCGAGACGGATTTGGAACTCTTTCATTAAGATTTTCCGTCGAGCGACATACGTGGACAAAAAAGGTCAAAGAAATGCCAAAGCTCTTCTCGCTCAAGGACCTCTCCTTCAGGTAATATCCAAGCCGGCTTTATTATGCCAAGAGGTGGACCGTCGAGTGGCGGAAAGGACGCTGATGCATAGAATGAGAAACGGTTTTTAATTATTCTTGGGAAAAGATCACAAGCCCTTAGCTTGTTTACCACTTTACCGGAAAGAGCTTATGATTGCTTTGTAATTATCTCCTTGATAATGTAAAATCCGCCCTTCCGCCGACGCACCGCCGACAACACCCCTGTCTCCTTCCCACGGAACGCCACGCGGGGGGAAAAAAATTCATCATTTAGTCCGAATGTTTTAACTTTTATCCGGGGGAGGGCTAATAGATTGCGGGTAATGAAGCAGCTCCTGCAGGAACACAAATAGGACTTGTTTTTTTTTTTTTTTGCGAACGACGCGATCCGAGGCGTGGACCTCGGCTGCGACAATCGGTCTCTCTTTTGTCTCATGATAAGCTGAGAGCCTAACCTTCACCCAAAGAGCACATCATTTCCCCTATGAGGGACTTAATGAGACATTAGCCATGCTAACAAATGGTGGACGAGAAAATTGAAAGTGACTTTCCAGGTAAAGGCCGTTTGCTTGACCATAATCAGTCCCCGAGTGCAGCTAAAAGATGGAAACAAGTCTGAGTCGCCGCCTCAACAGCTTGTTGGGGCTTTTACGACGGGCCTCCCAGGGCACATCCAAACAGCATATAACATCTTAATACCCCTCAAATAGAACACGTAATCTGCTTTTGTTGTCAGCGAGTCGATGCTTCGTCCATTTAGGCTTCGTAAGTCCCGTTCAGGTGTCGCCCGTCGGAACGCCGCCGGTTCCGTCAACGCCGGCAGGTACGTTTTATTTACGCCGCGTCGAGGGTTATTTAATACCGGGAATAACTCCGTGGGCTTCAAAAACAACCAGGCGGAGAATGTGTGACGCAGTTAAATCTTATTTTAGATACGCATCAATATGCATCGCAATATGAAATCGCGCGTTGGAAATACTTTGTTTTCGTGCGGCGCCGAGTTGTTGTTTGGAGATGTGGGACTGAGGAAATATCGGCGGATGAATAAAGAAGAGGAAGTGACGAGCCGGTGTGTGAAGGGGCCCCGTTACCCCCTCCCCCATACCCCCCCCCCCCCCTGCCGGGGCGTCCCAGCTCAATTAGCTCCGCTCATCCCAGCTTTTTGCTGATGGGGAAAATCAGCAACACCGTTCAGTCCGGGGAGTCCAGCCTGTTAGGGAGTGAATGAGTGTGAGCGTGCACTTGGGCGTGCACGTGCATGTGTGTGTGTGTGTGTGTGTGTGTGTGTGTAAGGGGGAGTTGGTTCATCTCCTAAGGCGCTCTCACCTCAACCAATTAGGACACACTCGCAAAAAAAAAAACAGAATTACCGCAAGATTTAAGTTAATTTGGATTTACTTCCTGGCGCGAGAGCCAGACCACGACGTCCTGGATTATGGAATTTCCAGCAGAGACCGGAAAGGTTATAATCCAACACTTTCCTCCCAAGCAGCTCTGGGCTGTGAGGAACATCTTTATAAAACATAAATGTCGAACTCGCTAGTCCGCACCTGTAACGGTAGGAAATTAAATCACGACTTTTTTTCCTTCGCCGCGCCGCAATCAAACTCGTTTTGGCACAAACTGAAGGTCCGGCGGATGATCTGCATGCGAGATGCGGCGCATAAATCATCAGGATGCTTTCAGGATTTTTAAATAAATACAAAAAAAAGAAAAGGAGGCCGTCCTTCTGCGACGGGTCGGAGGCAGAGGCCGGGACCTTTTTTTTCGGGGACGTGAGGCGCATGCGTGTCGTAAAAAGGTTAAAAAAAAAAAAAAATCGCTTAGCCAGCACAACTCAAGGCCGAAACGTTCTCAATCAGGGAATGGACTGTTAAGAAACGACGGGGTGACATCGTGACCACGCATTTCCATGACAATAACGCGCCTCGTCTCCACACACGTGTGTCCTGAAAATACAGCCAAGAACGCCTCGCCGTGCCAAGTCACCAAACAAACAAACAAAGCCAGCGCGCTGATTATGCTGATGATAACATCCCAGGCAAAATGGACGGATGAAGGTCAGAGATTTGGAGAAGGTGGTGGTGATGGAGGGGGGGGTTGTTTTTCCTCCTGGCGGCGGGGGTTCATCCGGGCACGTGCGGCGGCGGCGGCTCCGGGGCTATTCCGGAGCACGCCTGTGCAGAGGTTAAGAAAAGCAATTAATCCACGGCGCAGATAATCAAAGGAACCGCCCCCCCTAGACACCTTGGTGGGGGGAGGAAAAGAGAGGAAGGAAGACGGGGAAGATGGGAAAATACGTGTTTAGAGACCCTGCTGGCGCCATCAAACGCAAAGGAGCTCGGCGCCGGCGGGAAGCCACGGTTGTTTCACGGCGTAAACTGCGTTTCCTTTCATCTGGGATTTTGGGCGAAGTATCGAACAGATTGTCGACGGTCAGGAAGACGGGTTCCCGCTCACTCGAACGCGACGTCGCTTCACACGGAAACGTGGAGCCGATCGGGAATCCAGATCAACCTGGTTTGAGATGATATCAGTTCATCCGCGCCTCACAGGAACTGGAGGAAGACAGGATGTGGTGAGATCGCCCAACAAAGGGCATCAAGACTATCAGACTATCAAGACTATCTCTCTCTGGGCTGGACTCAGGAGCGCCATCCCTCTATTTCTTGATCAGAATCACCGTCATCTTTCGGGGGGGGGGGTCTACTCTGGACCACCACCCACCTGAACATAGAGTTTCATGGAAATCCATGCAGCGGTTTTTCCCCTGATCTTGATGCCAATCCAAGCAACCGACAGCGAGACTACCCTGTGGTGGGTAAACCCAGAGACCTGTTCCCCTGCTTGACAGTCTTTACATTAGGTTTAAGGGACAGGTCTGGGAAATCAAAGCAAGCTGCTCCCTCTGGTGGCTCAGCCGTCCCTTTGGAATTAAAAATTGAAAAGTGCTTTGAGAACATTTCAGCCGTCAGGAGAGCTTTTCTAGACTCCTCTCCTTTTAAGATCCCGCAGACGCAACGGCGGCGTCGCGCTCAGGCATCGCTGCGTCGTTTATAATCCTTACAGTCATAACTTGTTGGTTTGAACGTTCAACCGACCGACATCCTACAGCGTCGCCGACGACGGAGCGTTTAGACGTCTCGCCAAATGAAACTATGGCAGATGGTTAGCAGGTCAGCGGTGAGCAAAGCGACGACGCTTCCTCAAAGTCTTGATTAGATAATTACCCATCCATGTCTAGGCAATATGTTGCAAAGGAACAACAACCTTCTCATTAAACCACCGACGCGCCCCACTTCCCCCCTCCCTCCTCAAGTTCTTATCAAAACTGTTGAGCAGACGCCAACTTGTTGATTCAAAAATATAAAACGCGCTTGTTGAGATAAGACGAACACGTTTTGGGGAAGAGAGTCTTTAAACCTGATCCAGAGTCTGCAGGGGTCAGCATCAGGTCACGGGGGGTGGAGCCTATCCATGCTGATTCTGGCAGGAGGACGGGGTTCACTTATTTCGCAATCTTGCGTGACAATATTGGGGCAAAAAAGAAGAGAACCCCGGAAGCGGAAGTCGCAAGACTCCAGAACCGTCACAAGAACTTCACCTTCCTCTAACTCCCCTGTCTGTTACCATGGCGCCCGTAGCTCCAAACTCGGCGCCTGTGATCTGAGGAGTCTCCTCCACATGAAATGATCCCTTCCTAGCCGTGAAGTGCGCTACAAAAAAAAAAAACGTTCAGGTTACCGACTCGCTACGCCGAGGAGAGGCGAATGCACGCATCAAATAGTGCACATCAGAGCGCGCACAAAAGAGCTTTCATTCAGCGGAGCCACTGAGTGATTGGTAACTGGAGCCTCGCCGTGATGAAACGCGCTTTAGGCAGAGGCAGACATAAAAAAGTGCATTAGTCCTCACAGCGCTACCTGCTGCTTTTTCAAACGCCTCCAAAGAGAGGGCTTCACCCGTCTGAGGCGGCTGCCGGGCGCCGGCGCCGGGACCAAACCCGATGCGTCGCGTTTGAAGAGCGGCGAGGAACCAGGAGCCCAAAAAAAGACACGCGCAAAGTGTGTGATGAAAGTTTCAGCACCGCGGACAGCAGCCCTTCCAGAAGCCTGGGGGGGGGAGGGGAGTATGGATGAAGCGAAGTGGGGGGCGGGGAGTGCATCTCATAAGGAAGCTCAGGCACTATCATCTTCGCCCAGCATCATCAGTGGAGGCGGTCACCCCAAAACAAGCAAACACACACCGACACACACTCCAAAAGAAAGATGCCCCCACCACCACCACCATAACACCACCACCCCCCCATCTCTGTGTCTGAGGCTGAATAATGCAGGGCCTTTACCCGGCGCTCAAGCATGAGTGGATAATCTGGCCACAAGGACAGGCTGTGTCAACATTTCCCTTTACGTCCTTATTTATTTATTTACCCACCCGCCGTAGGACTTGGGGGTGGGCAGGGGGGTGGGGGGCAACAGAGGATATGTGCACGGTCGACGACATGCTGGTCAAGAGGATGACCCGCTTTTTTTTTGGTATTTGGTTTTAACCGTTTCCGGAGGATGACGCAGAAGAAACACAAACATTCATTGGTTAAAAATCCGATTCCAACCCCCGATTCTGTCCAGTCGACAACAAACAACAAACATAACAACAAACATAACAACAAACATAACAACAAACATAACAACAAACATAACATTTTTGGATGTCTTTGGATGTTAGATTGAATCAAAGTTTAACCCACTTTAGAGCAAATACGAAAAGTCAACTGTGCTCAAATTGAGGCTAGCTCGCTAAATTGCTATGCTGCTAAGCTGCTATGCTAATTTTTTATTGTCAATAAAAGTACTGTCTGTAAATTCAGTTGCAGAAGCTAATGATGCTAACTGTCGCCTCGCTGACCTTTTGAACTGACTAGGTTCACGTCACCATGCTGGTTTTTTTGTTTTTTTGCGTTAATCGGTTGTATTTTTTAGGGTTAGCATCGGAAATAAAGATGTCCTTTTAATCCGACTTATTTCGCGAATACGTTTTCATGGTGCAAACGACTCGTTTGACGGACAAACATCGCCAAACGTTACGCAACACAAATACTCAGATAATTAAATCGGGAAAATGCGGCTGAACGGCGGCGTAGGACTTTCATGTGAACGTAACTTCCGATCGTTTGCAACCTCTCTTGTTGCTCCGGGCGATAAAATATCCGGAAAAAAAAAAACCCAAACAAACATTTTTATTTTTTTTTGGGAAAAATGCACAAACACTTTGGCATCAATCACTGAGCATAAATTGCTAAACGGCCGGGAGCCCTCTTAGCATTCATAGAGAATGATTTCATTGGCATTCTCGCGGCAGACGACTCCATCCTCACACGTTCCCCTCACAAATTAGAATGTGAGAATGAAGAGGGATTTTCATACGAGCACAATAACTGTATTTTAAAAGGCAGAACTGATTAAGCTCTAGGGAAGAGGAAGGAATTAGGTAATTATCTCCAAACCGCCGCCGCCGCTCCTGTTCCTGCTTCTGTGTGAACAGGACCACGTGATCCGGGTTCAAAGTGCGCGGCATTCGCTGGAAAACACCTGATTCGTTTCATTTTTTTATTTTTATTTTTTTCCACACCAAACCTGGCAACCCGCGGCTCTCGGCGCGTCAGTTCCAATCTTGGCACGCGTAATAACGCGCAATAACGATGCGTCAGCGGCTTCAAAAGGAATGTTAAGTTTGTGTTTGCCTTTTATTTATTAATAGAATTCCCGGCATAAGATTTTTTTTTTTATGTCCACCAGGTTAATTCATTATTGATTGTGAAGGGGCTGCTCACGCCTCTCGTGGAGGGTGGGTGGGGGGGCAACCTTACCATTTAATTACCGCCTTCACGTCATCCACAAAGTTTGAAGCGCACGTTCAGGACATTAAAACCCGACTCTGTGGATTATTCTTAACTTATTTATAATCTTTTTTTTCCCTTTTTTTTTTTAAAGTCGTGATGAAAACACGCGTGGACGGTGACTCGCTCCCCTACCTGCTCGTAGCAATTCTCCCAGGTGAGGTTGAGGAGGCAGGAGGAGAACAGCTCGTCTTCGGTCCGGGCGCAGCCGTCCATGGTGCGTCCCCAGCGGGATCGGGGGTGGGTTGTGTGTGGGGGGTTTTTTTTTTTGGAGCAGTCTGCCGACTTTTCGTCTCGAAAACGGAAGATTTAGTCTGTGTTTTATTTATTTATTTTTTTAATTTCCCACGACGATCGTCTCCGCTCTCCGCGCCCCCCCCCCTCTCTCTCTCCGCCCCGCTCGCTTCTCCGTCTCCGTCCGACGCCGTGGAGGTTATCAAGCGAACGGCGCTGCTGCGCTGGATGCTGCTGCTGCATTTGCCTCTACTACACCCCCCCTCCCCCCCACGCCCGTCACGTGGGCAGCTTCTCCCCCCCCAAAAAAAAAAAATAAAAGTGGCGCTTTTGCTGTTCCCAAAGTGGGGTCTGCGGACCGCCTTCGTGGTCACTCCGATGAGATTCAGGAGCCAATAGGAAGCTGAGCTTCAGGTGTCATCACACCTGGAAGTTGTTGTTTGGCCCAAATGAGACTCCTGGAGTTTGTCACGTGGTTAATTATCATTTGTTCCGGGTAGCTTTTACATTGCTAACTTTTCTTCATCATCCTCATCCTCATCCACACACCTGGTTTCAGCTGGTCGGCCTTCTTTTTCAGAGTTTATGAGACAATCAAATGAAGCAGTACCACCAGAAATCCAGTGGGGGCAGTGTAGCAGTACTTCAATCCAGACGCGACAAATAATATCATGACGTCACACACCACAGCTGTGCACCTGTTTTTTTTATTTACTGGGTATAATGTGACTCTTCGCTGCCCTCTGGTGTGGATTTTGGAGCGTCAACGGAGTGTAAATGTATCGAAACTGAATTCTCTGGGAAAGTCACGAATTTAAATCTGGATTGAGAACTTTTTATGCACGAAGTTCATAAAAACATTTCACTCATACATTAAGAGTCAAACAGATACAGAACATCTGATAAATGTCATTCCCCTCCACGCCTGCAGGTGGCACTGTGGGTTCTTTGAATCAGGTTTACCTTCTGCCAATCAAACATCCAATCAGCTGACGCCTCTTGATGGGAGGGGTATCTAGTTTACTGTGTGCATGTTTCAATAAGATTTAGTCGTCCGGTTATTTTTTATTTGATAAATATAATTAGCATTACGGGAAAGGCCCTGGTTTGCTTTAAAATAGCGATAATGGCTTCATTCCATTTAGCGGATGCAGCTTCCAGGCCTGTATTTGTGTTGTTGCTAAGCGACATAAGACCTGATTGGTACGGTACGAAGTCTTTGCTCCAATTAATGCATGAACTCGGCATCAGAAGGTAAATGTTGCGCTTAATTAATGCGCTTTTGCTCGTTTTCTCCTTGAACGCAGCCTCGGACCGGTTTGATTGGCCAACCAGGTGGGGGCGTGTCGTGATGGACTGTCGGGAGTTAATCCAATCTCACGCTTCGTGAAACAAAAACAAGTTCAACCAACAGATCGTCTTTCAAAGAAGGCTAGCTCATTCGGTGCGTCATTTGTTAGCACGACGCTAATCGGACGGGTCTTTTGTTCGCTTTTCCTCTGACACGTTTACCACCTGTGATCCGGGGCAGTTTAGAAGTGAGGTCCACCCTCAAGGTGCCTCCTTTCTTTGCCCTCCCTGGGAGAACCCGTCTGGGATCCGGTGAGGCAACGGGAGCTAAGAAAGACGGAAAATGAACGTCCCCAGCGGTGGTCGGTCGTAACGTACCTTACGTATTTCATGCAACTAAAGCTTGGTTAGCTTGGTTAGCGGTGTCAATACTGCAAATTGCAGAATAAAAATGCATAAAACGCACCCCGGTCCGAGTGACTTTAAACTTTACGAATCTCGTGCCGCATATTTTAAACGAAAACTCGTCGCCGCCTTTCTGCAACATTCCATCAAGAAAAAGAACGGCGCCAGCAAAAAAGGAGAGCGCTTTGTTGTTTGGCCTTATCCGACACCATCCGCCATAATCTATCCTGTGTTGTAGATTAATTTAAAGATTAAGGGGGCGCCACGCGTTCATGCGTCGAAAGAGAAATGACAAATCATACATCCAGCTGCTCCGAAACACACGTTTCGCGTGGCGCTTGTATACCCCACCTCCGATTCCACTTCCTCTTCTGCCGGGAGACACGTGAAAACTCGAATCGCGTCAACATACTCTATATAACTCAGCGTGACAATGTCGCGTTAGCGTCGGGATATTTCTATCGTTGGCGCGACGGAATCGGGCGAAAGTTCAGGATTGCGATCGTTGGGGAGGGAAAAGGGTGGCGTTGGGTAATAAATGAGGTCAAATTAGATATTGTCTCCTGCAGGTAGCGGCGGTATATTTCTGCACATGTGCACATCGGCGGCGGATTCATTTCAAACTGGCAGCCCCATTTTGAACATGCGGTCTACATGCCACATCCCAGCTACATAACCAATTTATCAAGCCTAACCCGGCGGTACGTGCATATATTCCCATATCACAGGGAAGGCTGGAAAGCAACTGTCATAGATGGCGTGATTGAATTGTTCCCTTGCTCTGTCACCAGAGGGGCTATTACTTCAAATTAGCATACAAATTCAAACCAGGACAGATGGATTTGTCACATTGCAGTCGCCATCTTCCTGGAAGATTGGCTGCGCTTGTGCTGCGTGATGGAGATAAGACACCTGTCTCGTCTCCGATTGGCGATGGGGTTGGAGGATGGGGTGGGGGGGGAGAGAAAAAGGACCGGCGTGGGATGGGAGGAGGACTGGATTTCCTGAAACGCTGAGGTGTTCTGCAATAAACTTCCCCCTACCCACGGTCTCAAATGATGATGAGGCGCCATCCAGGACTCTGTGGGTGGTGGGAGATGGAGCGGTAGCGAGGTGGTGATTCACGCTGTCTGATATTTGTTTGTGTTTGCTGCTTTTGGTGAGTTACCGCCAAAGAGCGGCGTGAAACAGGCAGCTAACGTCGGCGCGCGTGAAGGGAATTGCGCGGAATATCGTTGACCTGGAGTTAACTTTAAAGTTTGAGAAAGAAACCGGGGAAAAAAATCCAACCCGCAAAGACGTAGCAAGTAACGGGACGCCGTCGGTAGCGTAGCTACGTTTGAGACGCTAACAAAAATACGAGTCGGAGACGTAATGATTTTCATTTGTAATTATGGCGGCGTGAATCGATGGGAAGTATCGAGCATTAAAAAAAAAAAAAAAAACTGTCCTCAGTTCACAATCAATCCCATGTAATTTCCAGATCAGCTCAAACTAATGGGTTTTCTATCGGCTTCACTTCGGAGGGAGGCTAATCTCTCCGGCGCCGTTCTGCGTGCGATCCCGAGCAAACGGCCGTCCACTTAAAAACTCGTCTCCCAACAGTCCAAAAAATATTAAAGCACACATGCTAATTTCCTGACATAGCATATTACACAATCTGCAGGCTTAATTTAAAACTCCCTTAGCAGGTCTGCTATCTCCGCCTGCCTACCTCCAGACACTACAGAGATTGTGAAAAATGCTTACTGCTTGGTTTCTGCCTCTATCCTCAGGTCAGTGTTATGTATATTTCCTTACAATTGATGTAGAGTCGAGATTCAGAACAGAGGAAAGCAAGGTCAGAATGGAATAAAGGATAGCGTGTGCCGGAACAGAAAGGAAATCTGGATTAGAAGCTTTTTTAAAAATTGCTTTTTAAAAAGGTGACGCAAGGGGACGCGGTAAGAAATAAAATGGGGTCTTTGATTTGCATTTGTCATTGCGGGGACCGGATGACGAGCACCTCACACCGGATTGATAAAAAAGAATATTGCTTTTTTTTTTTTTAATCCTACAAACGGAACGGCGTATCCGACTGCAGGAGAGGCGAGACGGTTAACGGACGAGACGATCGACGGGAAATTAACTCGCGGTTAGTTTTGATCGAGGCGGAGGCTAACGTAGCCTCGAGTTAGGGTCACGAAGCTGCGATGAATAGGCTAAATCTTTAGCATTCAAAGTTAAAGCAGCCCGTGCAAAAAAAGAAATCAGCGACGATCCAATTTTAAATATACTTTTTTCGCGGTAAACAAAAATACTGTTTGTTCGCTCTCTGTACTGATCATTAAATATTTCCTGCGATGCATCGTTTTGAATTAAGCCTAAATATGACATCACAGGAGGCTTTGCCCCGCCTTAGTGGGCGGAGACACTACACGTAATCAGTTTGCTCAGTCCACTCTCGCAATGAATCATAGCACTGGCCAACCCAGGCCCCGCCCACCTTACAAAAAGAGGCGTGGCTAGCCAAGTGAAAACCAGATTGCTCAAAGTGAGGGATGCACAGGCATCCCATAATACAAACGAAATGAATAAATTAATAAAGTTAACGAAAGTGCGACATTGGAACTTCAAATCGAATAATTTCCGTTGCTAACTAGTCTGAGCTAACGGTTGGATGAGTTTTATGGCTTCCAAACAGTTTGATAATATGGTTAACAAACACACACACACACACACACACACACACACACACACACACACACACACAAACGAACACACAGAACGCTGTGATCTTTGAGAACTTCACGCTCCAACACTTGCAGACAGCTTGCATCGTTCAAGTTGTTGACCCACTGAATGAGAGGCACAAAGCTCTCCAAGAAAGTTGACAGAACTCGAACAACTTTCTCTTCGGCTCGAGGTTCTCAGACGTGACGCTTTATATCGGGGTTAACCTGACGATGTCCCCAACTCCATTGTTGATTTTTTTTTTTCTAAATATCGCCACGGCGCTCAGAATTCCTGCTACCTCCAGCTGCAGACTCGACGCTGAAGAGGCGCCGACAAAGAGGAGCGGAGCCAGAACAGGCTCCTGCGCAGCAGGGATTTCACACTGATCTTGTTCCGAAACATTTGTAATTAACATTCCCTCTCACTCCAACTGTTTCTGAAGCTATCAATATCCCAGTAAGAAGATTTAACTTCCCCGAAGAGCCAGGAAACAAGCTGGATTTGGCAGGTCAGGAACGAGATCACCCGGTTTGCGCGTTCGCGGCGCGAGGGAAAGGGTTAAGGGAAAAGTTTGTGCAAAAGATTATCCCGCAATTTTAACGCCGCCGGCGGAAGAAATGTTTTCTTACAAAGTCGTTTTTATTCAGTTGAAGAGTGCCTCTCTTAAGATCGCCACGACAAATGAACAAAACAGTATGACTGCATCAAAATACAGCATAAATTACATTTCAAGAGCCGCGCTTCTCGGCGCGAAAACGTCAAAAGAATCCACAGACTTGACTTCGTACGTGGAATGTTAAATTTACAGGGTTAATGAGGAGTCGTTTGACGATAGCAGTGCTTCACCTTCATAGATTAAAAAAAACAAACAAAAAAAACAGTATCCCTAGCAGGGAACTAAAGTCATGAATCATGAAATACATTAAATGTGAGGCAAACAGTCGACTTCAGCACGAGGTTGTTGGAGGAGTCGTTCGGAGTCCTGGGTGGGGAGGGTGTGGCGCCGAGCGCAGACTCTCAATACTGAGTGTATTCCTTGGATGAGAGTTTTGCGATGATTCGCTCCAGCTGTCTCTTCGCTTCGCACTGGGGGAAGTTGCTCATCTCATAATACTGGGGGGCAATTTTCACCAGCCTGGGAAAGAAAGTAAGAAAAACATTAGAAAGAAACTCTTATCTGCTCCATATTCCATCATTAACCTTGAATAGCTCCTCTTTCTAACCCCAATCGACCCTAAAATCGGAGTTCAACGTGATCCGATTCCGTATTCCGACCAACGTTTCACATCTTTCCTGATGATATTTAACATTTATGCGCTTCTTTCCTGTAAACAAGTCGTTGTGGGAGGCGTTTGAGGCTCTCGTGGCGTGACGGCGGCGTCCACATGGACTCGTGTTGCCGCTCGAGGCTCCTGTATGAAACAAGACGACGTTTCATCCCGACATTAAAAAAAAGTGTGTAGGGTTTTAAAAAAAAAAAAAAAAAAAAAACCCCGACAGGTGTGGGTGTTGACACGCGTCAAACGCCGCTGGTGAGAGTCGCACCATTAAAGTATTTATATTCACCGTGAGTGAACGGTGTGGGATTTGTAGCTCATTTCAGCAGAATAAAATCTATTGGCTACATAATAAGATTGCCTCTCACAAAAAGAGCAGTGGAGATGTGTGGACGCACACGAACAGACGAAAGCAATTAAAAAGAAAAATGGCTCTCTGAAGCTTTTTATAGCGAGAAGAAAGTTTTTAAACTAACAGACAGGAAGTGGCTGCGTGTGGAAATCCTGGGTATTCATGTAAAAGAAATTAATTACTTTGCATTTGTGAGAAAACCTTTTTTTTTTTAAATGTACCATATTTTACGCACTATAAGGCGCACCTAAAATTTTCTCATAATCCCGTAGTGCGCCTTATAATCCGGTGCGTCTTATATATGGATTAATATTCATATTAATATTGGTTAAAAACATGATCGCTGAAAAAAAGCCGGCAGTCTGGCCGCCAGTCATGCCGCACTCCACCACCAGAGGCGCCCCCTCACAAGGCACTCGGGCCCACGCCCCCTAACAACGGTAGTCAAGGGGCGTCACTGAAGTCCCGGTTCTGACTGAGCTGATCTCACACGGTAGAGCAGACTGTAGGAGCACCGCTGGTTATGTAGCAAAACATAAGGAACTTTCAATGATTCTATTAATAAAGTTTGACTGACTGACTGATCTCAGTATTTACTAACTATTTGGCGTCAGAAATAACCCACTTTAAACTGAATTGGTCTGAAAAATGCCATTGTGCTGTCATCTGGAATCTAGTGACGGTCCATTCTATTAGTCTGTGGAAACACATGGAGAAACTGGCATAAAGGTGAAGGAAAGACCCTCAAAGATGAACTTCCAGCCTTTTATGAAATTTCAAGAGCAGTCACTGCTAGACAAAGGTGCCAACGGGTGTGCTGCATTGATTTACAAATGTAGTTGATAGCTCTGGACGGGCAGCGGAGGGGCGCATTCAGGCTAGTGTATTCTGTCTGCGGCGACGTGCGGTGAGATTCACGGCGGTGAGACACCAACGTTAAAGTCAGTTCTAGGAGTAAAACATTGTCATATTTGCCAATAAATTAGCATTCTGACATTAAAAACTAGTTAAAACATTGTTTAGGACACACAGCAGCAAAGAGCTGCACCTCACCTCCAACTGGACTACCGATCGATCGAAACAATATTTAATTAATAAACGAAGACGAACGTCGGAGCTTAAATATCTGCTTCGAACTTCAGATCAGGAAATAATCCGCTCTGTTCGCACTGACTCCACTCGTAATGAATTTAACCAGTTTTTAATGTCAGGTTTTTTAATATGCGTGTTGATATGTTAATATGCGCAACTACAGCCGCTGCAGTTAATCACATACTTTTTATTTTTTATTGTGTGCGCCTTATAATCCGGTGCGCCTTATATATGAAATACATTATAAAACAAACAAATTATTGAGGGTGCGCCTTATAGTCCAGTGTGCCTTATAGTGCGGAAAATACTGTTTAAAAAAATCTTTCAAAAAGGGACGGCTTACCACTCGGGTTTGATGTCGGTGCAGGTGCGGATGTAGTTTTTGGTGGTGAGGACGAACTCGTTGTAGAGCACCCACTCCGGCTTGTGGTCCAGCACCGTGGACGGGTGCAGCTGCACCACCTGGTTGTCCTTCGCCGTCAGGTAGTGGCCGGTGCGCTCCAGGTGGGCGATCTGTTGGCGTCGCAGAGGAAGAAGAGGGTCAATGCAGGAATCCGACTCGGATCCAGAGCAGAGATGCAATAGTCGGATTAAAATCTCATTTTATGATCCCAAAGCAAGACGGCGAGAAAGTGGAAGTGGAAGGTGAAGCTGCAGCGGCTGTTTGGATTAACGAAGGCAATCGCTCTCAATAAAGAACAAAGACATGAACCTGAATCCTGTTAAAAAAAAAAAAAAAGCCCAACATGGGCTCCAAATTCATCAACAAGATAAAGGTTAATGTTGACAAATATTCCCAGATTAACACCTTAATTCAACTTGTCAAAAACGACTTCCTGTGAGGTGTAATTTGTTTCATTTGGGTGAATTCACAAGAATTGTCCTGCGTGTTTTGCGTGTCTGTGTGACACCAGTCCTTTTACGTAATGAAATTCAACATACAGTAACCCCCCCCCTCCAAACCGATGTGACCGACCTGCATGAAGAAGCCGGTGACCAGCGCCCGGCGGATGTTGGTGTAGTAGTCCCTGCTGCTGAACTCGGTGCTCCGCCGCGGCAGGTTGAAGCGGTCCATGATCCTGGACAGCTGCTGGCGCACGTTGTCCGCCGACATCAGCGAGCGGTAGTTGACGAAGTTGTCGTAGCACCACTGGGTGGAGTCGTTGTCTGTGGCGGGACGAAGGAGGCGGGGTTTAAAACCAGGTAAAACCGCGTAGGTACGGGCGAAGGGGAAGGTAGGCGGTGGCTCACTTTGCTTGAACGCGTGGTAGACGTTGAGCAGCGTCAGGTGGTCGCCGTCGATGTGGGCGAAGCGCATCTTGGACTCGTCGGCCACCTTCTTAGCCTCGGTGGGTCGGACGAAGCACTGCGGGACTAAACAAGGTTGGTATGGGCCCCAACACAGCCGCCCACAGGGATAAGTTCAGCAAATCCCGCAGAGAGAAACAGAGGCCTCGGCTCAAACGGAGGCCCAGAGCACTTCACAGGGCACACACTGCTCTGCCAAGTGTTTACAGTGGGAGGGGGTGGGGGGGTGGCTTGATGTATGACATAGTAAACAGACGTCACAGTTCATGGTGGTGGTATACGAGGGGTGTACCCTGCAGACTCCGTAATAAACGCTAAACGTCAAATCCAACACGGCGGTACTGTTTGTCGGGAGCAAATTTTCGCCGCTCGCTCTGACGAACGTGGCAGGGAAAAAAACAAACGCCTTCCCAGAACGCTGCGTCCAAACAGCTAGTTAACCCCACCCCCCACCCCCCACCCAACTGACACCACTGTTTCCCCAACCCCCCCTCTGCTTCAACTAACGTTAAGTTTTTTTAACGTAGAGACAAGAAAACGGGAAAGTAAAAAAAGGGTGGAAACACTGATCGGTATTCCCTGAAATCTCATGAACCCCAGGAAAAGATAACAGGAAACGGCTCAGCCCCCCCCCCACCCACCCACCCCCCGCAGGAGGCCGGCCTCGGGCGTTACCTGACAGCATGGCAGTGATGGAGAGGATCTCGTTGGAGCAGTTGAAGTCGCAGCTGGCGATGACCATCTTGGCCAGCTGGGGGTCCAAGGGGAACTCGGCCATCATGGAACCCAACTCCGTCAGGTCGCCGTCATCGTTGAGCGCTGCCAGGTAGTTCAGCAACTCCAGGGCTCGCATCAGAGTCTCTGGGGCTGGAGATGGAGACGGAGATGAGGGGGTGTAATAATGTTCCAATGCCCACAGCCAAACATGCACAGATGAGAGAGATGGAGGAATCATTGTGTCACTACAACAAAACAATCTGGAGGCCTGTCTCACACCTGTTCCCCAACTGATTGAAACTCAAAGACTAAAATTCAGGTGTCTGAGGAAGTTCTTTCTATAAAATCACCATAAATGATCTGATTCCAGGGACATAAATGGCTATTATTGATCATCTCTTAAACCAGGTTTGTGTCACTACATGTTTTTGATGGTGGATCGAAGACGTCCAGAAGAAGCATCCTTAAAAACCTTTCCTTCCTTCATATGAATAGACCCGAGTGTCTTCTTCATGTCAGAACCACAAAGCACCACCTCAAAATCAGCAGCTGGTTTGAATGCGTCTCTCAAAGGGGGTGGTTCCGGTGACCCACGTGGTCTGGTAGGTAAGCAACAAATTCATAGTCTTAACGGCCCAAAATGACTCCCAAACTTGTGACCGAACGTGCCACCCAACTTCTCCAGAAGGACTAGATAGTCTTTCAGGAGCTCTTACCCCAACGGAACACCTCAGACAGGGCGGGAACGAAGAGAGTCGAACTCAGGAGGTCTTCGGCCTGCAAGGACCACACACTTGCCTATGTGGTTGGGTAGGTAGGCAACACATTCATAGTCTTAACGGCCCACAACGACTCCTAAACTTGCTCACGTGTGACCAAAACCTGCCACCCACCTTCTCCAGGAGGTCTAGATAGTCTCTCAGGACTTCTTACCCCAACACAACGCCCCAGACGGGACGGGAACAAGGCGAGTCGAACCCAGTTGGTCTTCGGCGTGCGACGGGCAAAAGAAAAAGGAATCATCGCCGAATATTTCTCTTCAACCGGTGCAAACAAGGGAACTTTCTACTTAATGTCTCAACAGGAACGGCTTCCACCGATTGATGGAAAGCTTGTTTTCCCCCCAAATGCAATTATTGACCTTTGACCTCTGAGGACCAGACCTTCATGACCAGTTGCATGTTAACTTCGAACGCTGGCTGGGGTTCCCGTTCAAAAAAGTCAATTTCAAACAGCAAGGTGGCGTTTTGTTTTGTTTTTTTATGATTAACAAATATTGATTTGGGGCATCAACCCTATTTTGATTTTAGAGTGAATATCAGCTACATGACAAACCACACCAACGGCTTCTGGTGGGGATAAACAAAAAGGTGAAAATCAGATTTCCATCCTGCTAGCATGATGAACCAGTGTGAAAAATCCAATCTATACACAACGTAGCTCATCAGAACGTACGTATCGACTGCCTCAACACACATGAATCCGATATATTAACCACGGGGGCCGGATCAATGGGACAAAAGGCTAAAGGTACATTAAAACCACATTGGCTTCCAAAAGCTACTTCTTTGGAAATGTCACCAGGCAAATGAATCCCACCCGGCCGGGTCCTCGCGTGGATCGCTACTAATTTCTTTTGGGTTTTTTCCATTTGGTTGGGCTGGCTCTCGCTGCCAAAGCTAAGAGAGAAATGAACTAGGGGGGGGGGGGTTTCACAGTAGAAGGAAATCGAGGAACCCCGTTAAGGCGTGGAGGAATTGAGAAAAAGGCGCCGGCTTCTGGGGCGGATAGTTGATCACCAAGGAGAAAATACCCCAAACTCTAACTGCTCTTAGAATTGGATTCATTGAACTTAGATTAAAACGGTTAACGCCAAAGACCAAACGGGGTTTGGGTTGAGGGAATTAAAAGAGTTTAAATGCACTCAGAAGGGCTGAATAAACAAACACAAACAGACCGTTCAGATCCATTACTTCTTGAACTAGCCGACCGTTGGTGAAGCTGAACAAAATTAACTCCTCCTCTCCAGGAATGAAGAATATTCAGGTTTCATTCGCTGCTTTCTCAGGAGCTAGTTAGCGGGAACCCTCTCTCATGAGCGGATCGTATAAATAATAAGGGTAATAATAAGGGTAACCACCCTCCCAGTCTTCCCAGTTAGACCTGGGCAATCTCGCATGTTGACACCCCCCCCACCCCCGTCCTTTGCGTTTTGTGAGAAATGTGGGGGTGGCGGCGGAGGTCAGTCACGTTTCACTGGAGGAATATAAAAGGAAGGCAATCGCTAAGGTGATAGCGGCGCTATTGATGTAACCAATTTCATTCTCAAGATGGCGTTTGCCACAGTGGACGGGGAGAGATGGGTTTAATCTCCGAGGTGAGATGAAAACTATATTATGGTGAGAACGGGGTGGGGGCGGGGGCGGGGGGAGAGTTCAGGAGAGGAACGGTGGTCTTCCTGGAAACGGACCACGGCTCTCCGGGAGGATTCTGCAAGTTTGAGAGACCAAGTCGAGACAAAATCTGGAGACGGTACATGAAGCGACGGCGGTTCAGCTAAACCAAGACTTCACAGCCGTCTGTGACAACATTTGTCCCGAGACACAGAGCGCCGTGGAAAAACCATCATCTCCATCATCAGAGCATCACAATATGACACATTTGAAGCCCTGATCGTGACATCCGCCGATCGTTTAGCAGCAGACAGCCAGCGTTCAGACTTCACGACAGAACGTTGGGATTTTCTTCCCGTTTACTCGATGGAGCTGGATATGAATGGAAAACACGTCCCGCGTTTCCCTCTGACGTCGTCCATCTGCTCCCGTCTGAACTCTCAGTTCACTGAGGAACTTGTTGAAGTCGCTAACTGCTCCCAACTGCCCCGGCTTCAGGAGCCAAATGATGAACTGGGGTCAGTTTGGAAGACGTGTCCCAGATTGTTTGTTAAAACCCCTGATCAGCAACACCAGCAACTTCACACTGCATTAACACAATCACCAACACAGAGCACTGGTACTGACCTGGGGGGTCCATGAAGTCGAAGTGCACCAGGTCGTCAATCCCCAGTTTCTTCAGCTGCAGCACCACAGACCCCAGATTGGACCTCAGAATCTCTGGATACGTGTTGTCCTGCGTCGGTCGGATAAAAGAGGAACCAAAAACATTCCAAATGAATTATTCAGGGTGATTTCTCTTTTTTTATCTCCTCGTGCATCGCTTACATGTGGGTTTGAACAAAAGCCAAGCGTCTCGGGGCGTTTAAAGGGGAACTTAACTTGCTTTAAAAAAAAGACTCCCTTTGCCCCTCAGCGACACAGATCCATTTGTCACGTTGGGTTTGTTCTGTCAGATCGGGTTAGGAGGGGTGGAAGCGATGTGGTTTTCGCGTCGAGCTGGGGCATTATAATTCAGATGAACTGGGAATCGATGAGGTCAAAGTGTCGAGGATAGTCTGGTACGGTTCTAGGGAACTGAAGGGCCCAAAAGATTCTGGGACAAACCCAGGATGTCCAAACATTTTCGGGTTTATCCGTTTCTTACCTGCATTTCCGTCTTGTAAGCTTTCTCCGTGTAGAGGCGGAAACACTTCCCCGGGCGTGTCCGTCCGGCTCGCCCCGCCCTCTGCTGGGCCGAGGCCTTACTGATGGCTGTAACCAGGAGGGATTCCACTCGGATACGAGGGTTATACACCTGAAGGGGGGGGGGGGGCCGCGAAGGGGAAATAAATTAAAAGCTCCAACGACCCGGGTGCAGATTTGTTGCAGTTGAGATAATAAGCTGATATAGCACACATGCTAACGCCCACAAACACATGCTAAGGGACTAAAAAAGGCGTGCAATGCACACACACACGCGCTCCACCATACAGCATATATATATATATATATATATATATAATCTTGTTTGGCCGCGTGCATGACTTGGCTGCAGGCTGCAGAAATGTCAGGGGAATAAATAACTGGCTTTTCCATCTTTGCCGCTGTCAGTCGCACACCGCTGTGTTTGTCTGGAGATCCTCAGATAAAGATTGGTGGGAGAGCACGGGAGGGAGGGAGGGGGGGCTAACCTTTTGCTTTGCAAATCCGGGATCGATTACAAACACCACGCCATCGATGGTCAGGGACGTCTCGGCGATGTTTGTCGACACGACGACCTGCGGAAAAAGGGAAGAGGCGGGGTTAAGAAGCGATCCGGTTTGTTTGGGTGAGAGAACCAATAAGAACTCAGATGAATGGTTTCACACCGACACCAAAGTTCTTCAGCAAAGCGTTTACAATTCAGGAAACTCAAGGTTTCTTCTGATGAATCGAAGAAAGTTTGGGGCTCTCCTGCTGAAACAGGAAAGTCTTGACGCCCCGGTCGGAGCAGAGACAAACAAGAGCAGATATCAGCTTCGCTTTAACTTGAAATCTATTCCCTGACGCACGTCGGTTGACCGAAGGAGCTTGTCGAGCTGTCGCTTTGGCGCTCGCGCGCCGGCTAATGCAACCCAACAGGGGGAGTACCGCAACTCCTGCAATCAAGTCCGATGAGCTGGCTCGGAGCTCAGCGTCCCATCTAAACGCATTAACTCTGGCCTTTTTGTGTTATGTGTGTGTGAGGTCGCCGGCGCGCCGACCAAATGTCATCGCCATGCTGCTGGTGTTTATTGCCATGTCAGTTCCCCTTTCCTGCAAAGTCCTTCCAGAGACTCGCAGGAAACAAGACGAGGCGGTCGGATCTCTGCGGCGGTCTGAGAACTCCACGAGGGTTTGTCGGGGGGAAAAAAAATTTACACGGCAAAAACACGCAAATACAGGCGGACGTGCGAGCTTTTGCGAGTCTCGTTTGTCCTCGATTGGCTCTGGCTGCGCGCAACGCCAAGTCGGATCCTCCGAAAGCTTTTTGTCTCCCCCGACAGGAGGCAAACAAAAAACCGTCGGGGCGACTTTTCAGTTTGAGCGATCTAAGCCGTTTAGATTCATCTGTGTTTAGACTTCGCTGTTTTTGCTCTGCTGTGAACAAATTTGCGCGACGAAATTCACAGATGACCCCCCCCCCCACACACACACACACACACACACACACACACACACACACACACACTGGGGTTTAGATGGAAAGACGCAGTGACCAATTCAAATACTGCATTTCTACTGGTTGTAAGAAGGAACGGGACTTACACGGAATTTTTCCGCGTTAGCGAACGTTACTCGTCTTCCAGAATTATCCGATAAAAAAACGACGGCTGATTTAGAGTCAAAAAATAAACAAGTGGCTTCACCCTGTGTGTATGTATGTGTATGGCTGTCGGTGTGTGTACAGCACAAACAGTGGGGGAGGAGGGAGAAGAGGGATGACTGGGACCGACTCCTCTTATATAACGGTTAAAGACCGGACAATAAAACCTTTTACATTCATCATGCTACAGCGTCCGCGCCGGCCCCCCAGAAGTCATTTGGGAGCAGCCATTTTCCTTCCTCGGTCGCCGCGGTGATAAAAGGCCGAGCGCAAACAAAAAACCCAAACAGTTTATCTGTAGTCGGCGCTGATGCAGATGCGTCTCCGAGCCGTGAATCCTTACATACTTTTAAAAAAATCCCACCTTTTAAGGGAGGATTTCTGCTTGAGAACGCCTCAGGTTTTTTTAAAAAAAAATTTTACCGAACTCACCATCCTGCGTGTTTTATCTGGGTCATGTTTGAAGCGTTTGGTTACAGAGCTTTCACCCCTGCCACGCAGGAAACGTGTTTCGACGGACAGACGACCTACGACCCCCGTCGGAGAAAGCGACGTCCAATCGCGCAGAAAAAAAACAAACAAACCGATGCATCCTTTTTTTTTTTCTCGACGGGCATGCGTGAACGAGAACGATTTAAAACTCCGGCTTCTTCAAATTCAGCTCAACATCGCAGATTGACGCGTGTCATCTCGTTAACCAATCGGGAGAATTTTATATTTAAGCCGTGTTTTTATTTGTGTGTGTAAAAATTTAAAAAGAAAAAAACAGGAAAGAAGAAAATGACGGGATTCCTGATGTTCCCGGAACTAAATAAAACTATAAATGATGTCAATCATGTCGGGGGTGGGGGGGGGAGCAGATGTCTCGCCGCATCACGGCAAAGATGATGAGAACAAACAAAACGATAAGCGTGGTTTTTTTTTTTTTTTACTGCCGCGCCCGTGTGGAACAGCCCGAGACGACGCAAAAAAACAAAACAAAGAGAGAGCGGAAGCTGGACACGGAATTCACAGCAGATGAGGCTGAAAAAAATAAAAAATTAAAAAAAGACGTAACGACTTGGGTATCATAGCGAACGGAAAATTTAAAAAAAACGCAACGCCTTTCTCTTTTTCTTATTAATGATAAAAAAAATAAAAAAAACCATCCCAGATTGTAAAATACAGTAAAAAAACAAAACATCCTGCAGCAAAAGACACAAGAAGATTCTCGAAGTTTACGGTCGCCGCGGGCGATGGGTGGTTTCTGCGGTGGGAAAGGGGGGCCTGCCGGTGGCCCAAAGGTACGAAGATATCACATCTTTAGGAAACCAATTAGCCATACCGCGGAGAGAGGCTGACCAATAAAAGACCGGCAGGCGAGGATTTAAAAGCATGGAATGTTGGGTAAAAAAAACCCACACACACAAAAAAAAAAACTAGCAATACATGTTTGTGCGGTTTTTGGAAACGCCTGGCAGACGTTGACGCTTCTTCATCAGTAACGCCATCAGAGCGTCGTCTTCCGTGTGTTATTTCTGAGTTATTACCCGAGGAGCGCTACGGCTAGCGCGGACCCGTCTTTTCACGTTACCCGCTGCGTGAACGACCCCCCACATCCCAAAACGGATCGCGTGTGAGGTTCGGCGAGCGGCATTCCAAATGTTGACGCTCTTTCCAGGCGCGTTTGTAATGAAACAATCGCTGCCTCGGCTCCAAAACCGTTAGGAGGTTACAAAAAAATACAGAATAAAAAAAAACCAAAACGGAAGCCCGTTGCTTTCACGGAGAAATGGAGCCGTGACAAGCGAGCGCTCCGTGTTAATTGAGGGTTGCTTAATGCGGTCATTAGCATGCATGGCGGCGCTGAAGAGTCTCGATTCTTTTAGGCTACTTCCTCTCGGGCTGGATGGGGCGACGTCGCTGCGATTTTCCTCGCTCGGCTCAGTTTGGGGAGGAGCGGCGCCGCGACTTCAGATCCAGAATCCGACGACTAAACACGCCGGGAAACCAGGCGCCGCGTGCAAATGCTAGCAAGTAGCATCGCGTTTAGCAATGACGTATTCAAACCCAGCCAGATGCAACCGTGGGAATTAAATTTGAACAGCTGATCGCCATTTGAGACGTCTTATGAACTCTGACCCCGAGGAATCCTATGATTTCAAAAACATCCGGGTGGGATCGGAGCGAGCCGAGCTGCTCGTACGTCAGCCTGATCCGCCTCGATTAGAGCGCGTGCAGCGATGAGTCATATCATCATCATCATCATCTATCAGATGCTAGGGGAGGGGGGGGGTGAGTGTTTGTTCATTCGCTCGCTGACAACGATATTCCGTCAGATCCTCGGCCAACAGCGTGGCGCCGCCGGCGATCCCGTTTGAACGCGACAAAAAGAGACGGGTACGTCTCGCGTCGGCGCCGACGAGAGGCTCGTCCGCTCCTTTGAGATACGAGCGATGGCGGGTTAGCGCCCCTTCGTTTCTCGGGGTTCCAGGTCTGCCCTTGTGAAACAAGAAAAAAAAATGTAGCGGGAAGATAAAAACGAGGGAGAATGCAGTCGTTTCCTGGGGGGGGCGGAGGCTGTGAGTAATACCCCAGTTATAATTTAGAGCGGTGAATCTCGTGCTGACAAAGGCAGCATATGTTGTGTGAGTCAGTCCTGCGCTTAAGCTGAGAAAGGGAAAAAAGTTTCAGCCCCTACCTTCCAGCTCCTTTCCCCACCTTATTCCCCATCTGGCTCCTCTACAGCAAACCCACTCGTCCCCCCCCACCCCTTATAGCAACAAGGCAGTTATACCTTCCTTCCGATGGCACCGTTTGGTTTATTGGGCGGGGGCGGCTCGAAGATGCGTTGCTGCTGCTGCGGCGGTAAGGTGGAGTACAGCGGGATGATTTTGATGTCGCCGCCTTCGGGCCCCAGGTCGTCGACCTCTCTCTTGATTCGCTTGCAGGCCTCGTCGATTTCCTACAAACAAAAAAAATTAAAATTAAATTAAACAACAATCGAGGGGGGAGGAATCGGTGGTTCCCTTCCTCCGGTACATTTGTTCTAACTATCTGCTGCATCTGATGGAGGAAATGAAACCCGGGCTGCAGCGGGGCTTCGCCCCCGGCGCCCGGTGGCTCCGTTGTCAAACGCAGCAATCATGGAAAACATGGGGAGGCACGCGGACGCCAGACGGACTCAAACGGGAGTGGTGGTGGTGGTGGTGGTGGGGGGGGGTCATTATTCCACGGCGTAGTATTGTAGGGCAGAATGTGAGATGAGACTGCAGCACCGATGCATAACCAGCGGCAGATCGCGGCGGATCAGTTTAGCGGAGCTGAACGTTCTGGAGCCGCTGGGATGGCAGACGGACGACCTGAGCGGCACGACGGGGGCGGGGGGAGTGCGAGGGCTGGTCGGAATACGTCGTTACATGTGCTAAACGTGTGCTCCAAATCCCACACGCGGCCTCCGCTCGTGCTCATTAGCATAGAAAGGCTGGTTTGATCGTATTTTTCCTCTCTATGCGCATGTTTAACTAAACACGCGTGTGCGAGCCTGAGACGACAACACAACAAGTATTTTCTTTCATTTACTAACAGCGATCATTTTAATCCTCATGCGTTCCCCCACGACGGCCTGTGCTGTAGCACCACCTGCAGGCCGCCGGGAGAAACGCAGCCAAGCCTGACAGCAGCTCCAGAGTTCCAAAAAATCACGCCGCCATCTTCATCTCGCAGACGCTAAAAAAGGGCTCCGTGGCGGCTTTTCACGCAAAACAACACGCCAAAAACCCGCTCGCACACTTCCTCCTTTTTGTGAAAGCGCGCCGCGGTCGAATTTATCTCGGCGGCGAATGAGAAAGCCCCGCTTCGTTGGGTCCTTTCTGGACGGCGAGGGTGTTATCAGCCCTGTTTGTTCACTTGTCCGTCACATTAAGCCCAAACCCCCGCTGATGGCGGCGTGCCTCTTAATCAACCGACTGACAAGTGGGAAACGGTAAATCTGAATGGATCGGTAAAATTAGCTCGGGTATTAATAGCCCATCAAGCCTCTGGATGCAGCAGCTGCCACGCAGGGGGGGGGGGGGGGAGATGGACGTCTTTGCCAAAACGCTGGAAGCAAGCTGGCTGTCTATCCCTTAGGGATATCTAAACAGAGTGTGTGCACACACACACATGGGGGGGGGGGCAGTTGGCCAGAGTCGGGAACCTGTCCACCAGCTCCCCTCCTGCGACCCCCAGAAGCGACGATCCCCCAGCCAAGCTAAAATCTGACACGTTTAGCCGCGGCTCTCGCCTAGCAAACAACCCCCCCTGCCAATCCCCGTGTTTTGATGTTCGCCGCTGAAGGGGGGAGCTTAAATATTAGGGTTTATCTTAGCTGAACAGCTGTGATAAGTTCCCACTTTCTTGTTTTGGAGTCGGTGCTTCGGTCCCCGTTTGTTTACGGGAGCGGAACGTCTCAGGGAGAAAACTAGGCGAGGCGAAGGAGGTCCCGCGCACCCCACTTTTTGTCTGCAACAAATTAACGCGTCGGATACGGCGAGTCGAGGTTTTCTGCCTCCTAATCACGAGTCGACATCAAAGTTGCGGAGAGACCGGCGCCGGTTAAGAAGCGCTGGAGGGGTGCGCCGCAGCACCCCTTTGAACACCCATCGCTGCCAGAGCGGCTGCACATTAACTTCTTTAACCCAATTAGGAGGAGGTGATAATGAACTCGACATGGGAGCGATCTGGGGGTGGGGGTGGGGGCAGCAACAGAAATCAACACGTTTTCCTGCGACGATCACGATCGCACGCGTTTCCAGAACATTTCAACATTCTATTAGCGTTTCCGGACATGTGAGCAGCCGGAGACGCCGCTAAGTGTAAAATCAATCACCAGATCTCAGAGGAGACGCTTCAAACGCCGCACGCCCCCCCCAACACACACACACACACACAAACAACTTCATCCCCTTTGTAACAAGCTACGTATTGATCTCACTTCGGCAAACGGATGCTGAAGCAGGCGGGTGGCTTCGGTCGACCCGACGCCCGACGGCGAATAATTACAGATCCCGTACGATTCCAGATGCAATCCCCCACCCCCCCACCCCCCCCCCCAGATTATTCCAGAGCAAAACATTTACTAAATTATTTCTCGACAAGAAAATTTTTAATTCTGAGGGTAAAACTGCAAAAAAAATAAAAATAAAAATCTTAGAAACGCAAATAAAATTAAATCAGTTTTAATTTAATGAATAAAACATACAAAAAAAACTAAACATCTCATGTCCACAAAGTGAAGCCAGAAATTGATGGCGCCCTCTGCTGGTGAACCCGGGCATCGCCACTCATTTCTCATCCCGACTGATTTGAATCGTCACATATTTGTATTGATTTTTAAACTTACATCCATAATACCTGCTGTTCTTCTCCTGGCGTTCGGACGCCGCCTACATTCTCCATTACAAACACAATCAATCGCACCTCCCACAACATTTTGTCAGGTTGCTAAGACGGGGGGGGGGGGGGACCGGGGAGAGAAATAAATAAAATATATTAACGGCGGCGCGGCGGCTCGGACGATCGAGACGTTGAAACATTTGTCGTCGTGTGTGTGCGTGTCCACCCCGCCGTGACCAAATTCATCATGTTTGGGCGTGAGTCCTGCCCCCACCCATTACACATCAGTAGAGCACATTTGCAGCGATGGGGGGGTGGGAGGTGGGAGAAAAAAAATAATAAATGATTTAATTTCTGAGGTCTGTGGAAAGGGCAGAATCTGGGTCACTGCTATTTTTCCTCTTCGCCGTGCGAATCCTGGTGGTTCCCAAAATCGTCGGCCTCACATTAACGTCAGCCCGTCGGGGGGGATTAATCATTCCCATCATGCACCTGCAGACGAGCAGGGGTGTGTGCGCGCAACCGACGGGTGTGAACAGATACGCACGCCGTCGTGCAAAAAAAATCTCAACAAAAACAACATTATTAGAGATGTTTGGCTTCTCAGATGAACTGAAACACATGCTGACGTAGGACTATTATGGGATATAACATAAATCTTTTATTGGAATGAATTGCGAAGCGCACCGGTGCGATTAGAGTCTTTCCTCACCTCCTGTCCGGTGAGGAAGAGCAGGACGTCGCCCTCCCCTTCCTCACACATGTGGATCTGGATCACGGTGCGGATGGCCGCCTCCAGGTAGTCGCGCTCCGGCTCCGGCGTGTAGAAGATCTCCACCGGGTGCGTGCGTCCCGGGATGGTGAGGAGAGGGCAGCTGTCGAAGTACACCTGGAACTTCCCGGCGTCGAGCGTGGCGCTCATGACGATGACCTGGACGGAGGAAGATGAGGGAGGACAGGAAACGATGAGGAAATGACAGGAAATGATGTTTGAGGAGGAAACATCCCTGATCTCGGGTGGAGGGACGCGATACGTTCGGAGGTAACGGTCAGCGGTAAACTGAAACTCAGAGACAGCGACCTTCACGGCGCGTCGACGCTCCCCCCTGATGTTCCCTCGAGAGCCATTACCCAGAGCGCATTAGGATTCCGATGGGAGACGCGTCTCCCGTTTCCCATCTCAAAACATTTTCTGGAGCCACTGTCTTCGCTTTTTTACTTTACGCTCGGCAAAACATCATAATTGCTCTTAATCAAGGGGAATTAGACTTTCACAAAGGGTGGGGGGTAGTGGTGGTGGTGGTGGTGGGGGGGTGTGAGGATGAAGGGGTGTGGGTGGATCATCATTCCCAATATCCCAGATCATTTAACAGTCTGCCAACGACAATCTAACCTTTGATTCCGCGCCGACAAACAACCCGTCATTATCCAGATGCTTTATGGGAGCGATGTCAGGTGCGCCGACTGCGTGTGTACCCCCCCCCACTCCCAAAAAAGAAAAAATATTCTCAACCGCTGCTTCGGTTCAGAATAGATGTGAATTATTGAGTGGAACAGAGACATTTTGTCTTTTTCTGGGCAGATCCTCGGCTGTCAGGCGGGGGGGGGGGGGGGGTGCTGTCAGGGGAGAATGTGACAAAGGGGAGGGATGACAGAGGAGGGACATTTACAACGGCTGTCACCGACTACGTCCTGGGGGAAGGAATATTTAGGGCTTTAACGCTGTTTTGTCAGCATTAGGTGGGACATTTCCGTGGGTACAAATCAGACTCCTGTCAGTGAGGCTTCCAACTCCGAGCGTGGAGACGAGACAAAATAAAAGTGAGGTTTTCCAGCATAAATTAAGTCACAGAAAGATTTAAGGAACTTAAATCCCGCCTCGTGTGAAACGAGACGTTGAAATCTTCCACCTGCACCCACCTTGAGGTCCTGCCGCTGTCGGACCACCTCCTTCAGGACCCCCATGAGGATGTCGGTGGCCAGCGTGCGCTCGTGCGCCTCGTCCAGGATGATGACGCCGTAGCGCTCCAGGAGGGGGTCGTTCATGGCTTCCCGCAGCAGCATCCCGTCCGTCATGTACCTGCACGCGCGTGAGAGACAGGCGTTTTCAACAGATCGATAACTTGAAGTGGGAAAAAAAAAAAGCTGCCGGGAAACGCAGCCGTCTTACTTGAGCACCGTCTTGGCGGAGCTGCAGTCCTCGAACCTGATGGAATATCCCACCTCCTGGCCCAGCATCACGTCCATCTCGTCGGCGACCCGCTGAGCCACGCTCATGGCCGCCACCCTCCTGGGCTGGGTGCAGGCCACCGCTCTCTTCGGGCCCGGCGTGGAGCGCACCATGTCCACACACCACTGAGGGATCTGGACGAACGGGTTGGGAAGATGTGGAGAAAGAATTCAAACTGAAAGCAAATATTCAAGGCGGAAATGCACGGACCAGATTACACCACTTGATTTGTGAAGCGTTTGGAAAATGGTGATGTTGATTTCAACGGGACGCAAAAGGCTGAACCAGCAATGTCAAAATTTCCCTGTTTGTAAGTTTAAAAAAATAAAAATAAAAAAATCACCCCAACGCTTTCAAGAATGTGAAAAAATTAGCAACCAGTGTGAAAAAATCTCGACAGAGAATGGAGTGAAAAGGCAGCGTCTGGGTTTGATTATTAAACCGATTACAAGCCTGAAAGTCACATTTTAGCCTCAAATTTCTGTGAATATAATAAAGTATGTATTCGGGATTAATAGAGGGATCAATTCAAACATTATGTATGAATTAACACAAACACTTGTGTTTTTATTTTTGGTTTTTGAGGGGTTTCTCTCTACCTGTGTGGTCTTTCCAGAGCCTGTCTCCCCCACCAGCACAAAGGACTGGTTGCGCATCAGGATGTCGTTGAAGCTCTCCTTGTACTCCCACACGGGCAGCTGCAGACGCTTCCTCAGGATCTCGTAGTAACGCGGCGTGTGGGGCAGGTTGGTGAAGGGGTTGATCTGCTGCTGGATGGGGTTCTGCTTCATGAAGAACCCCCCACCTGCCGCCGGGACCCCAGGCACCACGAGTGGCTTCACAACTCTGTCCCGATCCCGGTCTCGATCCCGGTCTCTGTTTCCATCCCGGTCCCGGTCCCTCGGCCGTTCATCACGGTGTCTGTCTCGGTCGCGATCACGCCTGATGGGGGGGGGGGGATAGGTGTTAAATCACATGATAAGGTTGCTTCTAAGATTCCAGGTTACGTGTGTGAGAGACAGAGAGACAGACAGACGATGCTTTGCTGTCATTTCTGAACATTTACTAAACTTATTGATCACGTGATGAGCATATCAGTGACGTCACATCCGGAGCAGTGACCCTGAACCCACCCGATGACTTTAATTGGATGTGACATGAGGTGTCGTGTCAACCAGGGGTCACATTAGCGTTAGCTGACCCACAGCAGTGACGTCACACAGGACGTTAAGCCACAGGACGCTAGCATTAGCCTAGCTAGGACTCCAGTAGGACGTTTCAAAACTGCTTTTCTTCTTCGTTTATTCAGACCCACACATCATAAAAACACAAACCTCACACCAGCGCGTCCGCGTTGTATCACAGTTCGTGTTTTCTGTCTGATCGAGCAGAGAAACATCCTGAAACACAGCGTGAGCTAACTAGCTAGCATGTAGGCACAAGCTAACGCCGGACCTGTATCTTAGCTAATTTAGCTAACCTTTATTAGCTCTTTTACCTGTAGTAAAACAGCTACTAAAGGTAAAAGAGCACAAAGCTGAGAGCTACATAAACACAGCGGAGCTGTTAGAATCCACACTAACAGCTAGCGCTGGTAGCATAATGAGCTAGCATCGACACAACAACAAACTAGCAAAAGAAGCTAACAAAACAATGGCGGAACGCTTCCGGTTAGCTCAAACTGCACTCACCCGTCAGAGGATCTCCTTTTCACGGAGGAGTAGTCTTCACCTAAATCTAACCGATGTCGCTTCGACATCCTTACGGAGCTGCGCTCGGCTAACGCTGCGGTTCTCTGCGGTCCGCACGAACCGCTAAATACCGCTAAAATGGCGACCGGAAGCTCTTACCTCATCTTTATTATTCTTCACGAAACGATCCAAGAGCAGCGGTTTAACGTGAGTCCGAGCGGCGGGGAACGGGGCGCGGAGGAGCGGACGACCAGCGGGGCTAAGTTCGGGACCAGACGCCGGTCATGGAAGCTACGTGTGCGGGGATGGAGGCGGCGGGTCAGGGATGCGCGCCCCGTCTCCAGGTCGGGACCGGATGGGAGAGCTCCGCGGCACGCGGGAGAGGAGGGGGAGATGCTTTGGCCACGCCCCCTTCCCACCAATATATATATATATATGTATATATATAAATAAATATATATATATATATATATATATATATATATAGTTATATTTATATATTTATATATAGTTATATTTATATTTATTTATTTATTTATTTAGATTAATAGATTATAATAATTCTGTGTCTTCTTTAACTTGATGCTTTACCCCCAAAACTTGTTTTTTTTAAGCAAATTTTTTGCAAATTTTTCACCACCAATTTTTCCCATTTTTTCCAACAATGATTTTGGGGTCACGTGTCATCCTAAATCAGATCTATGTCAAATATGGAGGATCAGAGGGGGAAAAAAAACATTAAATTTATTCAATAGATAACAGGAAATGCTTCAATTAAATCCTGATGATGCATTCCTGCCTTCATCTTAAAGAACTACACTGCTAAAAAGAAAAAAAAAAATAATAATAATAAAGAAATTCCTGTTTAAAGAAAAAGACAAATTTACAGTTTCTGATTTCAATGTTGTGTCGTCTTATGTGCACTTTTTAAAGATTTCCCCCCAGAAGAAACAGGAAACGCATCAGTAGGAAAGTTGCTCTGCGAAAACGCTCTAGTCTGCCTGCAAGGAAAAGTGATGAACATAAAAATTGGACTTCTGGCCTCTGTTAGAATATCCCGAATCCCTTTTTCATCCTCCACAATTATAAAGTGATGAATAATCTTTAAGCGAAGACAATCATGCCATCGACACAGGTAATTGCGCAGACTGGACATTGCTAACAAGCTGCATAATGGCAAACGGCTCATTGCTTATAGCTGGTGGATTGATGGTGATGGTTGAGGGGAAGTCAACGTTACAACAAAGTCATAATGGTATCATATTAAGAGATCATTTAAAATACTGGGGATTTTCCACCATTCGCCCTGTCTCTCTTTCACAGACTATTAAGTAGCAGTCAAATTGTGTATGAAATAGCTCTGGCAAACATAACTGCTGAGCAGAGCCGTTGGTGAGAGTGTGAAACCCGGAGGCTAATGTCTTCGCTTTTGAAGAAGTGGACACGAACTAGGCGAAAAGATGTTAATAAACTACAAATGTCCAGGAGGGGAAAATAGGATCTGGAGGGTTTGTTTTTATGCCCCTATCATACTAAAGTTACTGGAGCGCTGACTGGATTACAGGTCCAAAGAGTCTGAAGGTTAAGCGGTCCCCCGGGTCGGACTCTAGCGGCCATTAGCGTTTCTTGCATGAAACTCACTGAGCTTAGGTTAATAGAAGACTGTCTCTGAGGTGTCTTTTACCATGACCACAGTCGTAACGTTTGCTATCGCCTACGACACAAAAAAAAAATCAACTCGCAATTCTCTTAACTTGATATGTTGCCAAAGTGATTTTAAGATTCCCGCATGAGCGTGAAGTCAAGTTTCATTGACGATTATATGATGCAGACAAAAATTTTCGTCTATCAATTTCCAGAACGTCCCAAATTTCACGGAATAGCAAACAAGATAGTTTCAAATTTGATCCAAAGTCTACGACAAGTTTGGAAGAGTCCTGATACCCTCGGCAGCGGATGTCACGCTGGCCCAACATCTGCTACATGAATAGAGATGAGCAAGTCTGACGTTACTCAGAAAGGAAAAATTTGGACTTTTTGGGGAGTCCAATTTGCTTTTCTGATGAGAATATATAATAAAAATCACTGTCTTGCCTGTAAATTTAAGGCAACAACCTGCAGCCAGGTAGCTTAGCACCTCGACTTGGAATGGGGGGAGTCCGCCCACCGGGCTAAGTGGGAGGGCGGCATCTCAATCTCACGCGATGCCGTGCAGGAAAATGAATACCTCTGCTTGTAAATCTGTGGAAATCCCATCTCCCGTGTGCCTTCGGTACAAATTCAGACTGATGCAATTTGCCAACCTGCAGCTGTGGATAACATATTCATCTCTGACAGCCGGAGTGACGAGACAAACGCACGCGGTAACTGCAGATATAGTGAATTCGTACGAAAGAGCAAACCAAGGAAATGATGCGGTTATGCATATCATATCTGTGATACATTACAATTATTAACTCCACATGAAACCAGCAGGAGAGAGATGACTGGCATATTTTGCCTGGTTTTTTTTTTTTTCTCTCTTCTCTCCTCCATTATCTCAGATAATAACAGTCTTGTCAGCAACGGAGCAGAAAGTTACACTCCTCGAAACGAGCGCCGGGGGAGCGAACCTGCAGGGTTCTGCTGGGTGTCTCAGTAGCGCTGCATGATAAAACTCAGGTAAGCGTAAAAAAAAAAAAGAAAAGAAAGAAAAAAGCAAGGTGAGCGACTGAAGCGTGGATCGTAAGGGGACTGACCATCACTGGAAGGGCCGTCTGGTTGGTACAGTAATTAACCCTGCTGAGTGGTTGGCCTGGAAACTGCTGGCTCCACATGCCCCTGTCCACCTCCATCCCTCAAACCTTTGGGATGATGGAGTGTCAAACCCTACCCGGTCACACTTATTACAGCCAATGAGCATTGCTTTGACCCGGCTGGCCTTTCACACCAGGATAGGACAGCTCTGGGGGGGTAGAGATCAGAACAAATCAAGTTGATGCTGTGATAAGATTTGCGGTCTATATGATACGGTACGACGCATCTCAACACCTGAAACACGGCGCGGTAGCGGATAGATACAAAGCCAAGACAGGCCTGCCCTCACATACGTTATTCCCACCTCCATCTCTTTTTGGAACAAATAGAGGCAGTCCCACACCTGAGTGGTTCCAGCAGCACATTCTTTACTTGCCCTCCCCAGCGGAGGATGCCGCTGTCACAGATAAGGGGCTGAGATTAGTTTTGGATCAGGTTGGCTGATGGTGCCGGGGCCTCACTTTATCTGGAGCGGTGATGATCAGCTAGAAACGCTCACGGCAATCCGCCCACCGCTCTCTTGGGGCCAGAGAGGAAGTCTGAATCTAACAGCCTTCAATTCTGGCCAATGAAATCTTGATAGATAACAGGGTCAAAGGGGCGGCTTCTTGGAATACTATTTGGCAAGAGTAGGACGCTCATGCTGGCCAATATCAATAAAGAGAATCCCCCAACACAGAATTACAACTTCCTTGAATCGCGAGATGCCCACGCAAAGCTTGCTAATTTCTTTAAAATGTTCACCTGCATGCAAAAAAAAATCAAAAATTGGTCAAAACCAAGCTGGTGTCATCTTTCAATGACATTAGTCTGGATTCCATCTGCTTCATAAACTCAACCAAGCCCTTGGAAAAGAAAAGGTGGGGCCACGTCTTGCCAAATCAGCTGCCTGGCTCGTGGCCGATGTTGGGTCCACAACACGACTCCCTCGCTCCAAGTCTTTCTCTCTCCTCGCCTCTATTTTGTGTCAGAGATTAAAAATAGAAAGAATCCTTCTGCAGTGTAAGCAGTTTGTGGATTCTGGCTTTAACGCTGCGTTTGCCTGGAGAGGCCAGCTGTCACCTGCTCGCAGGAGGAGTCGGCCTCGACGAAGATTCACGAAACACACCGGGTTGGGATACATTCTCAAAAGAGAATGTCGAGAAGAGAATCGGGTTATGCTGCTCTAATATGTCAGAAGAAAGTCAAAGTACAGAGTCTCAGAGTAATGAGAGACTAACCTTGTGAGTTACTCAGCCTTGTGAAATTAGTCAGAGCGATTTTCTGCAGATATGGGCTCATTTTCTGCTTCAGAGCATCATCACCAAACAACCTTGTTTTTAGACGGAGGGGCTCAAACACAATGTCAACCTGTGTTTGCACTTCAGGAGGGAGCAGATATAAATCAATCAATAGCGTCTAATATCGCTTCTAGACCAGTGGGACCCAACTGGACCCAACTGGTTTTGTTTGATTTACCAAGGGGTGTGTCTAAAGTCGGCCAAGCTTCTCAACCATTCCTTCTGGTGGAGGTAACCCTGTAGGGTGTTGGTTCTACAGGACCAACCAGTATCTGGTGTGAACATTATCAGGTTCTTGATTGTTGGCCTGAGGACCATTGGTTGACCTTTCTTCAGTGGTCCCGTACCAGTTGCTACTTGGGACATACTGTTGTACAAGCTAGTCTGGAGCATCCCAAAGATACTTTAACCCAGGCTTGGTCAAACATTTTGACTAGTGGGCTACACACAGTTCCAGCTGAGGAGCAGTATTTGGGGGTTTTATTTGTTCTTATGCAAATAACATGTAAAAAACCACTATATAAAGAGGTTTTGGCCATTAACAGGCACCAAAGCAAACACATGCAAGGCCTACTGTAAAAAATATTCATTCATTTTATGAAATTAATTCTATGTTTTAAACCAATTTGGCGGGCCGGATTACAAAGCCTACTGGGCCGTACATGGCCCACGGGCCGTAGTTTGCCCGTGCCTGCCCTAAACCCACGACACCAACACTCAATTAAACAGTCAGAAGACAAAGACTTCAAACTTTTTCTTTGACTCTAAAATAAAAGTGTGTTTGCATGTTTGAATAAAGTTTGAAGAAGACTTCTCATTTTGCTTTTCTTTGGTTTATATTTATAAATATCAGCCAACGCTTCCACACATAAGGCACAAGTAGTCTCATCTGAATATCAACTTTGAAATGAGGTGAAATAAAAAACCGACTGATGGGGAAGTTTCGCCCAGACAGACGAATAAACAAACCACAGAACGGCTGCTATTAATATTAATCATTTACATTAATGTACAAAACATTCATTAAAAAGTTTTGGTAAGCTAATTTGGACCACCTATGAGAGCAGCAACAAAAATGCAGCACTAAATTTATTGGCGTCCCACAGGAAAGAGAAGAAAGCAAACAATCGGGATTATCTAATCGCAGGGGGAAAGGAAGGAGGGAGTACGCGGCGCAGGATTTCAGGCTGCCATATTTGCTCTTTTCCCAGATTAGTTGTTGTTGTTTTTTTCCTGCAGGGCAAGAAGTTTACAACTGGTTGTCTGGAAAAGAGTTTGCAAGTCAGATGCGAGGATGCAACTAGAGATGCGACTATCGTTGAGGAGTGAGTCCGGCGTGTCACGGTGCGTCCCACTCCCCTACAGATAGGTCCCGGTTCTCCGGTGCCAACATGGAACCCTCAGCAAATCCGGAGACATTATTAGCCCCCCCATCCTGGGACTCACTCGGAAGCTGATCCACCTCGGGTTGAAAACAGGTTTGTTTCATCGAGAGCCACGAAAAGTCCGATTTGGTGGGCGTGGCTCCCAGCGCCAACGCCGCCTCTTCTCCTTCCTCCACCGTGGACCCCAGTTCTTCATCCACAACCCCCTCCACCTCGCGCCCCGCCTCCTCCACGGGACTCCGCCCCTCCTCCATCTCCACGGCGGCTCGGTCTTGATCTTGAACCGTCAGGGTCACGACGTCTCCGGCCCTCCCGTCGTCTCCATTCGTCTCCCCCCCCGCCAGAGGCGCCGAGCCGCCGGGCGCCGCAGGTGCGTCTTCCCTGCCGCTGCCATCTGTGCCGAGGTCGCCGCCGGCGGAGCGGCGTTCCCACAATGATTCATGGGAGCTTCTGTCGTCTGACACAACTGGGAGAGGGAACAGGTCAAACAATTTGATCGCAACTTCAGTTACTTTAAACTTCCCGGTTCTAAAAAAGTGAAAATTTAAATTCCCCGTTTGCAAGGCTGACGTTTTAATATTCTTTCTTTTGTTTGACAAACAATAAAAACCTGAAATCTCAACTTTATTGAGCCTGCAATGATATAAAAGAGGAAGAAAACAGCAGCGGAATTTAGTTTGGAACATCAATCACGACTGGAACGTTCTAATCTCGACAAAACTACGACGCTGACGGTGACGGCAGGAACAATTTAAGGATATATATATCTTTAATTGAGGCCTCATTTTAACGAAACGTATTTATCGTGTTTCCAGACGACGAAGAAAAGCATCACGGATGTTTGTTTGTTTGTTTGTTTTTTAAATGACAATAAATTCTGAATCGGATTTAAAAAAATAAAAATAAAAAAAACACCGCTGCATCAATGCAGAAACTTATTTCAATTACTTATGTGACTGAAAGGTTTCCATGGCAACAGGCTATATATAGCAGCAGTGCCCCAGACGTTGGGTGGTGGTGGTGGTTGGGGGGGGGGGACGCGAGACGAGTGTGACACCCTGCATCTCGGCAACAGCAACAGCTTAGTTCTGCTTCTTTGCCAAAATATGCTCTCACTTTGGGAATTACTGACCCATATTTGTGGATGTGCTGCCAAAAAGGTTAAAGACTGCACACGGAGTTCCAGTCACCTTTACACACACACACACACACACACACACACACACAGGGAAAAAACATGCTGGAAGAAAGCATTACTTGAACTGGCATCCATATTAATGCCCCCCCCCCCCACACACACACACACCCACCCCCGCCCTCTTTCAAAGAGAACACGGCAGAAGTTTCTGAATGTCAGTGGGCGAAGATTTTTGCTTCACATTTCCAAAATGCCATGGCATTTGGGTAGCTCGCACCAATGAGAGGCATCGAGGAGTGAATGTGGGAAATGGGGGGGGAGGGGGTGCTCGGGTTAAGATGGCGAGGAGCGTTTAGCATGCGGCGGCTAATTCCAGTGTGGTGGGGGGAGGGGCGCACCTGATTAAACACTCACCTTTGGGCGTGGGCCGGCTGTTTGGGTAGGACGCAGCACGGGTCGGACGCAGCTCCGGTTGAAGGTTTTCATTCACGGACTCTCGTGTTCCTGTAAGACAACGGCGAGGGAACGGTTACCTCCACGCGGTGCGGAGGTTTTCTGAAGGCTCGGGCGTGACGGGACGGGGGAGGGGTTGAGCCTTTTCTGATGTCACGTACGGCGGCGCTTCGGGGCGGCCCGTCATCTGTCTTCATTAGTAATGGCTGCACGCCTCTTAGCCTGACGCCATATGCGTACTTGTACGCGCTAAACGGCAGACGTCACGCGTGCGTGCACGCACACACACACACGCACACACACACACACACACAAAGCTGGATTCATGTCTTCGCCTTCAAAAAAAAAAAAAAAGAAGGAACCCGGCGAATTGGCCGAGCCGCTGGAGCGTGAGGCGCCAAAACAAACAGGAGAATGGAAGAACGGATGAGCGTGGCGGCGGGATGCCGGAGGATGGAGGCCGCGTTGTTCTGCATGCAGGATGCGTTTTTTTATGGGATGCTCACGGATGTGGGAACAATGCATGAGTCAACAGTCGAGTCGGATTCGCTAACGGCGAGCCTCTCGGACGAAGGATTCATCGCGTTGGAACCTCAAAAACTAACCGGACGAACCCCCCAACGGCTTTGGCGACCCTTTGACCTTTCCTCCTTTGGTAAAATTGAGCTAACGTTAGCGTTTTAGCTCAAATTGTCACGAAAAGTGAAGTTCAAACCGCCGCTGCGCGAGTACAAGCAACAGGTTGACGCCTTCTGCACCTGGAGGTGCTCGACTTCCTGTCTACCTGGAGTCGGCTGGCAGCTGCCCGTCTCCCCCTCCTAACCCATTACCACGCTGTATATTCATGGCGTGCCCCCCCCACCCTGCAGAGATAACGGGAGCTACAACCCTTCCCCACCCTCTCAAACCGGCAGACGTCTGTCACCGGAGCAGAACGGCGCGGCGGAGGGGCGCGTCGGGTTTCCACACCTGATGCGCGCCGACAGCTTTTTCGCTTGTACGACATCTCAGCCTTCACTCATTCGGCGTTGCGGGTTAGGGTGGAGCTGTCAATCACAACTTTATCTGCATCGTTGTTGTTGTTGTTGTTTTTGCCTCTCCGTCTCACCCGGAGACAACCCCCCCCTCCCTCCCTTTCCCCTTCAATCTAAGGGGTGGGGGCTCCATTCCATCCAGTTTGCCTTCAACATCCATCAGCCAGACTTCACATGGCATCAAGGCCGCAGACGCTCACATCTCACTCCATATTTCCGTCTCCCTAACCGCGGTGGACAGCGCGGTCGTCAGCCACTCCGGGTCCTCGCCTACAAATTCCCTAATAACGGCACATTCCCCTAAATGTGTTTGTAATGTGAGCAATCATTTTCAGTAATGGATGCCTGTCAGTTTTTATAGCGGTGAGAATGACGGTCTCGTGACAGGGGCGGCCGGCGTTCAGAACGGCGGCCCCAATCCGCCCCACGTCGGCATCACGGCACAACATCTCCCTCCAGTGGGACGAGCGGGGAACTAACCGTCCGCTCTTGCCTTTCCAAGGATTTTTTTTTTTTTCAAAAGTGGGGTTACATTAGTTCAATTGTTAAATTTCTAAAATTTTTATATTTATTTAATATTCATATTATATATTATATTATTATATTTATTAATATATTTTTATATTTTATATTTATTTATATTTTTATATTTTTTTCATATTTTATTTTTATTTATGTGAAGGAGGAGGACCGAATCAGATCAGTATTTTTATTTTTTTATATGGATATCTTATGATGATATCCTCCTTGATTCGGTCGCAGCTTCACAATCGGACACGCGAGCGGCGGTCGATGGAGGCGACACGATGGAAAATGGCGGGGCATGAGGTGACATGTTTTCTTGGGCGTCTGCCCACATTCGTCCTGGCGTGACTTAGTGGAGAGGGCATGGATGGGGGCTAAGTGGGACAGAAGGAATACATACTCCCAATTCCCACGGACACGTTGTAGGTCAGGCCTGAGACGGCAGCCGGGGAGAAAGAGGAAGAGACGCTGTTACCAGAGGAAACAACCTTAACCAGAGCATTCAGGTGGAAAAAGAGAAAGGGATAAATGCAATTAATGGTTTTTAAATTCAATCAAAAATTCTATTTTAAACATTTTTCCATTATGGGAGAAGATCTGAAGGATATAAAACTAAACATTCTCTACAGTAAATTAGAAATAAAACCAGACGTGTTGTCGACATATAGAGGATCCACCCTGGGCTTTATGTAAACACGGTCATGAGGTTCTGTTTGCTGACGGCGTGGCGCCAAACCCGGACGGAGCTTCCTGATGAACAGAGTAGCAGCTAACTACTGTAAGCTAACTGAGGAAGATTGTGTTTGGTGTCGGGGGAATTCACACACACACCTGGAAGACTCCACAATCCCGACACCTCCAACGTCTTCAGCTTCCTTTCCAAATCGGCCACTCTGTTTCCCAGAATCCTGCGGGAATATCCGAGAGCAACGGTTTTGTGTGCGTTTGTGTGTTTGCCTTAGAGGCGGAGGAGGATTCGGAGCGTTTTGTTGGGCGTGAGGGCCATTCTGGTGAGAAACGGAGGAGCGTTACTTGTTGGTGTGTCTCTGGTGCTGGATGACCAGGTTCTTCTCGTGGATGGTCTCCAGCAGGGCGGTGGCCAGCGACTTGAGGTCGGAGATGGACTGGGGGGTGGCCGGGAGGCTGCAGCCCTGCTCCTCCAGCAGCATCTCCTGGACTAAAAAGAAAGTGTGGATGTGGAGAGAAGAAGATACATTGGCTACCAATCTGAAAATCTGCCGATAACACCCCAATAAATCTTTCAGGAAGTTTAAAATATAGATAAGAGAGATTGTGGTGACATCACGGGCGACGGGGGGGGGGACGGTGTGACAAAAGCAAAGAGGGATGGAGGGCTGGAACCGCATGTCTGGCGGGTGACATCTCCTAACTTTAACTCCGGAGCCTACTGTGCCGCTTCTGCCAGCGACTGTCAGTCATCCTGGCAGCCTCATTTCCCTGCCGGTGGTGCTCTCCACCACTCAGAATACAATTAGTAACACAGCTGGGGTCCGGGTGTTGGCAACAACGATCAGCACAAAAAAAAAAAAATGGAGCTATTAAATAATGAACGGCGGCTACACTGGAGGGAGAATCTCTTTCCTTATCAGAAGCTGCTTTAAACGCGGCGAAACGACTGGCGTCGGGGTTTAAAAGATAACTCGTCGCGAGCCGTACGGTTTGGAGTCTTCACCTTGTTTTGCAGACAGAACTCCGGTGAGAGGACTGCTGTTTGATTTCCCAAACGCGCCGGAGTTCTTCCTCCTCTCCAGAGCCGTCTGTGAGGCGGGGGGAAAAAAAACAAGAAGAGCGAAGAAAGAAAAAGGGGAAGAAAAAAAAAAAGCAAAAAAAAAAAAAAAAAACGGAGTTTGATGAACGCTTGAAATCAGAGCTCATGGCGGGAAGACGTCAAGCAGTCAGATCCGGCGGAATCCTTACTTTGTACTTCATGATGTTAGACTTCAGCAGGTTGACCTCCTCTTGGAGCTGGCCGAAGCGCTCGTGTAGATACCTGCAGGAAAACAACCGGCGGTGACATCATCACCTTAAACCGACGTGATCCTGCGTGTCAGGTCTCCCCCGCCCACCTGTTCTCCATGCAGAGGGCGTCCACGTCGATGATGCGCGCCTCGCGGTTCCCCAGCACGTGGTTGAGCTCCACGTTGAGGCGGTAGGCCTTCTCCCTGAAGACCCCGCCCTCCGCCTTCACGTCCTGCAGCTCGTCGGTCAGCGCCTTCATGTTGTTCTCCATCTCCTGCATCTGGAAAAAACAGAACAAATCAGATCTGACCTGAAATCCAACCGTTCAAATTTGACATCGGTGAAAGCATCAACCTGTAGCCCCGCCCGCTCCAGCTGGCGAACCAGATCCTCCCTCTCGTGGGCGGGGAAATGACGCACCCCGACCTCCTCGTCCCCCAGCCTCTGCCGGGTGATGGTCATCCTCAGGAGCTGAGGAGACAAAAATCACGTCACGCTCGACGGAGGAGCACGCCGGCGCCGAGGCGTGTGCGCCTCCCGGCGGCCTGACCTTGTTGTCGCCCTGAGCCTCGGAGAGCCTCTGACTCAACTCCTTCACCTCCTCGGCGAGATGTTTGCTTCGTTCTCTCGAGTCTCTCAACAGCTGGGCCAGGTTCACCTGTCGAGGAGTAACACCGACCAAAAATGAATGATCACCTCAAGTCGATTATCAATTCATTAATACCAGTCGAATAAACACATAACGGCGCTGCAGATTTGCACTCAGGCAGATCTAAATCGTCCAAAAACGGTGTGTGTGTGTGTGTGTGTGTGTGTGGCGACAGCCTACAAAAGCAACACACACTTACTTGATTGCGTTTTTCCGGTGGCAACGAAGGGTCCCCATCCTGAAACGTAAAAACATCCACATGCTTAAAATCACTTTACACACACACACACACTATTACAAGCATTCCCGCTTCACGGGGGTAACCAGTACACAAACCCACTCACGATCAGCTCGCGGTACTTCTTCTTCAGGCCCTGGTGCCGCTCCCTCAGCTGGTTGGCCATCAGCTTGTACTGGTCCCGCTCCTGCTGACACGTGTCCAGCTCCTTGGACAGGATGAGGAGGGCGTCCTTCTTGCTCTCCAGCTTGCGTTTACACACCAGGAACTGCAGGGACGGACGGAGATCACGTGACCTCAGGATAAAGTCACCTGTAGGTCAGCGGCGTTTGGATCTGCGGCCGCTGTGTTAACCTCTAACGGTGACGTGATGTGAACTGGAATATCGATACACGACGACAGGGGCTTGTGGGGAACAATCATACGGTGGCCTGGAGGTGTCAGTGGATGAATGGAGATGTCATTAAATTACCTTTACCTGTAGGTCACACACAGAACATTCAAATAGTGGAATAATTTCACAAGAAAAGAGGAATCAATTACATTTATTCCTGGTGATATAGTGTAATTCTGAAACACAGCATTTTGCAGACTGTTTGGAGTAAAAATCAAATCATTCAGGAGGTATTTTGGGGCAAATGACGCCAACAGTGTTGGGGCAAATTATGCTAGCAATATTAGCAACTTCCTGTTGCCCCACAGGTGGGCTAACTGTTATGTGGGGGGGGGCACTTAGCATCATTTAGGGGGGAGACGGATGCTCGGGCTGATAACAGGATGCCTTGCTTGTATGAATCTATCGATATTTATTGCAATCAGCTAAAATCGAACAGGTACAATTAGCTTCATTGGCGGCTAATCGGTCCAAACGGAACCGAGGCTCGTTCCATATGGAGGGGGAAGCTTCCGCCTCCGCAGCCGCTCACGCCGCTCACGCCGCTCCCTTACCTCGCTGACGAGCCCCTGCCAGTCGCTCTCACTCCTCTTGGAGGACTGCATCGTCCGGAATGTTTCTACGGGGCGTCAGGATGTCGGGGCGACTCCGTCCGAGCTGCCTGCGGGCGCGTTTGTTTATCCTGCAACGTCACTTTTTTTTTTTGTTGCTGTGCTTTTAAATTGGTAGGAAGAGAACAACGACACGACTTCCGGTGTTACCTTCAATAACACCGGAAGTCAAATAAATTAAAATTATCCTGTGGTGAATTTTTTTTTGGACCATTTTCATTTGGAATTCTAACTGATTAGATATAAGATATAATATACTTTAATAAAATATTAAATAAATAACTAATTATTTAGAACCCCTGACTAGGAAAGAAACGGAAGTTTTACCCTGTCTTCATAATAAAAGCACGGAGCTTCACGCAGGGAAATGTCACATTGTACAGGTATAGAATTAGCCCAAAATAACAATTATTCATTCATTTATTTTCTTTCGCTGTATCCGCCGCAGCGGGTCACGGGGAGCTGGAGCCTAACAATTATTTAATAGAAAAATAAAATGAATACTAATTAAATGAAATGAGCTCTCGTTATTATTAATCTATTTGACATGTTTAATATGAAGATAAATCCTAGAATAGGACAGACATACACATGGGAATAGTTGTAGGTATAGATCTTAGAAAGCAACTCATATCTCTTTGAAGGATGTAAACAATATAGGTAACTATTAACCAGTAACATTCTCCAAACTGTAACCAAATGAATATTGATACTTAAATCCATCACCATAAAATACAAAGTGAAGCAGAAAAAAAGCCTATAATTTGTTTGGCAAGATTATATTTTGACTGTATTGTAATGAAATATAATTTGTCCCAGACACAAGAACGTCTGTAGTTTTGTTTTCTGATGTGACAACGTTGTGAGTGGGAGTAATACTTCACCGTGACCAAAGGGGGGCGCAGTGGTCCCATCAGAACACAGACCCCACAGAATCTTAAGGCCATACTGTACTGCACAACGCAGGGAAGGGCATACATCCGGGTGGGGGACGTGAACCGTGACATTCACCCCTGTTGTTCTCATGCAGCCCATCCAAACCAGTTAATCAATCTGCATGACGTTTCTTAAAATAATTCCAGGTGTCAGGGTAGGTTTCTGGGATCCATCTTCTGGACCTCCTTGTCACTCTGCAAACCCAGAAATAATTTGCCACGACATGGAAATGACGTTACAGCCAATACACAGTTGTCACCTTCGGTCTGTATTTATTGAAGGATCCACCTCCACATTCTTCTGACAGATGAAAGCTTGGTCAGTCTACATCTCTTTCCTGTTTCTTATCCATCTCAAACACTCAGCTTGCCTAAAAAATTGTAAATACGTTTAGGGAATAAGTTTTAGAAAAATATTGGCATGAAGATGTGGGGGAAAAAAAAATTGTCCATGAATGAGTTGACTTAGGGGTCAGGATCTTGGGTTTGGGGTTAGAGTTTAGCATTGGGATTGGGGTTGGGTTAGGGTTGAGTGTAGAGATGATGTTGGGATCTGAAAGGATGACCGTCAAAAACAATGATTGTACCTGTAGATCTCTTTAGATTGATTTCTTGGTTCCTTGATTCTGGATCGATGAGTCTCTTGATGAGATCAATCGCCATCACACCTGTCACCTTTATCCAAAATGGACTTTCCTTTCGAAAATTTGCTTGGACAGTCGCAGTCCATGTCACTAAAGGGATAATGTAGTAGATAGTATATTCCAGATGGAATATAACGAACCATCAACCCACCACCTTCAGAGTCTGCACAGCCATTTAAGTCATCAATGATCTCAAGAGCCATCGTGTAGCAGAAGAACTAGCCTGTATGTCAGCGCTCTACTTGTACGGAACGTCAGAAAGAAAGAAGAATTTTAAAACATTTATTTTTGATGCTCAGCTGACAAAATTGACGAAGTCTTTTGAGTCACATTCAATATGCTTAAAACAAAATGATCAATAAGAATCTGAGCATTGTACAGCTTACATACTCCATTATTGTTTTTCATGTGCTTTTTAAAACTTTTTTTTTATAAAGAATTTGGTAAACATCTTCATCTTTTTTATTTCATGCTCTTGCAAGCTGCAGATTTTCTTTTATTTAAGTGCAAAGATCTGTTCATTTCAGACTCCTGCAAATTTAACAGGTTGTAGCAAAGCAGTCTTGGTTTCAAATACATTTTGTAGTTTGTAATTCAACATTCAGTAACCCCCCCCCTTAAAAAAATGAAAAAGCCTCTCAACTTGAGTGAATATACTTACACAAATGTTATGTCGCTTTCAAATCTACAATAACATCTAAATTCTGTCACTAAATGGATTAAAAAAAAACTTCTATAGTTTCTCTAGATTTGTAAATGGGAATTTTCTAGTCTTAAATATTCTTCTAAAAAGGTATTAGCTATATCCACTCTCATTTATTTATCCTCCTACAACAACACACCACTTCCTAATCTTTCACTACACACGATATAATCTATAGCACCTACAGTCACATTTGTACTATGGGATGGGATCTCGGCTACAATAGTTAAAGGTTTGTGCTTTCAGGACATTCCCTGTATAGAAAAAGCAAAAACAGGTGTAATACTCCATCATGGCCAGGGGAGGCACTGTGGGGTCATCCGAGCACAGGACCCCAGCGCTGATAAGGCAACATCTTGTATATTAGAACAGGGTAAGAGGACAAGAGGTAAGAGGCTACCAGGCATGTTACATCCTCAGAAGTCAAATCTTTCTTTTGGGTCCCGGTGAATTTTTAGGGGGGTAGTAAAATATACAAATTGTTTCTCAACTTTCCCTTTTTGATGAATGGTAGTGCTTCTGAGATGCCATGAGAACAGAAAACAAGACAAGGCCAACAGAAAATTTTCAGGACACCTGAAACAAAAAGATGCTACTCCACCCGGCTCTTATTTGTGACACAAATCCATGCAGAGATTGATGTTTATCGCTTCGTCAAGTCTGCTCAGGTTGTTTCCTTTTGATTTGCAAGTGTATTTTTTTTTTTTTTTTAGTGGAAGACATTCGATTGGGGGATGGGCGATAAGGCACAGACCCTCATAAGCTCAAGTCAATGATGATGTGCTCGAAGATCTGCGTGTTCCCCTTGAAGCTGGAGGTAAAGATGAAGTCCCTGCGGTCTGTGGAGACCACAGTGAAGGAGCGCGGCGCCTGGATGTACACCTCCTTGAAGCGGTCAAAGAGTGTCTTGTCATCATCCCAAAGGTAGATCTGTGAGAAGGTATAATCACTTCCTAGGGCCAAGTAGTGACGGTCTTTAAACAAGAACGGTTGGAGAATCATGGAGCCTCGAGAGGGCAGAGCCTGGATCTCTGAAAACTGTTTGGTTCCCCAACGTAGGACTTTGGAGTCACCGATGTAGCGCGTCATGGCCAGATAGAGTTCCCCCTTGATCCGGAAGTGCTTCACAGCGACAACATCCTCCATGTTGGGGATCTCCCCTTGCTGGACAAACTTCTGGTTGCTACGGCTCCATTGGTAGATCACAGGCACCTGTGAGCGGCTTGCCAAAATGAGGTGGGCCTTCCCATCCAAGTCCAAGAACTCTGCATCTGTGTCCCGATACCACTCGTGCAGTGACTGGTAGGAATAGAAACCCTTGTCGTTCCACTTGTAGAGAGTGGACAGGCCTGCTTTTGAGCTGTCAGCAATGACAAAGAACCAATCAGAGCCGATCTGAAACGCCTCAATGTCATTGGGCTTGGAAATCTTGGACACCTCAATGTCCTGGAACTTGCTGAACCTGCTTTGGTCCTCGTCAAACCTGTAGATGTGGGAGCCGCCAAAGAGTTGGGCTACGATAACAAACACCTGATCCAGGATGACAACCGGTTTGCAGCCCACAACTGATTGACCTGCGAGATGGAGACAAGGGAACAAGAGTGAGGGTAAAACTGGACCAGGTTATTCAAAGGGGGTTTTCTGAGGCCTACCTGTGATGTTATCGTAAGTCCGGAAGTTCATTTCTATATGGTCCCATTGGAGAACCATACAGCTGTCGGTGCTGGGAGCGGCTATCGTCACATAGACATCATTCTTGTAGTCAAACGTGTCAACAGACAGCGACTCAGATGCCACGGACTGATGGAGGATGAAATCTGTGAAAAGGAATATCTTGACTCTTCCGCAAACCAGCAATGTTTAAACAGTATACGGAACCACCCGATGCTGACACTTAGGTTCTCCTCACCTGTGGAGATGCATTCATTGTGCAGGCTGGTCAAATCGTTGAGGCGCTTGTCTTTCATGTCCTCTGGTCCGACGCACACGACGTCCGACACCGTGGCGTTGGTGTTCTTCAGCCACGTCATCAGCCACTTGGCACGGCAGTCACACTCAAAAGCGTTACCCCGCAGATCCCTGCAGAGGAGAAGAACGGTAGATTATTAAAGAGAAAACATTAAGAGGAAGGAAGGGAGGTCAGCAAGGCCGATGCCCAACAGGGGAAGTCAATTTATTTTACCCAAAACGAGGAACTTACAGCTCAATCAATGAGTCCAGGTCAATGAACAGGTCCCGGGGCAAAGCTTTAATGTTGTTGTTCGCCAAAGAGCTAACAGAGAAGAGCAAACGGTGATAGAAAAATCGACTGAAAACACGTAAATACCACAAGGCAGATACTTTCATTGATGTTGAAGGTGAGGACATACAGGTGAGTCAAGTCCCTCAGTCCTCTGAAGGCATATTTGGATGCAGTCTCCATCTTGTTGCTCTCGATGAACCTGGAGGAGATAGAAGCACCGAGATCAGAGCGAATTGGATTCATAAATCAACGTCATTGATGCTCTGAGAAGACATCGAGGGCATGGAAGGTAAGTAAGTCCCATATCCTGAATCCAGTGACTTTAGAGACGTTACGTTTGCAAATTTCCATCAAAAATAGACGTAAATAACAATAAACAATGTTTAAGTATCACACTGTTATCAATGACTTGGGCATTATACCGCTTTGAGTTACTACTGAGTAATACATGTTGTGTAGCCCATGTGAAAAGTAGTGGGATTACTTACAAGTACTCCAGGTGTGGAAGGCCTGAGAAGGCGTCATCCCTCACGGTTGTGAGGGAGTTGGAATTCAAAAGGCTGCAACGAACAATAAAATAAAGAAGAAAACATTTTTTTAAATGTAATTTTCCTCCAATAATATTGCACTAAAATCTATCATGGGAATGTTGAGTTCAGATTCAATGATAAACATGCAGGAGGAAGGGGCTACATGTGGGTTATAAGAACTGTGTCTGCTGCCACGCCTCTGTTTGTGTGACGTCACAGGCGCCCCTGGATGGATGGCTGGACTGTGGTGAAAACACGACGGGCCCACGCTAAGAGCTTCAGTGTGGATTGACTTGATTAAAACTTAAATGTCAACCTTTCAGCCAACTCCTCATATTAGAGGCAAACAAGTGCGCCTACTTTAAGACTAACATGCGCTCCAAAAGCGCAAAATTACGCAATTTATTCATGTAATTTGAGGTAAATAAAGGGTTTTTAAAAAAATTTTTAATCATATTTCTGCTCGTTAGACTGATGGATGTCACACATTCAGGTCATTTTCGTGTTGTGGAATAAACTATGGGACAAGGATGTGTCCTAAAAAGCCGTTGCGCGTCGTACAGCAGCTGGAGGGACGGCATGTGCGCAAACATCGCCTCTTTGACCTCGGAGAAAGTCCCGTTGACGATACTCCTGAAAGAAAGACAGACAGAAAGAGGATGGGATCGACTGAGAGCAGATCAAAACGATGGAACAGTGATCAATCAGAGGCTGGGGAGAGGGAGCCGGGACCGCAATGCCCGGTCAGCTCCGGTTTAAACGAACCCACCCCCACATCCAAGGACAAGCAGAAAGGAGCGCGCCTTGCCGCATTTTAACCCCCCCCTTCTCTTCAAAACACACGACCAGTGGAGACCGTACTCACAGGGAGCTGATGTCGTTGGGGGTGATCCTCGGGACGTAGGAGGACCCCACGCAGATGATGGACTCCCTGGAGCAGCTGCATGTTGAAGGACATCGGAAAGCCTTCTTCAGATGACCCGGCTGCGACAGGAGGCAGAGCGAGGCGCAAAGCAGCGTCCAGATGTTGAGCGTGTGCGGCATCCTTCCGGCCGGGATCGCATGTGTTCCTCAGTTTTTCTGGGCAGCAGAGATCCACGCACAACCACCCTGCACCATGAAATGCTGCACTGCTTCCCTGACATCAGCAAATCAGCTGCAGCTTCCCTTCCGTCCGCTTTAATTATTTATTAAGTCACAGCTCCGGTGCGTAACTGTTGGTTCAACAGTCACGCAAAAGGCGGCCGCACGTCACGTTTTCACGGAGGCGCAAAGGCGGCATTTAGAGAAAGATGAGGATATTATATTAGGAAATACATCAATATGGATGAAAGACCTCATATTTCCGTTATTTCTGAGAAAATGTCACAATAAGAGGCAGTTTGTGTGAGATGACGTCACGGGACACACTTTTACGCACGTTGCGCGACACGATGTTTTATTAGGACTGCACACACACATAAAAAAAACTGGAGGAACACACACACACACACTGATCAGACAAACTCCCCAGTGGTCGAATGTTTCTGTGTTGTGCGGGGGAGCCTTTATATATATATGGGGTGTGGGTGACGTCATCACCGTATGGATGATGAGAAATTTTGAGATATGGATTTCAAAATTTTAATCTGATTTCCACATTTTTCTACATGTTCTTGCGGGTTGCGAAGAGATTATACGTAAATTAACAAATTTAATTAACTTTGCAGCCTTCTTTTTAATTTTTAAAAAAAAATCCTTATTTACTTTTTTGTTCCAATTTCAGCCGTTTTTCCACTAGGTAATCAAATTTTATTACAAATATTTAACTGAGTCATCGATACGGGATAAATAACAGATTTGGCACATAAAGAACCGACTTTTTTTTATTACTAAATAAAGATAGAAGACAGATTAAACCCTAGAATGATTTGCTGTTGCCATGACAACCATTCAACAAGTTGAACACCTTCCCTGGGGTTCGAGTCCAAGTAGGAACCATTTCACATGAAGTCTTTTTTTTTTTTTTAGCATCTTTGCAACATCAGCAACAAAACTGGTGCCGGGAGGCGAAAAAAAAACCAAAACTCCTGCAAACTGAGAAATATGGGATCTGTAGGATTTGTCATCCTGCAGCTTGAATCACCTCCAGCTGCTGGTTTCCTCAGCTGACGACGTTCAACCATTGAGAAAACGGAAAAAAACAAAACTATCTTCTGCGTTGCGGAGCTGCGACGGTGTTTTTCCACTGCTGACGCAGCAGCTTCTGCTGCTCCTACCTGCATTACTACAAAACCGACACGTGCTGACTCGGCAGGTCTACCAGAGCACACCTGGGTGCCGTGGCAACGACACCTGGAGATCTGCCGCCTCCGCCGCCTCGCGTGCAAGCGATCCGTTTCCTGCCTCGGAAGCGAACATCGTTTACTTTACTGGGCCGATGCGATCGAGCCGAGTAAAGACGCATCGCGTTACAACACGCTGCAGAAGACGCGGGTCGATATGATCCATTATGAAGCTCCTGTATCTCCGTGAGTGGCAGATCCTGATACAAACGTGGGACTCGGGACGGATTTAGATCTTCTATCGATTTATTTAGACTCCCTGATTAACAAACAAACAAACAAAAAAAAATCAAGCGTTATTTAGAAAATACGTAAACATTAATTAAATAACTACGATCCCGATCATTCTCCAGCCGTGTCGTCTTGGCGTGACGAAGCGTTTTCTTTCTTCAGCGCCTTCAGGCACTTGTCCAGCCTTTTGACGCACAGCGTGACGTCGCCGCGGGTGATTCCCACCGCCGAGGCCGCGTTCAGGTACGGACAGGGATACCTGTCCGAGTGCGACATGAAGCCACGGAACGTGTGTCCGCCGACGGTCTGCTCCTGGCCCAGCGGGACGACCCTGGAAACACGGAGAACAAGCTCGGATCAACGCCAGGTGATCACCGCCACGCGGGCTAACCTGTGCTAGTGTCCGCGTGACGGTGTGGTACCTGGCCCCCGACACCTGCCGGGTGAACAGCATGGAGCCCAGCTGAGTCACCGCCCCGTCGCTCGCGGCCTGGAGGCCATCTAGAGACACGGCTGGAGGAGAGACAAGCGCGGCCGTGAGGGAGCGTCCGTGACGACACGCAGACCGCAACACGCTACACGCTTAGCTCACCCAGGGAGATGGGGTTGTGGGGGGTGTGGAGCAATCGCTCCCCGTGGGCCGAGGCCAGGGTCTTCAGCTCCTCAGCCAGGAAGGAGAACACCTCCTGTGGGACAGACAGACGGGATTAAAGAGGGCGGGGTTATAAATAGACCAGCGAGTCGTGGCGTGCTTCCTTTACAGTCCCGGGACGGCTCCTCACTTTGGGGTCCATTAGCGAGGCAGGAGAGGAGGAAACGCCCGCTTTTGTGTCGGGGCTGTAACATCCGGCTGTGTTAAATACGCTGACAGAGCGTGTTTAGGTTGGGGGGGGGGGGGGGGTGTGAGGTGGGGGGGTGGACCAAGATGTTAGGAGCCCGGCCCAGGAGGGAAAACTGCACAACAGCAATACACGGTGTTCCTGTAGTCGGCTAATGGAGCCGTACTCCCCAACGACACCTCACTTATTAAAGTGTGTGTGTGTGTGTGCTCTGCTGACTCATGTTTTCATCTGAAGTTATCAAGAAGGAAAATATATCCTCTGTCATGAACATGGCATCAGCTCGGCATACAACCAGTGTGTGTGTGTGTGTGTGATGACTCGGAAAGAACGGATTGTTAGCTACTAGTTTGTGTTTGGGTTAAAGGATGACTGGATGAATGTGAACCAATGAAATGGCTGAATTATTGGAGGCGGAGCCACGTTCTACCGCCTGGGGAGGGGGGGGGGTGGTACTGGTTCCAGACATTAATAATGCAAAGTCTTGACCAGGAGGAATCGATGAGCCTCGACGCCATCGGGTCATCCGAGAGGACTTTCCTCGATTTACTCCAACGGCATTGTGGGTATCGTGTGGCACGCGGGCGGAGCCTCGCTTCCAGTCGAGTTTGTGATTCCCGTCGATAAGAAATGGATGGCAATCCATCCTGAGAACGACGCCGAAGGTCAAAGGGCGTCACGCGGAACGGATACGGGACGTGGGGGCGACGACGCTGCACAGTCAAGCTCCACACTGCCCCCCCCCCCGCCCCTCCCAGGTGTGCGATTCAGAATGTTTTATTCAAGCACCTTTCTCTCCGACAGGAGCTTCTTGTAGCCGCCGGCTCCCAGAGTGAGGAGGGTGATGAGGACGTCGAGGGAGGGCGAGGCCGACGCTCGACCTGGAAGTGAAAAAAACGAAAGGAATTAAAAAAAACAAAGATTATTTCTTAAACTCGAATGAATTAAGTTGGTGAAGTATTCTCCAGATTTTATATTCTACTAGCGATGACAAACGAATAAAGTTACAAGACTCACCCGGGTACATCTTGCTGATCTCCTGAATGAACGCCTCGTTGAAACCCGCGATGATGGCGCCCCCTACTGGAACCATGAAGTTCTTGTCCAGGCTCTGCACGAAGGCGTCGATTCTCCCGACGCGAGACCCCTGACGCCGCCGAAGGAGAAACAAAAGCTTCAGGTGCGTTCCGGACACGTCGCCCGAACGCGTGTCGGCGTGAGCGGCGCCTACCTGCTGGATCAGGTGCATGCATTTGGACGACTGCACGCCGTACGCGTTGTTCACCACGTGTGGGATGTCATGTTTGGAGCACAGGACGGCGAGCTCCTCCAGCCTGCGAGGCATGATGACATCATCAAGGTTGAGTTGGTGTTTTCCAATCGGGGGTCACGACCTTACTTACCTGTCGGGGACCCGCGGGGCGAAGCAGGAAGTCGTCGAGTGAACGCACAGGACGTTCTCGGCGCCGAGTTCTTCGATCTTGCGCTCGACCGCTTCCAAGTCCGTCCGCAGCTCATCGCCCTCCAGGACGTTCTCCACCACCACGGGTTCGAAGCCTGGCGAGGCAGCCCATAATGAACGAGAGGCGGAGTCTCCCGCTGAGCGCAACGCTTCACGCGGCGTGGCGCCCGTCGCCTTTACCTGCCGTGATCATGGCTTTGAAGCAGGACTTCTGATCGATTCGGGGCCACACGATGAAGCGCGCCTTGGGTCTCCGATGTCGGAGAGTCAGGAAGCACAGCGTCAAGCTCATTCCCGTCGCCATGGGAACGACGAAGCAGCTCGCCACACTTCGCACACCTGGGGGGGAAAAAAACAACAACACAACATCCATCATGTTGGGGAAAGTTCACCTGCGGAAGCGTCGCTCACACACCTGCACACCTGAGAGCTTCAGGATGTCCAACACGACTGAATTAGTCAGCTTGTTCAGGAGACTCGACCCCGCCGCCTTCGGCTGGACGGCGGCGATGTCGCCCGATCGCCCGATGCCGTGGATCAACCTGCACGTGGATCAACGCCCGGATGTCACCACATCGCTTTCTAGTTTTCACAAAGTCGCCAATCTGATCTCTACCCGGCAACCGGCGGAGGTGCAAATAGATTCCTAGATTAATTTTGATTCGCCGATACCTGTAATGACGTCGCGCCACCAGACCGGAAGCCACGCGACCTTCGCGCTCTCCCACGCCGCAGTTCCCCAGGAAGTTGTTGCTGTCCATGACGGCCAGCTCGCTGAGGAGCAGCTCCACGGTGCTCTCGCTCCATCCCTCCTCCGGACACTTACCCTGAGAACACACCGCAACGTGACAACGTGAGGGTCACGTGAGGGTCACGTGAGGGTCACGCCCACCCACCTGCTCCAACAGGTGTCTGATGAGCTGCTCGTGGCTCCGCCGCGCCTGGCTCCCCTGTCGGACGTAAGAGGACGACACGAGCCTCTCGCTCAGGCGGAAGTTCTCCTCGTTCATCTGTTCCACACACAACTTCCGGTTAGCTTCGGCTAGCTGGAGCTGCTAGCATTACCCATGCATTACCATTAGAAGAGGAGAGAGACGTGCCAAACAACCACACCGGAAGTACAAATCAAACCGCTAACTAACCGGAAGTCGTGACGTTAAGCTGTTAGCATGAGCTAAATACAGCACGAGTGTTCAGGTGTGAGTCTCACCTCACAGCTGTCCGGTCACTGCTCCGCCTTTCAGACCGTCTGCCCGCCGTCAACACGCGAGGAGGACCAAAGAGCGTCAGCCTTACGTCACGGGTGACGTAATGACGCAAGTCGGTTCACGTGACCGGTAGTTCGCCTTTTTTTCCTCTAAATTAATTTTATTTTTTTACTTTTTTTTATCAAAAATGAAAATTAAATAAATAAAATTACGTGTTTTTTGAGACATTTTCTAAAATTTGTTTAACTAATTTTCAAACTTTTTATTAAAGGTACACACACACGCACACGCACACACACACACACACACACACACACACACACACACACACACACACACACACACACTACAGCTTTCTAACAAAAAAAAACAAAAACAAAACACACCTCTAATATCAGCACTGGAATTAAATTTTATTCCAACTATTTGTCATCGCAGGTGAACAATGGCAAGTCAACATCACATCTGAGGTGTGGAACAACAATGAGCTTCAATTCTCTGGACAAAGGTAAAATTATTGCATTTCTTTGTACTAATAATTCAAATACATATGAAAGTAGTACAAGTAGTACACACGAGTGGTGGTACACAATTAAACCATACATTATCCGCTGTACGTGTATGACAGTAATACATGACAGAAGACTTAAGTACACAACTGGTGGTTATTGTGCTGATTCTGTAGTAACTCTAGTTAAATACTGTACTTCATATTTCTACTTATTTCTAAAATTTTCTTTGACACCCTTAAAATTCATCTACGTTTTTTGAAGAGGTCTCTCTTTATCTGTACATGTTTCAGTTTTGGTGTGAGCCAACGAATTTCTCTTTACGGAAAATGAATTTCAATTCATTCATCTAAAATAAACAAAAGACAAAATTAGTGTGGCGTTCATGCCACACACGTAATACGGAAAACTTAGTAAAAGCCAAACATGATGAGAAAAGAGTATAACAATAATAATAACAACAGTAATAATAACAATAATAGTAATAATAATAATAATAGTAATAATAGTAATAATAATAGTAATAATAATAATAATAGTAATAATAGTAATAATAATAGTAATAATAATAATAATAGTAATAATAATAATAATAATAATAATAATAACAGTAATAATAATAATAGTAAAAGATGTGAGTAACACGCCGGAAAGGGGAGAGAAAGACGGCAAGTTGATGGCATAGCAGGACCTTCGACTCAGCAGCTATGCCAGCATCTTGCCTTCCTTCATCGGACCCGAGTTCACGTCGAGTCCGTCCGGAAGTCCTGGCATGCGCTGCTCCGACAGGTACAGGTGTCCTTAGAGATGACAAAACCTCCCAGGTGTAGAAACGGTGAAGAACAGGAACAGTAAAGAAGGTGTCATTGAAGTGAAGCTCACCTGTTACCTGCTGGTCGGTGCGGACCAGCTCGGTGTCCCGCTGTCAGTGACGGAAAACGGTCGTGGGTTGAGGGTGGAGGAGGTAAGTCCGCCTGTCCCCGCCCACGTGTGAGGCTCTGCCGTGACGTCAGTTTACGGTGCAGGAGGTGTGTTCGAGGCTCACCTCAGAAATCTGACTGACCTCAGAAGAGGGCCCCCAGGGGGACCCAGGGCGGTGTGGGTCAGAACCTGTCCAGAAACACTTCACCGGAAACGACTCAGGCGACAGAAGACAGGAGGAAGTGGTTCAGTTATGAATCACACGGGATGATTCAAACGCTGTCTGGAGCAGAACGTGGATCAAATCCACGACGGGACAAAATTGTGGGTTTTCAATTTTTTTAATTTAAAAAGATTACAGAGGTTTCAGGGGTTGAGACATGATGGAGAACATCCGTACCAGGCAGAGAAAAAAGCATCACTGTCCCTTCATTAGTTTAACTTTATTATTTAAGTATTAATTGTCATTCTAGTATAAATTTTGTCAATTATTATCTTACAGATTGAGTTAATTTTTATGAAATACAGAATGGCGATTTCACAGAACAGCTCCTACACAACATCAATAATATATGTGTTTTTTATTATGATATAACAATCATCAGGGTGATTTTGCTGCACAATATTAATTTATTTAACTTTATTTTATTATCTTGATAATATTTCTGCAAAAGTGAGATTTTAAAAGTCGAACTACATGTAATGTTGGTATATAGATAAAGGATTTGAGTGCCACATGCACCACCACCACTATCCAGGACTACACAGTTTCATCAACTCTAATTCTTAAAATAAGATAAACACATTTTTTCACACAAGTTTTTCACTGAATGGATATAAAATTAATTCCATTAATTTTGTTCTCTCAGTTTATTTTCTTTGAAAACGGTTATGAATCTTAGCTGGAGCACAAGAAATCATTTGAAACAACTGGACAACCCTAAAGTTGACTTAAGCATGACTCACATCTCCAGGTATTGACCCCGGTCACACCTGTCGACGCCCAAGAGCAAACATGCCAATGTAAAAATCCATTTATGGGACCTGTTAGCTTTTAGAATGTCCTCATTTAAATTGTGCTGAGTTTTGTGCGTAATAAGTTCTAATTTCCTTTTTAATTTCTTATTTAATGTTACAGCTTTACTGAAGGAATATTTAACACTTAAGTTCTAAACTGTTTAAAATGTCTCAACGAAAGTCATTTACAGACAAACGCCTTTAGCATAAGGATAGCAGCTAAAACGCAAAAAAAAAAGGAACAACTGTAGAACAAAATACAACACCTGAAAGACATTTCATTGAAGTGTTTTTCTACTCTTTCATGCTTTGACTTTCTCAACAGGTGTAGTATGAAACAGTTTTTGCGGTGAGCAAATTAAAGCTAGTATTAGATTTGTCCCTTCTGGGCTGCTGTAGAAACATGGTGCCTTAGCATGGCTAACTAACTAACGTGGAATCTGTAACATTAAAGACTCATTCTAAGACAGAAAACACATAATAATTCATAGTTGCAGGTAATTCATGAAATAATTAGAAATATTAAATTCAATTCCCGCCCTTAGAATTACACTAACAAATTTCAGAATGATTTTTTCCCTATTTCCACAGATTGCTCTGGTTTCTCCTTATAAGCTATGATCACTCTGGATCAGTTAATGACATTTCTATGACTCTTATTGTGCAGGATTTTTCTCTACATTGCAAAATAAAACCCTTATAGACAAATCTTAAGGTGAATCACAGGGCAGCTATGATCCAGACCCATTCTTGAGTCATTACGCGAGCTGACGACGACTGAGTCTCCCTATTTTTAAGGAGTCATGAAAATAATTCCCCACATGAATCCCTTCAAACAACTGCAAATGGGGTAAATTTCGGCAATGACTCGCCTTCGTGCAACATGTTTGCAAACTCTGCAGCTGAAATCTCACATTTGTAGGAGAGCACACCTTAGGAAGGTGAGCTAAAGAGGTCAAAGATCAAAGTCTGGCTTGATCGTACCGTCGTCTGACCTTGCACTTCCTTGCACTTGCACCATGTGGTGTTTATTAACTTGACTGCTGACGAACGATTAGAAGGCGAGTCGCTCTGTCGTAAAATGTTAGTCGGAAAATCCCCGCAGCCTCTGCTGACGCAGCGAATGAGTCACTCCGACAAGACATCTTGATATTTGTTTTTCCTGCGTCTGATTTCTCTCGACTGTTGCGAGAAGTTTATCTTTCAGACTGCTATCGTGTCATCGTCTTGATTCTCGGTGTGCAGACGCTACACAACATGACAAAAATTAGGATTTACGGAAGTGTCTTTACTTTTGGACGTATGCTCAGGATAAAATCGCAGGAAATGATCACCTAGTTGTCTACATTTAATACTAGCGGGTGACATTCCTCTGAGGATTACTGCACTTTGAATTATTTTCTTCACACTTCCAACATCTATGACTAAACAGTATGAGCATGAAGACGAAGCCCTTAAACATGAGACGAACCAGGTGATCATATCTGACCCAAAGTCTCATGTCTATCCAAGGAGTAACGCCCATAAATAGTCAAACGGTAGTCGTTTAAAGTGCTGTGTTCGAATGTTCTCATTAAGAATGATTAAAACAATTCCTCTCCAGGGGGGATGCTGGTGAGTTATCCTCTCGCAGGCTGAAACTGATCACTGATGATTCAGCTTGACTCACTGCAGCCGATGCAGAGATGTAGTGGATCAGTTTCCACGGAAGGTCGGGGAAGCGAGTGTTCGAATAAGAGCAAAAACAGAGGAATTATCAGGAAAAATGGTAAATTTTTCTGAGGAAAGAGCAGGGATGTGTTTGCTAATTGCTTTGCACCGTTACATAGTGCCTGGAAAGTCCTTGAAGAGCATTGAAAGGACCCTGGAGGGTGATGTCATACCTTGACCGACCTGGAGTGTGTTTGTGATTTCACTTACACTCAGATCGTGACGTTAGGGAAGTCGACACCTGGGATTCGATCTTATTCCACAGAAGGCCTCCCCACCCATGGAGGGAATCACTGTGGATGTGGACTGTTACATGAATATACTGAAACACCAGAGGGCGCTCTAGTCCACAAATGAACATCAGACTTATCTGCTGTCACTCCCATTATAAACAGCTTGTTAGCTATAAATGCTAACTTTGTGCTGGGCTTGAATAAATGAAATAAATGTGCTTTGTTGCATATTTGAATCATCATCTTTATTTATTTTATTATATACTTTTTATTTTTACATAAAGAGACGTATTTCTTTTACACATATAGATTATATGGGTCATTTGTATCTGTATATATGTACATCTTAAATAAATCTTACATCAACACCAAGAAAATAAAACATTTACAGTGCAAGAAGGTTCGTTCGTGGTCAAATTTCACCATCGCGTACCCTGTTGAATCGCGGCCGATGTCCGGCTCGCGCGCTAAACCCGTTTGCCTTTCAAGACTCTTCCTCTTGTTTTAGCGCAAAAGTAACGAAATTCAGAGAGATGGGGGAGGGGGGGGGGAGTTGCATGTGACCTAAATGGTAGAAAATGTTACCTCCTCACCCGTAGACGGGAGACAGTTTGGAGGATATGCTACTTGGCTTACTTGCTGAGAGTTAGCAGAGAAGATTGATGCCGTTTTAACGTCTGTATGGTAAATATGAAGCAATCGCAAGATAACTATTAGCTTATCTTGGTGCTATACACTCACACACACACACACACACACACACACACACACACACAACAAGGCTTTAGAGGTGTTTGTAGGCCGGTTGGTTACCTTTGGACCAATCCAGGACTAGCTAGTTTACCGTTTTTATACAAAGCTAGGCTAACCAGGAAGTGGTTTTTGCTGCGTATTAATCAAACAGATGGGGCAGTCATATTCCTATTTAACTCTTGGCAAGAAAGCAAGAAAAATAAATTGATAAATTTCTTAAAAATGTCAAACTGTTCTTTAAAAGAGTGGCGCGTAGGGGAACCGGAGGTGGGGCGTGGTCACGGTCGCTCAGAGGGAACATGAGTCATCGTAGACGCTGTCGACTCACTCGGTGATGGAAGTCGAAAAAGAAAATTATTCTCCAGGAGAGCACACATTGGTTTAACACGTACGTTTGGATGACGCACGGATCGTTTCTTTTCCTCGCGTTACGTCAGGAAATGAGGCGTCAGCGCCGAATCCCGCTGTGGTCTAATTTTAAAATCCCTTCATCTTCTATCCAGAACCTCAACACACATGTTAACAACAGAACTGAGGCATATTCTAAAAAATAAATGCATGTGTTTAATTTTTTTTTTTTTTTGCTTAGTAATACCATGACAACCCAGGGCTGCCGCCAACCTTTTGTCATTTGATTAAAAATAAAGAAGATAAAAGTTGTTTTGGTTTTTGCGGGGGGAAAAAAAAGAAGAAGTCTGATTTTAAAACCAATAATTTCTCTGGTGTTTCAGAATAGATGCATAAAAGTGGACATACATAATTGGTCTACGCTCAGCTGTACAGTCAGTGGGTAACCAGCCCATAAATTCTTTGCATGCATTGTTTCTCACACATTCAGATAATCTATTTACTACTATTTTACAGTTAATTCCTACTAAGCTGCTGTACAGTGGCTGCGTTGAGGTAAAGGCGGGCGTTCCGTCGCCAGCTTTCAAAGGGAAGGGCCCGCCGAGAAATGAGTTTCCCGCTTTTTTTTTTTTTTTTTGCGGGGTTCTCGGCGTCTGACAGGAAAGTCGGCAGGAGGACAGACGCATGGGGGGGGGGACGACAACACACACTGCATATTGCTCTTAAATCTGTGATTCCTACATTCTATAGCTTAAAGAGAGAATATGTTTACAACTTCTACATCCGGTCTAAACCACGGATTTTTGTATATTTCTTCGCAGGTAGCTGCAAAATACTGTTAGTCTAACCTCTAGTCGTAGATAATAGAAGGGATGGTCATCATGTGGTGGATTCAAATGCACACATGCACACAAAAGCACCTTCGATTAGAAAAGAAATTGCACAAGTTCGATAGATATCGTTGATCGCACATGTCGACATTTTCTACATGGAGACTGAGCGGCGGTTTGCATGATCTGGAGACATGTTTGAAGTAGTATGTATTCATACTTCTTTAATGTTTGTTGGTGTTAATACTCACCTCCAAATTGTCTTTACATGCAGTTGACTCCTTAGATAAGTTCTAACCGGTGAGTTGAGCCTGTGAGTTTTGCGCTACACGTTGACTAAACTAAACCAACCGTGACTCTTAAACGCGGTTAAGTTCTTTCTGAAGGTTGTATTTTTACCAGGGAAATTCAATGAGCCTTATTTTTTCCAACCAGTGAAAGATATCGAAGGCTAGCACATAGTTTGAGAGGTTGAAGTCCGGTTCAGACTTGTCTTCTGGCCTCTGTTGGTCGTTGCGCGTGAAGCATGAAAGGTTCTGTACAATCAGAATGAGTCATCCAGTGGAAAAAGGCGAAAAGGGGACTTTCGAGATGACTCCATGTGAGCTAATACTGCTACAGTACGCCTAATGCTACGTCTACGTATTTCATTAAAGTGAAAAGAAGAAGAATCCTCTGAGAAGATATTCAATGGTGAAAAATCCGGTGGGCAAGAGGGGAAGCTTGAACTCGTCACTTGGACTGAGCGCATAAGAAATAAATAGGAGTTCACCGACCCAGCAAGAGTGTTTCCTCCCTTGTTGCTCAGGTCCAAAGCCCACAGGAGAGTCACCTCGCTCAGTACCACCAGGGAGGAAACAAGTTGGGAACTAAACCTTCATCCGTACAGTCTGACACTTCCTCTTTCCAGGAAGAGAAGCTGTTTCTCTTCAACTTACCAACTGTAGTCTTGAATCCAGGTTCTTCAGAGACTCTAAAGTCACGCACGTTTGGCCAGCGCACCATAACCCTTATTCACCTGACAATTAATTCTACTATTAAATAAAATCCACTCAGGTTAAACCAACGCCAAAACAGCCAAGCTAATGTCTTGTGCCCTTGTTGGAGTAACCCTTACCTGCACCACATTATTCATGAAAAACTATCATTCTCTTGCCCTCCTCAGTATTCTCTAATTCCTGGGGTGAAGGGTCACAAGGGTCAGGTGTGAGCGATGGCAGAGAAGAGGGATGGTGGTGTCGGCGGCGGTTGGTGTTGCGGTAGCGACAAGGTAGACAAGGCAGGGTCCCTTGAAGGTCTTCAGACGGACACCGGACAGGACAGGACCTTGTCCTCCAGCATGACGCTGACCACCAGGAAGACAAAGTACAGCATGAACATGATGAAGCCAAGCAGCTTGCTCATGCGCCACTTGCAGGCGGCAATGGAGATGATGACGAAGAGGAGCATGAGGAAGAGGAGCACGATGGCGCAGAACAGGCCGTTGGAGCTGACTTGCACCGCTTGCAGATTGTTGAAGAAGGACCACATGAGCCATGGGAACGGCAGTCTGCAAATACACGAGCACATGTGTTTCTCTAGAGGCGTTGCCATGGAATCATTGGTATGCAATAAGAAGAGCTAACAGACATTAGCAACTTATACTACGATGACACACAAAAAAGTAAGCATGTTTCTGAGACATTTTAATGTGGTGAGGAAGTACTTCCTGTTGATATCCTGCTACTAACTTGTCTCTCTTTCGTCAATCGACCGCATTCTGAAATTTGAGTCAATATCAATAATTTATTTAAGCGTACCCAACAGTTATGTCGAAGATGTTGGAGCCCACGGAGCTGGACACGGCCATATCACCCAGCCCCTTGCGTGCCACAATAACGCTGGTGATGAGGTCAGGGATGGAGGTTCCAGCTGCTAATATGGTCAGGCCCATAATCTCCTCTGTAATCCCAATGGTCTCTCCAACCTGCAAGAAAAAAAGGAAAGGAGGCTTAAGGGTAAATAAATCTTAATCTTTTGTTCCGGCTATTTTTAATTTCCTTGAGATGCCCAGGAGACGACAAAACTCTCGCTCTAGCCAGAAAGATGTCATTTATTAATTAATTTTCAATCTGGAGGATGGGAACGGGTGGATGCATCTCATCTTTGAGGATCTTACAGTGTCCCGTCAAGGAGAATGAGAATGTCTCTGGGAACTGTACCTGGTGAGCCCACCAGACCATCAGGTAGGAGAAGCAGGCAATCCAGCAGATGGCACCCAGGAACGTGATGGGGAAGAACTTCTTCGACGACTGCAAGACGACAAAGAAGAGAGAGAGAGATTGAATTGTGAACTTCACGAACATATTTCTAAATATAATGGAGACTGAAGAGGGTAGACTTTGTTTCACGCACCGCTTTCCTGACGTCGGGCAGCGTTAGCCACAGCGGGAGGACGATGGGTATGATTAAGAGGTAGGTGAGTCGCTTGCGGGTCGACTCTGGCCAAGACAGGCTCAGGGGCTGGTCCTCCTCCTCTTCATCCTCAGCCTGGGAGGAGACAACAAAGAAAAGAACAACGTGAAGGAGGTAAAGGCTGAAAAACAATCATTCATTTTGGAAGCTCGTCCCGCAGGAAGCTAACTTGTCTGATTGGGATACACCTGTCCGAAGCAACTACCCGGAGAGGTGGAGGGAATTCTTGCAACAGAAGCAGAGTGGGGGGAAATGAAAAGTCTGCACGGCGTTCTGGTGACCTTAAGCCAGAGCCTGAAGGGCTCTCCCTGATTACGGGCCGACCCCTGGGATCTGAACGCACCAAAGACTGACACTTCCCTGCTGATCGGTATCCAATACGCTGTCCCCACACTATAGACGACCAAATGATCTTTTCATCTACACCAATAACGTTCCTTCTTTATTAAAAAGCAGATTTAATGGTACAACATGTCCTTCTGAGAGTGGGAAGACATCTCGGGTAGATATGTAGCCAATTAAACGGGACGCGACTGAACCTCTGGGACCTGATGACAGGTCCAAACATGTGGAGCCAAGCAGAACACAAGGATGACCTTGAATTTACCTCTTGCCTTTTTTTTTTTGAGAGCACGGTAAATAAAAAAAAACCCTACATGCTGCAAAAAACAGAGTCGACTAAATAGACTGGGAGAAAATATGTGCAGCAGGACCAACGCTGTTGGCAGATTATGTTCAGTAAGTATTAATTGCATCAAGGAAAATGTTTAAGTCTCGGCAGTCAGGCATGCCCAGAGAGGAAAGCAAAAATCCTCAAAGCTGGATTCAGCTCAAATCATGAATCATATGGAGCTTATCCTGCTGTGACAGCTACCGCTGCTCAACATCGCCTGGTAACCTTGGTAATCAGAGCCGCCAAACAAAAGGCAGCGCTCACATCACTTATGATTTCTCCTCCTCTCCATATCCAGATGGCTGCATTGTAGCCGACTCCAAGGACCTGAAACCAGAAACCCGGTGCTTTACAGGGATCGGTTGCAGCCCCAGTATGCTGCTTTTAGTCAGAAATGGTGGGTTACCCTTCCCAGCAAGGGTGGGAGTATTCCTAGCTGACACCAAGTCAAACGGCTCAATTGCTTCGATATTTATGATTGGCTTTACTATCCTCTACCGCTGATGTACCCCACAGAGCCGGCGCTCCCGTCTCTGAGATAGTCTCAAAATGCCAGCCCCTTTGGGGGTCTTTCCTGCCCTGCGGTGCCTCAGTTGGCAACGCTGCCAAACTCCGAGCTTAAAGGCACTGACTTTTTACCAGGGACCAAAGAGCTGCGAGGGGAGGTGTGACATTTACCGTTTTGTTTTGTTTTTTTATCCCGGAGGGAAACGTGTGGGCCGGCTCCAGGTGTGAGGCGACGCTTCTACTTTTGGAATTGCTGCGAGGCTGCATCCTGATGCGTCCCTTTTATGAACCGATCAGCGGCATCGTCATCGTAAGGGAAGGTATCGTGAGACGAACTACTTTAGAATAACAGAGTATTGCGTCTCAGAATAACCTGAGAGGATAATGATTTTCATTTAGGTATGAAATTTATCCAAGCATTACAAAAGTAGAAAGAGTTGCCGGTTCACTATTTTTATATGATATGACTCTCATTTAAAATAAAGCCTTTCCTTCCTGCTATTTTTGGGATCGGTTCCGTTGGCCCAACTCTCGAGGGTTTCAACCTCAGAAAGGGGGAGCGAAGCAATTAGTACTATGGGCCTCTGGTGTTGTCTGACGTCAAGGGAGCTATTTGGAGGGGGGGGGCAGGGATGGGGGGGGGCAGCCATAGGCAGTAAATCATCATTAAAAAGTGAGATCCCATGCATCAGGTCTTGAACAGAAAATATTTCCAGCTCCAGCACGGCGCTGATAGTTCCATCAGCGAAGACCATTATTGACCCAAAAGCAAGGGATCAATCTGAAAACAACTCGGTGCCGCGAGACGGATCGATGCGCGGATCGTCGCGTTGCGAATCGGAGTTCATCTTCAGCAATTTCTTGTCTATTCTGAGAGTCTCCTATAAGCTTCCGCACATTTATAGACGACACTACCTCATCCCAGTGCTGCGGCATCTGTTTTCCTTTGGATGCGGTGCACGCTCACATGACGCTTTATTTGCTAATTAACCTTTGAATACAAGATCAGCTGAAAAGAGAAAGACAGAGCCGAGCCTCAGGGAGACGTTTAAGGCCTCCAGAAAGAAACGCGGATGCAGACCTGAGATTTGAAACCAAAACAACCCCCTGCTGGGCTGAAATGGAAAGCACAACAAATCTGGACATTTTTGCATTTCTGAGGTAATTAGCTGCGGGAGACAAACTTCTTCTGTTGTGTTTCTGCCCCAAGTGGTGAATAAGGATGTCCTTGTTGCTCCTATTATTAAAGTATTATCACGTATTGATTGTTTCATGAACCATCTGAAGGAACGCGAGTTCAAGAGTACAAATCCAGAACTGTGTCTCGGTCTGTGACTGGCCCTTCATCAAGGACAGTGTGTGTGTGTGTGTGTGTGTGTGTGTGTGTGTGTGTGTGTGTGTGTGTGTGTGTGTGTGTGTGTGTGTGTGTGTGTGTGTTCATTTTGAGCACCCGGCGGCGAGGAGCAGCAGGTTAGTGAGCAATGTGATTACAGGACCCAGTGGGAGGATGCAGGTCTTTGGCAGGTCTGGCTAAAGATGGAGGAACCTGCCCAAGTGCATGCTGGGAAATTACCAGTGGTAGTGACCTGTGTCGTTGTCGGCGCAACCTTTGGATCAATCACACTCAAGGTGGAACGCAGAAACAAATGAGAGGCGTAAAATATACAGAAATGCGTCTAACTTCTACATCAGCCTCTTGGTTTTGTTGCCGTGGCGACACAGTTGGTTAAACCAAGGGGGAAAGAATGAATGTTTCTACTTACAGCGTCGCCTTCTTGTCCTGCAGTGCCGTTCATGGGTGGGGTCACCTCCACCTCCACGCTGGAGCTGTTTGGGAGGTTCTTTTCTGCAGGAAGTTTGAGAAGCAATAAAAATTTAGCTCTAAAAACCTCAAACAGACGCAAAGTTTAGCCAAATATCTTAAAATGCTAACAAAGATATCAAAGATGGAATTTATGACACGTGGGACCAAATCATGCTGCAAACACTAGCGATCGTGTGTTTTGATCCAGGTGGTAATATGTTAATGCTACGCTGTTAGCATAATTTGGACTTGCTGATAAGCGTCTACGACTCGCTTTGATTCCGCGGCCTCGACCGCGACGTTCCCATGAAAGGCCGCTTCCTCCGGCCTGCTGTTTATTCTCCGGTCCGGCGCTCTTTGAAGTGAAACGCAAACATGAATTACACTTGGCAGCGACTGTGATTGATTTAAATACTGCTTGAAGACAACACTCGCAATCAATTTGGCAGTTCTGGATAATGTCATGCTTGTTTAACATCGGATGGATGCTCATTAGCCGTTTCAACGGGTAATCCTGATGACTGATATCAGGAATATTAAGCCGGGTGATGTCTGTCCATTAATTTTTAGCAACTGCGAGCCGATATTTGTCATTAATCAGCCCGGATTTAATCTAAAGTATAGTTTGACATTTTATTAAATGATCTTATGGGCTTTCATGCTGAGAGAGAGATGAGCTCATCGATACCTCACTCGCAATGAAACGGGAAGATCTGATGCTACGATAGCTTGCTTTAGCATAGAAATGCCTGCTAATTCCATATATAATGACAAAAAAAACTATTTTAACAGTTATAACAGATTCAAATTTTTTGGGGTCAGCTACGATCTTTCTCTCGATGCAAGGAAATGCTAACTGACTGCTGCTGTTAGCGTTACATGTTAGCGTGCAGAAATGTGAGCATCCATCTTTGTCTTTGCCTAATGTAGCCGCAAGAGGGCACAAGCCAGTGTCTTATTGTGCCGGTCCCAAGCCCGGACAATTACAGAGGGTTGTGTCAGGAAGGGCATCCGACGTAAAACTTTTGCCAAATCAAACATGCGAATCAAACCTACAACTTCCATAACGGATCGGTTGAGGCGCGGGTTAACAACGACCGCCATCGGTGCTGTTGACCTACAGTGTGGACCTACGATGGAAATTGGACTACTGTTGGTCGAAGAAGGAGAGGAGGAAAGTGTGCCCGTAGGAAGAGAGAGAAGAGGAACGCCAAGAGTATAGGACTGAGAGTAGGGACGTTGAATGTTGGGACTATGACATCTTTGCCTTTACCTGCACGACTCGCGACCCCGTTGGCCTTCTCGCTGTCCTCCACTTGGCATTTCTTTTTAGCGATCTTGTGAAGGATGGACGCCTTCTCTCGAAATTTACCTGCAAAAGAATCGTCACGAAAGGTGAGCATCAGGACAGAGAGCTGGATTCTGCAGCATCCACAAAGCCTTGGTCGTCCACCCTCAGCCACCCTTTGACCCCGGATGGGTTGCATTTCAAAAGGAGGTGTCTTGACACCGTCCTTCCGCTCAAACAACATCAAGAGTCGACATAATGTAGCATATCAGGTGCTGATGATGCTGCAGAGTCCTCGATGGATAAAGGCGAGGGAATCTCTTACCCTTAGGAGGTCAGATCTCCAAAATAAAAGCACCAAAAGCATAAAGAAATAAAACATTAATGAGTTTGAGGTCTAATATGTTGAGTAGTTTGTTTTTAAGTACCTCCTGCTGTGCGCATGAGGAATGATCACTACCAGCTATTGATTCTGTAATGCTGCCGTGACGCAGTCGACCGCAAGGCATGACCTTGCGGTTTACATAAGCCGCGACCTTACAAAAGAACGGCTCACGCAACAACGCTCAACTCTGACCATCAGCTCGTTGAAAGAGGACTTCCGACGACGCTCCCGAAAAAGAAAATTACAGATAAACCGAACTTTTGGTTATAATCGTCGATGGTTTTGCAGATTTGTGATTATCCGTCTTTTTGCGTCACGTCTAATCTCGATAACTTCCTGTGCGTTTTGGCCCCGCCTTCTCCCAATCCGATCATTGCAATCTAGGATTTTTTTTTTTCCACTTTCATTTTTAGGAGGCTGATCTGTCGGCGCTTGACAGAGTGACGCACTGATGCTCGCGCCAACCGACCGCAGGAACACCGTCTGTGACCTTTCGGCAAAATCATTAACCATCCCGAGTCACCGCCGGTCCTCCGCCCACCTCCTCCATCTCACTCTACATTTTTCCCATCAGTCCCCCTGGTCTCACTCATCTGTCTCTGGCAAATCGCTCTTTCACGCCGTACCCTCCTCCCCGCCCCTCTGCCGTCACACACACAAAGGAACGCTCACACATTCACACACGCCTTGGCCTTGACGTCGCTCGCCATGTACCGTCAGCGGTGTGTGCACGCTAGTGTGTGTGTGCATGCTTTGTGACATATCATGATGATTTATGATAATCTCATGCAGCCTCGATTAGCTAGTCGTCCATTTGATTAAAGTTTACATTAACGTCAATGGAAGCTCGTTAGCTTAGCTCTTTTGCTTAGCTTAGCAAAAGACTTAGCCGATCAAACTTTTGCAGGCATTGGAGCTTTTATTTGTGGGATGTGTTTCAAAATTTCATTATGCTTTAGCTTTAAGTGTGTGCACAGACACACACACACACACACACACACACACACACACGCACACACACACACACACGCACACACACACACACACACAAAATAAACCCTGATAAAAAAAATAAAAAAAAAGCTTTAAAATTCAAGTTTTCTTTCCGTGTTAGTGGTGCGAACAAAAAGAGAAAGACACAAACATGGTCAGAAACATTAAAATTGCATAGAGATGAGACTTAAAGTGTAGCCCCTGCTACCCTTGCAGCCGTCACACGGGCGCTCAATTTTGCCCATTACACAACCGCCGGGTGGATGACTCACTCCGTTTGATGAGCTCAACAACGTATGTCTCTGACTGAGCTCTGAGGAACGGATGAAGTCGTTCTCATCAACGCAAAAATGCATTAAAAAGGCCAAAAAAAATGTAAAAAATATGTGTCAAAGAAAAAAGATCTGAGGCAAGATATGAGCAAAATATAACAATAGAAGGAGAGTAGAAACATGATACGTGTTAACACACAATATTTTTAGATATATATTATGGGGTGAAATAAAAATATGCCAAAAATAAAAATCTGAATTAAAGTAAATAAGAAAAATGGCACGGCTACCATGATTTGCACTTACGTCTGTGAAATCTTGGAGAAGTTGCCGAACTTAAAAGCGGATATTGAGCAAAAATGTGTCTCAAGCAAACAAAAGGTGGATTCGTAGGATGGAGAAGAACAAAAAACGAGGATGACAGAACTCAAGGAATCGAGTGAAAACATTCTGGCTTACCTTCCTCAGTCATTGAGTGATAATATTTTAGTTTCCCATAAGTCCCAAGCTCTACAACGTCACAGCAAAAGACAAGGGTAAGGCAACGACACAGAGAAAAGGAAGAAGGTGAACATGGCAGAACAAGCTGGAAACATTCTCACAGGCAAAAACAGGAATTCTCCAGAAATCACTGCATAAGTGCAAAAAATGAAGCAGCGATGGATGTATGACGGTCGGTCGCTCCGACGGCCTGGCGGGTGGCGGTCAACAGATAATGAAGATTAAATTATATTGACAAAACAAACAGTAACGGAACAAAAGAGGAGAATCTACTGGGTCAACATGCAACGAAATGAGTCCTCCTCTCCTCTGCGCCGGCTCCGTGACTCGACATTTTATTTCCCACAGTGAATCCCAGACAAATTAATTGCATTCCCTCGCTGTGGCGGTCCTCGGCTACAACGGTAAACAAACGGCCGGCGCATCTGTGTGATCAATTAGCCAGGGCGCTACGCTAACGTTTCGTATCTATACCCCTGTGATCGGCGGAGCTACCACTTCCTGTTCACCCTCTTCCACCACTTAATGTACTATAAAGATCATCACAATGAGTAATGTACACGAAACTCAATTTAACTTTTAACTTAATTGTTTTTGTGGTTTAATAAAGTTTTATGAAATTGAAATAGTGTAAACTGCCTTGTTGCGGCGTACACGCGTGTCGCATGTGAACCCAGAAAAGACAACCCAAAGACATCACAACTGATCCTGTGGAGGTTCCTGCCCCCCTGGACTCGCGCCACCGTCCCACACGGACACAGATTGGGTCGTTTCAGACTGAAGTGCGCCACCGCCGTTGGACACGCCCCCAAAACCGGCGTGGCTCCAAGAGCAATTAACTCGCGGAGCAATCACAGGCTGCGCCGCGGGTGGGAGGCGTGTCGCAGTTGGCCGGGGGCCCTCTTGTCCTTGGTGTGTGACCTCTACACCTCTGATGAGTGTGTGTGTGTGTGTGTGTGTGTGTGTGTGTATGTGTGCGGCTGGGGGTTGGAGTGTCTGGGAAATTCAGTCTGCAAAAATCAAAAGGCTTTTAACATCGATTCTTTTGTAAAGCGTGTGTGCGTGCATTTGTGTGTGTGTGTGTGTGTGTGTGTGTGTGTGTTGGTTGGATGCACAGTTTTACATAACATACTGGAGTTGCAACTATCTGTCAAAACAAAATTAGCGGTTCTGGACACAGTTCAGAAACAATGGAGGTTTTCATCACATTTAAAATAATTAAATGTGAAGTCCTAATTGTACAGGTGTAAAAGTTCAAAGGCCTTTTTGTCCAGCCTTGAGGCTGGACTAAGAAAGGCTAAGCTAAGTCTACATTTACCTGTTTTTCTGATTTGACAAATGACCTCATGATTTTACGAAACTTACTGGTCATAAACATAAAAGAATGATGTTATATTCACACCAAAAGAGACAGACCTACAGCAGAAAATCAATATAATGTATATGGATAAATGGAAAATGCATTTCCGTCCCAGGAGGGGCGAGAGGTCAGTAACGGTGAGTGCTTTATTGAACCATGTGATCAATGTGGCTCAAGGCGGTGGGGCGTGGGGGGGGTGCCTCTATGAATGGATCTGCCTGTGAAACAAAAAGGGTTTTCGAACAACGGAGAGTCTCCGTATAGCAAACTCCCTTTCTGTCTTCCCTCGTTTTCTTATTCTTTCCATCCTATTTGGGGTTGATTACGTCTTCACCCATTTTTGAGAACTGTCCTGTCCACGTCCTGTTTATTCTGCAAGCATGCGCCAATACGGGAGAGTCCCATCAAGGATTACCCGAATGACCTTGCCGCGTCTATGCTCGGCTCGTGGAGGACTTCGCCGGCACGTCTACTCAATAAAAAAATGGCCTCACATCATCGAATACACCCAAGGCTGTGTCGTCACCGTGAGCGATCTCTCTAATCTATCGGAGAGAGATAATGATCTGCAGGAAAGCATCGGTTGAACTTGGCGGTCGGGATATTTAGAGCGGCGTCGGAAGGGAACGTATATATGATCCGACCACTTTCGTCCTCGTCGAGGTCAAGGCCAGGTACGGGTGTGCGCCAGAGTCCAGATCTCGGGGTGATAAATCATATTGAAGGGCTCGAGGCGAAGGCATGGACGCCGCCTGAATCCTGAGTACTGCCCGGGAAGGTGTGTTGAGAGCCTCTTCCCTCCCCAACTCTTATTGGAGTTCAATATTTCGTGCCACTCCTTGGTGATATTGTTTGTACCTCAACACAGATGAAAAAGACTTGGTGCTGGAATTTACTGTCCCGGAATATAAAGGGTATTCTGGGCAATAAGAGAAAGCCATGCAGGATCAAAAGTCTATTATTAAACTGAAGGAGGGCATCGGGATAAAGACAGCGGCCATTTTTGGATGCTGAACAAAAATCTACTGGCGCACGTCAGTCTTGAAATCAATAATACTTTGGTGGAAACAGATAATTGCAAATATAAATGAAAACTTTTTTTTGTTTGCCATTAGTCGCTCCATCGGAGAAAACTTTCCTCCATCAAGACCCGACACACCATTCCATTCCATTTGCTTCCAAGGACAACACAAACAGGAACAAACAAAATGCCCCTTTTGGGCTTCCGCCAGAGAGGAATCGTAAGAAGCTAGTAGTAAAAGGAGGTTGTAAGAGGAGAGGGAGGATTTGGGAGGATGCGGAGAAATGCAGGGAGGAAACATCCACAGGAGAGAATGATGTACTTGCAACGAATGGACATACAGAACTGAATACAGGTACAGCGGCGCTCGGGAAATGTACACATGTTGGGGAAGACGGTTGCCTCCAGGCTGTCGGAAATGCTGATGGGAACAAAAAGGATTGTTTTTTTTTTTCTGGGGAGGGTACAGGAATTAGAATAGTAACTCACCAGAGTCAGCAAATTCTGAAGGGACAGTAGAAGAAAGAGACAGAGAAGGAGAACAGATAAATCCAGGTGACATTTTTGCGTCAAACCCCAACATCGACTCATCGGATGGTTCCGCCAAGCAACCAACGTCAAGGGAAGGGCGACTGACCCCATTCCTGCTGAGAGTTACGTTTGAAGATTGATAACATCTTCCTGTCTGTGCGCTAAATGCAACACTAGGGGTAGCTTAGCTTAGCTGAGCTTAGCGAGGGAATGGTAATCATAAGGAAACAGCTAGCATTACGTAATATCTAAATATGCTCAAACACAGAAGGCTAAAATCTGCTTTCTCCAACAATTTACCATGTTGGTCCTAGCTAAGATAAGCTAATTTTGGCTGAGCTAAGCTATACCGGGCACCATGTGGTGCTATCTTTGTGTTTGCAAGATGCATATGAGATTGGGATTAACCTTCTTTCTAGCTCTCAGCAAGAAAACACATTTATTTCCAAAAAATGCTGATTTGGTCCTTTAAAGATCCAAAATTCCATTTTTATTAACAATTTTATTTATGCCCCTTACCCTAATCATTATGGGATACCTTTATCCCACCCCTCCGTTTCAGCTTTCTGGTCATAGATTGTCTGTGTGCCCGAATGACTTTGGGCTAGCCACGCCCCTTTCCAGAGGTGGGTGTGACTTGGGTTTACCTGTTCTTTGCCCCAGTGTGTGTGTGTGTGTGTGTGTGAGCAGTGTCTCCTCCCTGGAGGAGGTGCTAAGCCAACTATGACATCATATTTGGCCTCGAATTTGAACGATGCTTCACAGGAAATATTTCCTGACAGTTTGAGCCAGCAGAGGAGAGACGGGATGCTTTTATCATCGCGTTTGGGACGTCAAGCTCCTAGCATCAGCAAAACAATAATCAATGATACAAGTCAATCCAATATATCACAAATCTCCTCTGATGGGATGACAGCGAACATCTGATCTAGTCTTAAAGCAAACAATAAAAATATCCTCTCATGTTCGATACCCTGAAGACGACCGCCGTGTCCCCCAGCCGGCAGCGATTTACATTTTAATCACGGAGATGGAAAGATTAATACACTCTGAGACGGGACGTCTTGGATTCCGTGTACGGCAGCGGGCTGATGGATGCTAATGGACACTATAAGGTCCGCCGCAGCGCTGCTTATTAATCTTTCCTGAGCTGACTCATTCCAGGTTCAGTTTTCAAGGAATGCACAGACATTTCTGAGAAAGCTGAAACACCTCCCTGCCCACACCGCGGCGGCGGCGCAAAAGTCTTCTGATGTCACCACAGGCATCCAGAAGATGCAATGTTCCATTGTTTAAAGCTCATAAACAGCTTCGCTTAATTAGTCTCTATGTTAGTATAATTTCTTTAAGGAGATGCTAACGCCTTTCACTGAAGCTCACCATGCTAACGCTGCTAATTCCTCAACCACTTCTACGAAACCCTGTTGTTTGTTTGAGCCCGATTAATTACAATTTTTCTTTTTGGGGCGGGCTGAGAATAGGATGACGCTGCACCAACTCCGGTGCGTTAACAAACCCATCCCCTAAACTGAGCTCTGACGCTGCAGTTTTACACTTTGCTTTGGCTACGCTAGGCTAAGCTTTCATCTTGGATTACAGGGTAATGATCTTCCACCTCGGCCGCCCTCGACGCAACAGCGGCATCATTTTCACCATACATTAAGGCCAAAGAAAAGGGTATCACAGCGGTGCGTCACGTGGGGTATCTGCGTAGTTTGAATGTCTTACCTTCACTTAAAGGGTCCAATGTGTGAATCATCAGCTGGAAGATGCTATTCCTCATCAAGCTGTTGTGCAGGGAGGCGGAACTACCCCCCCTCTGAAGCCGAGGCCTGGCCTGAGATGGAAGAAACAACATGTGAGTCAAAAATCCTGCTGCCCGGGATAGTGCTTTTTATCTAGGACATGTCTCTTAGCAGCAAAAAACAGATTTGCCTTCCAATGAGCGGTTCTTATATGCCGCTTGTACTCAACATATCAATTTTAAGCACTTTACTGAAGCCGTTTCTAATCCTGGCTGTTTGGAATATGGTTCCCTAATCCTGTTTTTTGCATAAAACCTATAAGCAGAACCTGATAAACCTCCCGTAAAGAGACGCAACTTCTAAAAAAAACCATCAGCCCCTGGAGGTTCAGGCGGCGCCCTGGCCGAGGTCGCTCCGGCAGGTGAAGTAGAACTTTGGGAAATCGGGCATCGTTGATAGTGGTAGCGGTTTGTAGCGTGTCCCACGCCTCATCCCCCTTTGGCTGCCATCAGGTGATGCGTAGGCAGAAGAGGTGTCAGGTCCCAATTCGCAGGCCCATATGGGAGGAAAGGGAGGCAAGTAGACCGGCAGGGCTTGCATAAGATTTGGCTCCTTCGGCGCGACCCTGGAGATTTTCCTTCTGCTCTTCTGTTTTGTCTTCTTCTTTTGCAATCTGGACAGCGTCTACGTACTTCTTGGAGTGTCGTTTGGACGTATACAGTAAAACAAGGAGTGCACAATAACTCCAAGCTCCTTCTTTGGTTACCATTCTTCTTGCACAACGTGTATGAGGCATAGCTCAAAGTGGCTTCAAAAGTATGCCGAAGTTCTTGCTGCAAACAGGAGAGGCTGAGGGTTGGAGATAACGCCGTACGTCTTTTTCAAGGTACGGAGGGAGAAACACAAGTTACACTAACACACCTACACAGAAACAGAGACAAACACCCAGGAAGACAAGAGGAGTGTCAATCAGGCAGGACCTACCGACAACTTGCTGTCATCCTCCGGCACCCCGGGGCTCACCTTCTCATCCAACACAGAGAGAAGGAGGAAGTATAACCGGGTGGGGGGGGGGGCGGGAAGAGAGAGAGAGAAAGAGAAACAACACATACATGTGAAGCATGCCGGACACAACAGAGACGGGATGAGAAGATGACACAGAGAGACGTTACATTGACGAGAAGACTCTGACGCGACCGGATGAGACTTGAGGGACAGTTTCCCGCCACAAACAGGTAGCTTAGCGTTAGCATCAAGGGTAGAAGTGAGCAGAAACAGCCCGAAAGGTTTTGACCAAAGTTAATAAATGGTAAATGTGTGTTTTTTAATCTTTGTCTGAGTTCACCAACCACACGTTAAAAATATTTCCGCAGTTTTATATTTACCTTAAAGAAAATACAAGCTAGTTTTAAAGTTTGCGCTTCCGTAGACAGAGCTGGATATACGTAGTTTCTCACTGCATCAAGTATGTATGCTAAGCTATGTCGAGCTAGGTGCTATTTGAATGCAAAACTTTTCTTTTAATAGAAAAATGCATCAATTCTTTGAGTGAAATCTTGACCTGCCAGTTATTGAAGTGGGAACTCTACTTGGGGAAGTGGAAAATTGCAACTTTTAATCCCCGAAATGTTTAATTTGCATGTCAAACCATCTATTCCAACCATTTGTATCCCGTTCCTTTGAGTGAACAAAGCATTTTAACCTCTGAAACTTTGCGTTCTGTGTCGCCAGACTCAGTACGATAACTTCGCCTTTGAGAGCAGGTTTGGCCCGGTTCCTGCCGAACTGACTCCAGTCCTGAACACTCACTCGTTTCCCTGCTATCATTCTCAGCAGGCGCGTTTGGCATGTGCACTACTGTAAAACGTCTATTTTTGAAACAAAAGCCTGACTGAACTGCGTGTGTTTGTGTGTTTGTATGCGAAGGAACATTTGTCCGGCAACAGGGGAGGGGGGGGGGGTCTCCGTTTGTAACCGCGAGGGAACAAACACGATCCTTTTGTTCAGATCTTAGCATATCAAGACTTCGTTTCGCAGCCTACACACAAATGTGTAAATGTGAAATGTGGAGGAGCAGTGTTGATAAAGCGCACAATGCCAAACCAGCAGCAGATAATAGTGAAGTTTGATCTCGCCCAACAGATTTTTGAATATAAATATATAAATGAGCATTTATGGAGCCTTTTGTTGATTGTAAGTAAAAGTAAGAACAGAGTAAATCAAATAAAAGTCGCATTTTCTGAGCGAGAAAACACAAATCCACACATGAAGGACACCGGTGCCCACTGTGTGCCTGTGTTCCTCTCTAACAGCTCATAATTTAACATATATTAGGTTTGCCTACAGAATAATTGCGGAAATCAGGAAGCTGAGATTTAACATATGCAGAAAGAAGAAAAGAAGCAGAGCTAATCCGAAGATTTTCCACGGAGCAATTCAACTATAACCTCATTTCCCCCCCTGGTGTCATATCTTCAGGGTAATTCCTGCACACTTAAGGTATAATTATTCTATTTTTCTCCCTATCGCCCTCCTCAAAGGCAAAGCAGGAGGGTTAGAGGAGTGCAGGTGAATGCGACAAATGCAGATTACACTCCGGGTGTGCTCATTAAACCGGCGTTAAATATTATGACTAATAATCATGTCAGGAGATTAGCATGTTCTCTGGAGTTCGTGTGTTCTCTAATACCGGCGGCTCTGGCTTCCGCTCCTTATGTAACGTCACATCGGGATGCGTTCCTGGAAGCGGATCAGCTGTGGGAGATAAATTCCCCTTCTTCAGCCACATGCGTGTAACACGGAGTTACAGGGGATTACGGAAGAGGAGCGTGACGTCACGTAGAAATACATGCAAAAAAAAAAAAAAAAAATCTGATTCAGGAATCTAAACCAGATGCCCTGACTTTTGAACAGCAGTGGTGGATTGTGGGTACGAAAGAGCATAAAAAGAGTCTTTTTCTGGATGAGTTTGATTTGCCTTCCCTTTATACTCCAACAGCCGAGCCAAATTATACACGAGAATAAGCTCTTTTGTGATTCGCGTTCTATTTTGGCGAATGGCGGCGTTTGATTAAATCCGTCATAGCCGTGTTTGATCCTGAGAAATCTTAAAATATTACTTAATGTATCCTAGATATGCCAAGCAATCAGCTTACATTTTATAACGCATCAGTCCATGTCCTTCCCATTTAATTTCCTTTTTAGCCTTGCTTAGTTTTACGCATAAATCAGCATTTCCAGAATATTTTTATTTTACTATGAACTGGCTTTATTAAAACTACAATTATATAAAATAACGAAAAAACTTGAAACATATTTTAATGTAAGAAAACAATGACAAGCACAAGCTGACGATTTAGCTTTTTTTGAAAACGGCGGTAAATTAGCTCGGTAAAGCTAGCACCTAGCTTTTAAAGCTGACGCGAGACGATAATGATGATCTTCGAGAAAAAGGAGGGAAAAGACGCACAACAAGTCAAGAAGCCATCCACTCGCTAATTAGTAACCCCTTCATTTTTCTAACAAGCAGAACTAATTACAGGATCTGCCACAACGCTGATTTCCCACAAGGCAATGCTCACTAGGACTAAGTCAAAATTGCTTTCTCTTATCCCCCCGCCTCCCCCTCCCACGAACCAATCAGAGTCAGGCCTTTGGGAGAAAAATAGGGAGAGAGCAAAAATTGCTTTGTCATTATACAAATGCATCACGCCATGCTGACTTTGATGAGGGGGGAGGACGGGACACGATCTCCCTGTCAGTTCTCCCGTTTGATGGCGACAAATCAGAAACCCAAATTAAAATGCGATAGATTTCATTTCTTCAGCTCCTTATTTACACAAAAGCCTACATTTACGCTATGTTTCAAAATAAAAGCACTCTCAGATGATAAAAATGCTTCATTTCTTAGCAGGGCTTTTGTTGTGAAACGTTTGCTGTCGTGCGACACATGGCGTCGTTAGGGGTTTGCAGTCTCCCGTGGTCTTCGGCGTGCAAAATTCAAACGTAGGCTTTCATTCAGGGAATAGTCGGCATTTTGTCGCCTGTAAGTTTTTACTTGAGGAAATATGCTAATGTCTTGTCTCCTGCAGACCTGATTAAATCTCTAGTTTGTTGTTCCTGTCAGATCAGAGCTGGTTTTGATCCGCGGATACGCGAAACAACAACGGGCTAATCGGACTCCCAACAGTTTATTTCAGTCCATATACATGCTGCTTTATTTCCACTGCAGCAGATACCGTTGGTTCTGACCTGCCCCGTCCATTTCTGGTGCTCAGCTTAGTGGATCCTTGTTTATTCTGCCATCCACATGTGATGTATTCCAACATGAATGCATTATGGCTGAGTCACGCTGGTATAACTTACCAGTATATGCATTATGCACAATATCGGAGCCAGCAGAAGAGGAAAGATAGCGTAAAGTGAAACCAAACACGGCGCTCTGCCGGTTTAAGTTCACCTGGATGCTGCGACGGTCATTACTCATCATCGCACAGGAATGTCCCTTAAAATGACAGGAAGTTGAAGGTGAATAAACATTCTCATTCTCCAAGCGGGGCCCAGTTTTGACTGCTGTCAAAGCGAATGCGCGATGCATGCCGGTAAGTGCTGCAGCATGGGATGTCTGAACAGCTAATTTCTCTGTCAATACAAATGGAACAAGGGGAGCGTATGCATTAAAAGGACTAAATGGCCCAGAAGCCCAGCCTGGATGTGTTTGAAATTTAGAGTGAAGCTCGACCGATCCGTTTTAACCGGTCTTATAAAAAACGATGAGGCTCTGGAAAAAGAACAAATTCAACCAGAACCCCATTCCTTCTTTGAAATCAGCTTACAACTATATCGTTCCATGCATTAAAACCTCTCTTAATTTCCCTGGACAAGACCAAATGTTGTATTTTGCAGTTGCTGAGAACTATCTTCATCCTCACCCCCCATCAGATGCAAAAAGCATCAAAAGAAGACTCTTATTTTGGAGGGGAAGTGCAGGTGGAAGCATTCAGATGCAGGTTTGTGGAGGCCTGGAAGCCACGCCAGCCTCATTCACAGTAGCACAGATGGCCAATATGCTGATACAGCCCTGAAAGGTCACCTTGGCGTGCTCTGAGAGAGGGCGGGGTGAGGGGGTGGGGTGATGGGCGGCCTGGCGCATCATTCATCTGTGATCGACACGAGTGGCGACCCTCTTGAACGGGAACAGAGTAGGAGAGGCTTTCGGCAGATTCGCCGAGGCCAAAAGCGTTTCCTAATGAGCTCATTAGAGGCTGATTGCAATCACTTCCATTTCAAGAGTTTACTCTCCTAAATTTAGTTTCAAATTCCCTGTGATTATCCGTGCGGCGTCGGGTCTTCCTGTAAAAAATGAGATCTGTTGGTGTTTTCTCACCGACGCGATTTTACGGAACAAAAAACAACCAAAAAAACAGGTATTACGCAAAAAGGCAACTGTCGGAGCTGATGTAGTGTTCAGCTGCTGAAGCTTAACGCGTGATGTGGATGGTATGAAAAAGAAACCCCCCCTATGGAAGGCGTCATCAGCCGCCTCCAGCCACATACATGACTTCCATCTCGCTCTGTTTCCTTTCATACAGCCATGAGATCGGGATCTCGCTGCCCTTCGCATGATGCTTTCACGACGCAGTTGCATTAGGTAATTCAAGCCCGCGCTCAGAAATAGCCCCGGATCAATACGGCTTTCAGTTTCTTGCGAGCCTCGACGTTTCACCTTCAGGCTCTCTCTTTGAAACACAGGATAAAAACATCTCCAATTTCACGTTTTCCAGAATTTCTTTGCGGCGGTTGTTAAATACGGGAACACATGAGCCTCAATGGCAAAAGAGGGCATACCCTTAATGAGTCCTTTCATGCACAACGCAACGACCCGCCCTTCTCCGCCTTGGACTGGCTTGGAACAACTTGTCCAAAGTAGCTCCTTGCAGCTAATACAGCTATCACGCTATAAATAGCATGTTAACATGCTATTTATGGCTTTCCGCCCAAATGAAACCCATTAAAAGTCTATCTGTGGTGTCGTTACACGCGCTGAACGATCGATGCAAACACTACAATATGCCAAGGATTAATTTATTAGCTTGGGAGCCACAAGCATCAGAGGTAAAGTACACATTTCCTGCTGTTAGTAGACGCGCATCTGAAGAGGATCCAATCACAATGGCTCTCCTTTGCATGTGTAATGATCTTTTAATGGCAAAAATAATGAGTCTCTGTGTTTTACTTATTTTTAAATCAGACCGCATTGTGCTTGTGATAATGAGACGGACACTATAATAAGTGACAGGGTGACCTAAACCATTAACAACACGGTGGAGGCAGAGAGGAGCCGCTGTTCACTCCGATAAGGACACCAAATGGGGGGGCAAACAGTGCTTTAACCGATTGAGGACGACATATAAAAAGCATCCCTCAGCACCCGTGATGCAAATGAGGAATATTATTAACACGGACTGCAATCAAATCAGACGGGGAAAAAAGCAGGGCTCTAGCGAGGAACTGCGACTATAACAGAGTATGCTTTGATTGGATGGCTCGGATTTGGTCGGAACCCTCCCATCAGTCGATAAAGGACGGGCTGAGCTCAAACACCAGAAGGATTTGGTTCCTACCAGCGCAGAACCAAATGGGTACAAGACCTTGACACGACAAGTCAAGATAGCCCAGTTCTTGATAATCTGGACTCTTTTTCTTTTTTTACAAGTCGGACATTCGTTGTCTAGAGCCTCCATTTGGTTTTTCCAACCCATCCCTCTTTTTAAAACTTTGGTTTTAAACATAAAACTCATGCAGTTTCACCTCTAGGCCTACAAACAACAACAGTCTGGAAACAAAGGCCAATCGTAGACGTCAACAGGTTGCCCACGGCTACAGCTGGCTTCACCGGGATGGAGGTAATGAACGGAGTCACCTGGAGTCTGACTGTCCGGCAGCACAGGGATGAAACGCGCTTTACTCCTTGCACATGCCTGCCGTGTAACTGATCTCTGAAGCGCATCCTGATGGGAGATCTCGCCTCCATGATGCTATTTATAGCTCGGTAATGCATCAGAGGTCGCACCTTGCGTCTCAGCAGAACCAACATCTGCCTCAGTACAGCCCAGCTTGTCAAACATTGATTCCAAGCCTCTAATATGAAGACTCGAAGCATGATCTACTCCACTCCCGTCTTTTGTCGCTCAAAGACTTCCTATCATTCATCGTTTATTTTCCAAATGAACTAGTATAATCCGACATTAAGCAGACACGTGTTGTTAGAATTAAACTGATTCATTAGCATTTCTACAAACTCTGGCTTCTGGTGTGTCGCCACGGTCTTAACAAGCAGATGGAGGCTCGTTACTCCTGCCTTCCATAAAAAAAAAACAACACAGCACACATAGTGCTGGCTAATCGGATCTGCTAGCTAGTGTTTTCAGAAGCAGCCAGTCAGTCCATCATCCAAACAATGAGAGAGAGAGGCCACAAGATAACAAGATAAGCCAGGTCCGGTCTGGGGGAGGCAATCCTGAGGAGAGGGCAGGGGGATGTGGATATAATGAAACATGTCCATGCGGTTACGAACCAAACTTTTTGTTTTATGTGAGACCTAAATGACCAAGAAAGAAATGCACGGTTGTTAAAATGCAGGAATGACTGGTCTGTCGTTTTAGTTTATCACAGACAGAAAAAGTAAAGGGTTGGACGAGCGATTGCCTCGGCGGTCCATTGGCATCACCATGCAGAGCCGGCTCGACAAAAGGATCTGTTGCTCCTCCGGCGAAAGAAATGGCTGGAGCGGAGACGATGTGGAATGGTTGACATTTGCCCTCTTACTTCTTGCACCACCTCATCCAGAAACATAGGAGCTCCCGGCTTTGTTGTGACCTTGAACCACGTCTCTGAGGTCTGTGCAATAAAGATTTATCAAGTGAGTGGGAGCGGGACGCTTCCGGATGATGCAGGGAAAAGACTTGCTGACCTCCGATTCTGCCACCAGACTAAGAAGCTTAACTATGAGAGAACGTGCAGCAATGAAGGGTAGAAATAAAGTAACATGACATAATCTCTGACATACAAAACCTCATAGCTAACAGGCCAAAGATCTGAGACTTGACCCCACAGCAGATATGAGGTAAATGTGTGCACAAAATTAACCATCATAGTTAGTAGGCGGGCCACCTGTTTGTGTAGACCTATCCTATGAAGTCAGTGTGCAAGGTCGTGTCTCGTAACAGGTAGTACGACAGCTGGAAATCTGACAGTTACAGCGCCCGAACTGAGATTAACCAGCGACTAAGCCCTCATTAGGTAAACAAAGGCATTAGGCACCAATCAGGCCAGAGCTGATAGGTAAATATATCCTTTCAACATCTGCTCAGGTCAAAGGCTAGCAGACGAAATCACGTATGAAGCGCTGGGATCAACTGACGCGGGATAACATCAGTTTATTAAAATGACACGAGGATTTCCAGCTCTACTTTTGGCTTCAGCGGCGGAATAAATGAATGTGTGTGAAAAGGGGGATTGAACAGTGACAAACGAGCAGGCAATTGTCATCCAGCTCGACAGTCCCCCTGATGTCTTTCATCCCATTGTCTTGGCTTTATGAGGCATGACTTTATTGTCCGTCTCGCTCTCTCTGTGCTGGCAGCATTGTTTCCAGCTGCAGGCAGGTCTTTACAAAAACCTTCCCAAAAAACAACAACTGTGAGGTACCTGCTCAGCACCCAACGCCGGCATGGCTACCCCTATTGAACGCTCAGCTGCGAGTCGTGTGAAAATACAATCTAACAAACCTGAGTCACCCAGCGTTAGCATTGGGCTACCTTGCGTACCATGGTTACCACCTTTTTTTATCCGTTTGACAACACAAGCACAAGGAATATAATGGATTCCTTAATGGAAACAGAAATTTCCAATTCAAAATAGAAAATTTACAAAATGGAGAACATAGTGGCTAAATTAGCGGCTAATTTCATTGGTGAGAACCACATAAGAGCTAACAGAAAACTAAATACTGGCCAGGAACAGAGATCATTTGTCTACGGTGTCCCCAAGCAGCCAAGAACCTGTGCTAATGCTGATTTAAATCTTTGTCACTGAGCATCTCCGAGGTTTTTCTTACATACTTATATGCTGACCGGCTTCTGTCAACTGAAATGCATGTTTGCGTTAATAGGATATAGAGATGACGGCAGATTACATGGGATGAGGCCAACTGCTCAGCCATCATAAAACACTGGCTTTAAATAATCTGAAGTCTGACATTGGGCTTGATAAAGTCACACTCCTACGATGACGACGGAAAAGCAACAAGGAAACCAAAGACGTCTATTTTCATGTGAATAAACTGAAGAAACTCGAGAGTGCGGCACAAACGGCGGTGACCACCTTTCCCCCACGTAATCAAACTTTGCATCGGCGACGGTGTCGGCATTCTAATATCATAATGCCGGAACTAATCTCAGGAAAGCCCATTTTAATCAAGTGTTTAGCTTAAATGCATGGCAACAAATGACATTGCATTGGCCTTGTGGCACAACGCACCGGAACATTAATATATGTGGGATTAAGGATGCCTTGTAGGTCAGATATGATGGGGAAAAAAACCCTCGAATACCTGCTGTCGGCTCACAGCAGTGAAGACACAAAGCCTCCATCGGTTTATAGAAGTGTTTCACATTTAATTTGTTTTCATCCTCATTCGGCCATTTTAGCCTCCTTTAGTCATGTATGAAGCGAAACGAACACGCACACGCCTGCAAAATTGCAAAACAAAAGACGTGAACTCATATCTTGAGTTTGTAGGGGCTAAGAAGAGAGGGGGGGGTTCTAGATGTAGTCGAGGCATCGCCTTGAAGACGTGACGATGGGCTTTGACGGACTCATTTGTCTCTCGCGGTGCTTCCACTAGTAAAAAGTTGTTTTCTCATCAGACACACACGAGTACCCACAATGCATTGTGGCTCAAGGTGACCAGAGTCCTTCCTGGCCTTCAGACTTAGACTTCCCTCATTTTTCTTGCACACAAAGCAGCAATGTGAGGTGCAGGAAGCGATAACTTTTAAGAGTCATCAGTGTCGGGACTGCGGTCAAGGACGTTGGTCTTCCTCGAGCGAGCCGCCGCTTGAATGTCTTTCACGTGCTGAGGATAAATCCAGATTTAATTAAAGGTTTTACGACACAGTTTGCTCGACAATTTCATTTCCATTTCATGTAGCAAAAGAAATCTAAATCCGGCCAGATAATCTGTACACTGCTATCGAATTGCAGCGCAGTGCCTTTTGCCCTCAAGTGTCATTGAGGGATTGGGTGCTCGAGCGCATTGATTTATACGTTTCTGTCTATTGAGCTAAAAGTAAAACATTCCACGCTCCCGTTGGGGCATCTATGACGACCACTTCAGATAACTATTTAAATACAATAATTATGCGGCAAATCTAACTGGGAAAAGAAAAAATTGCTCCTGAGATTTTCCAAGGGATTTGCTTATCGGACCGGGACACAATTTGTAGAGCTTAGCCCAGAATTACACATTTGACTCTGTTTTATTAATCCCACTGTGGAATAGTGAACGCCAGCATCGAAAGCACTCCGTGTTTAACAGTCGATGGGTTTCTAGTGTTTTCCTTAAAGTCGGGAAGATGTGTAGGAAGACTGTGTCAATGTGACCCTGAAGGTCATTGAAATATCCTAAAGATGTATTCCTGCACACCTAGTACAACTTCCAGAGGGCTTACAAGTCCTGTAAGATCTATTTTCACTTGAGATGGTAGTGAAGAGAGGTGGAAGAACCACAGATCAAGAAACCAACTCACCTTGGGCTGCACTTCCACTTCCACCACTTGGTTCTTGTTCATGCAGTCTTTCACGAAGCCCTCGACTTTGCTGTTGCACTTCATGAAGATCACGTAGGCGGCGTAGCCCGAGAGCAGCGTAACGCTTTCCCACATGGAGATTAGGTTATCCAGGAAAAAGATGATGAGCAGGATCAGATCCAGGATGTAGAAGGAGACGTCTCGGAACAACGGCCACCACGTCAGGTTCAGGATCTCCTTAGAGAAGATGGCGCACATCCCGATCACGAAGAGGATGTTGAAGACGGCCGAGCCCACGATTGTCCCTATGCCCACATTGCTGTGCGAGATGAAGACGCCGATGATGGAGGTGAAGAGCTCCGGGGCAGAGCCGCCTGCCGCCATGAAGGTGGCGCCGGCGACGTCATCCGAAATGGCCAGTTTCTCGGTGATGACTGTCAGTGCCGGGACGAAGAACTCGTCGCAGACTATGGCTAAGGCGATGAACATGTAGATCATGCCGAACATGTGGAGGACCACGGCTCCTTGACGCCTCTCCTGGAGGGAGAAGAGGTCTTGGGGGTACTCCCCCTGGCTATCGTTTTGGTGCGCTGTGGATTTCATGGCTACCGGCATATCAACTGACACGTTGGGGTCCTTCAGGGGCGGCGTGAAGAGCAGAGTCCTGTGTGGGGCCGATTGGCGTAGACCGTCCTGGGGAAGACCCCCGGAGCTCCAAGTCAAGGCACTGAAGGAGATGGCACTTACGGCCACCAGGCTGACGACGAATCCCAGGATCCGCACGGGCCTCAGCTTTCTCCGCAGGCATCGGTGGCCCCGCCGCTGGCCGGTGGCACCCAACATGGGCCTCGAATCCATGCGGGGTTGATCTGAACCCATGTCTCTGCAGCTTGAGGCGTCCTCACTCTTAAAGGCTAGTTGGGTAGAGGGGAAGGGGGGAAGAGAGCTGGGGTTGGGGGGGGGGGTTTACCGGAGACGGTGCATCATGTTGTCTTCGGTTTCAAGCGAGTTGAAAAGATGGCAGCTGCTTTCCAGGGTCTGGTCTTCCATATGATGTCCTCATATTAGCCTGGAAAGAAGGAAGAGGAAAACAGGAATGAAGGAAAAGACTTTGGACAGAGGTCTGGAGTGAGGTTGACTTCCGTTCTTGTCATTTAAATCCAACCCACAGGTTGAACCCACTCAGAAATCTCAATTCCCAATTATAAGGTCATCTTTTAAATTCCTGATTCAAGGAATGTGTGGATTTCTACAACCTCCCGTCTCACATGGGCGGGCATCTTAAGTTTGGGCATCTTTAGTTCGGTCTCATTAGAGTGAAATCGTCAGCGGGGGTAAATATTCCTGAGTGGGTTCACATTAGATGCGTCCTATTACGTATTCAGCGACTTTAAATAGCCCACGGCCAACACTCCGCATCCGTAAGATGGAGCGGGAAAGGGGAGGAAAACTTACACCAACAGATTCCACGGAAGGAGAGGTGGAGCCGTGACAACAACTTCCACACGTTTTTCAAATCGAGATTTAATTCGTGCGCGGTGCGAACAGGCCGGTGTTTAACGGACGTGGCGCCCCGCAATTAATGAGAACGTTTCCGCTCAGGTGCATTTAAAAAAAAGAAAAAAAAAAAAAAGAAGAAGCAGAACGGAACGCATCCCGTCCTGTTTGACTTTCTCCTACCCGGATGCCGCCTTTCACACAGGATGATCCGGCTCGTTCTGAGAGGCGATCAACTATTCCTCCACGTCTGCCCTTCAGTGACGCCTTCGCCCTTTACGCGGTGTCACCGCGCGGCGGAACGCCTCGACCGAAACCGGCTTAAGTCCCGGTGTCGGGGAGCGCATGACGCGCGGCGGCAGAGGCGGCAGAGGCGGCAGAGGCGGCGGCGGGCGGCGGGCGGGCGGCGGCGGCGCGCCTTACCTTCAGCGGTGGAAAACAGCCGCGCGTCTCATCATCAGGTTGAACGGAGGAAATTCCTCTCTGCTTGGTGTCATTGAGCAAAATGTGACCGGTCTCTGCTCTCCGGTGAGGAGGAGGAGGAGCTGGGGAGGAAGGAGAGAGAGGGAGGGAGAGAGAGAGGGAGAGAGAGAGAGAGAGAGCGTAAACGCGTGTCCAACCGCGCTCACCTCTCCCTTCGCAGCAGCCGCAGCAGCATCCCTCCTGTTTCTGATGAAAGGAGGAATAAAAAATTTTTTTTTAAAAATAAAGAAAACACGCATAAATACCCAGCAAATGGAGCGGGAAACGGTGCCGGTACCGGGGTGGGTCACGTGACCCGGTTGGTGCGTGAATAAAAGCAGGTGAGCGGCAGATATCCGTTCCTCCTGAGTGATGTTGGTGATGTTGCGTTTGGAGGGAGGTGTTGCCTTGGTTACACAGCGAAAGGCAGTAAAAAAAATTTTTTTTTTTTTTTTAATTTTTATTTTTATGATGACGGAACAGGTGGATCAGCCTCAGCGCGCGCGAGGCTGCGCCCTCGGGTCATTTCAAGGTTAAAACGCGACGCGGTGCGTCACCGTGTCACAGATGACAGCGTCACGTGGAGCCTCGGGCGGCGTCATCGTGGCGTGTTTTCATTTTTTAATAATAATTACACGTGAAAGTCGTAAATCTTTCCCTTTAAATCCACATTGATGATTTCTTGCGCCAATAAGGGCCTTCATCATCATCATCATCATCATCATCATCATTTCCTCCTCCTATAATAATTTTTAAGTTACTAATTATTTAAACTTTTTCTTGGAATGGGGGGGGGGGCACGCATGCTTGATGTGTCACTCCCAATAAGCCAACCAATCCTTTGTCAGACCTGTAATCCCTTTTACCCCCCTGGGCCGCCATGCCCCCACCTCCCATTCCCAACCACTAGTTGCCTGTGTCAGTCCGTCCATTGGATGCAGACACGCAATCTCTACACAGTGCGAAAAAGTATGTCCGACACTAATGGCCTGGTGCTGTATAATAAATCATGATTCAGTGACCTCATTGATTTGCCCCTCCCACCTCGCCAGTCTGCCCCTACCGTAACAGCCTCCCGTTACATAACAGGAAGCCCAGAGGACAGCAACATTAACTTACCTCAGACCGTCGATAGTCAGATGCTTTGGTGAACCCTATCAGTCAGGACGCGTATCGAGTTTTCTAGTTACATTAGCCGATTTGGGAATACTGGGAATGAAGGAGACATTCCCGGGAGTGTCCTCTGTTAGCCTGGGTAATTAAATAATGCATTAGAATTAGACACCTCTCATTATCCAGGCCTACACTTGTTTCCCCTCCAGCTTGATGAGGCGATCGATACCGCCCCCACGTCCGTGCGATATGGACAGAAGGCATCAAGGCGAGGAACGCTGGAAAAGCGTTCTAAACAGGGCGACTTGACGGTCTACATCGTGAATGGCGACCATCCTGAGGTGCCGTTCTTACTGTGCCATGTTCGAACCAGCTAAGCTAAACGAATCCTAGCTCTACAACCCTGGATAGCAAAGTGACCATGGTACCTTCTTCTTACGTTTGGCGAGGAAGCAAAAGTCTGTCTCGTACTGTGGACCTGAGTTCTCAGCGGTTTGCTTGTGAGACGATTGGCGTGAAAAGCATGGACGGCGTCGTGGCGCTGAAATCGTTGGGGTTAAATCAAAGACGCGACTCAGAAAAGGATTCCCATGCAAACAGATATACAGTAATCCCTCATTACTCGTGGTTAATGCATTCCAAGACCACCCGCGAAAAACGAAATTCCACAATATCGCGACAAACTATGATGACACTCTTATAGACTTGTAACACCCCTGGTGTTTCTTATGGTGGTCAAGGATGACGCAGACGATCTTCCATAAATGGTTTTTATTTGGCATCCAGCCTTAATAAGGAACAAACAAGAACCGACAACGATCTCACGTCCGCATTCTCGCTCCCACACCCCCTCTTTTGTCTCGCAAACTCATGCAGAACACACACACGTAGGCGAACTCAGGGCAACACACACACAACAAAACAAAACGGGTCATAACAGACTGTTTAAAACACTTTTTTTATTAAAGAAAATTTGCAGGAGGAACAGTGAGTCTAGAACACAGAGCACATACGGATGCTGTCAGACAGTAGCATGCGCGTACAATATCACATGACTACCTACCAAGAATCCGCGATGTAGTGAATCCGCGCATTTTGCAGCGCGAATAAGCGAAGGATTACTGTACATTCAACACACATTGGCTCAGATATTGTTCTGTATTTTTACGTTGATCTCATAGGAGTTCTGGAATCTCATTGAAATGTAATGCTAACTCACAGTAGTGGCCCTTCATGCAATTATTGTTTGAGTCATTGACTTCTTCCCCCACTTCCTGGACTTCCTGGAAGTGGGGGAGGAAGTCATACGACTCAATGAAATGCACCATTAGCTTTAATAAAAAAAACGGTTTTCTATCCGTTTGGACGCAGTTGGAAAATTAATTTGGGCAAATGAAATCTGGACAAATCAAGGCACATGCATGAGGTTGGGCCTCATGATCATCATCATCATCATCATCATCCTCATCAGACTGTGACTCTTCAAATGAGACCTCATCTGGACGGTCAGCACTTTTTCCCCAACAAAGGTCCCACGTCCACCCCGCGGCGCTGGTCGCTCTTGATCGGACTGTGTTCCCAGCATGAAAGTGATGACTGGTCGCGGGTCATGTGGGTCACATTGGGGGAGGAAGGGGGGGGGAGGGGGTGACGATGGCAGTTGTTTTGATTCGTCTGAAATATGTCCGGTTCCACAAACAAGAGAAATTTCCATCCTGGCTGTACCCCTACCCAACCACCCAGCCCACCCTCGCTCTTGCCAGGCAGCTAAATCCGGGCCTTTGTGTCCCACATAGTTGTATGGATTTGTCAGCAATGGTGAAGGGGCAGTGGAGGGCAGATAGGATGATGATAAGCAGGCTGGTTTTTCCAAGAAGAGGGAAGAAGTTGTTGAATTGACACTTTAGATACCAACTACGAACGAGTGACACCAGATTCTGATTGGTCCTAGTGTGGGTGAAAGTCCTAGAATAGCTTCTAAAAAAGATTCGCTCCAGATTACAAATGGAAAGCCTCGTATGGGCAGCCCCCCCACTGCCACCAGTCTGCACAAAGAGGCTTGGACAGACCACCTACCCCTTAGGAAAAAGCAGTCAGCAAATCAGATTGGGCTCATGCACCAATGGTAGGCTGGGGTAGGAAACAATGAGGCGTTCCGGAAGAGGGAGGGTCCGAACAAAAGCACGACTGGAGACCAGGAAATTAGTCATCCGCAATCAAGTCTGATCACTTTAGGGGGTTAGCATGCTAGCTTTTCCTAATTAGCTGATGTAATATCTGTAGATTTGCAGGTATTTGGTCAAATACTTTGCATTAAAATTTGTTAGCGGATGCCACAGATCAATGAAGGGTTGGCATGAGATTGTAGGGTTGTCTAGCCTAGATATATTTAATCAAATCATGCTAGAGATAATGTTAGGTGACACTAAAAGTGGAGTCAACCACATACAGCGATAGCAATCAACCCATTTGCTCATGAGATAGTTCAGTCCAGACGGTGCTTCTTGAACGCTCGCCTGACTTTCACAACATTTAAATTTCTTTATAGCAAAAAATCTTCCATCAGCTGCAAATAGGGAAATAGCCGGTTCTCCAAGTCTGACCCTGGAGAAGTCCGATGTGATGGGGACAGCATTAATACATAATGTATGCCACATTATAAAGTTAATCCTTATGTCAACAGGCTTGCAGATGGGCCAGCCTGCAGCTGGTGTCAGGATGTTCAAGGGAGCTGAGAACCATGGAAGCACCCCAGTTAAGATGAGTAAGGAAGGAGGTAGGGCAAAAAAAAACAGTCAGAAATATTTCATGCTCTGATGTCATCAGAACGGCGAAAGCAGATCTGTAATCCTATTTTAATCGCAGTGGATTTATTAAACAGGAGCAGCAGGTTTAAATCTCGACAGATTATGCAGACGGCCCAAGGAGAAGTGGCGAGGGAGGGGGGTTCTGGGAGACTTGCATAATCAAGTGCACTTAAGGTGATGTGGTTCATCTTTGACTGGGAGCTGGTCCAGAGGGAAGGGGCCAAAGGTTCTCGGATGTTAATGAAAACAACATAGTTTGTTGGACCAATATATTGTATTGTACAAACCATTAAGAATCATAATTTAGTCGCACTTCAAAATAAAAAAAACTTGTGTTGCAATGAGAATCCCGATTCTGTCTGGAAGGATTTTCGACTACTTTCAACACGAAACCAGTTTTTTGCGCTTCAAGACATTGCATAATGTCCCACCGTTCAGAGCCTCGTGTTGCCGCCTCTCTTTACCTTCTTCGGTCTGAAAGGACGCCAAGCTCACCATCTGTCGGCTGAGCTCGGCAAATATGTGGTTGTGACACAGCACCTCTTTGATAAGGAGCCATTTTGAACTGTTTTCCCATCTTTAGAGGTTCGGAAGGGTTCGTTACAGATGACTTGAATGTTAGCCGTCAGTGTGCTTTTGTTTAAAAAGATATTTTGAAAATGGAAATTAATTGGATGTGCTATTCATTTTTTCTTATTTGGATAAACAATCTAAAAAATTACTTGGGTCTCTCGAGTTGTGAAGAATTTACTTTTTTATTTTTGTATAAAGGTGTCAAAGACATACATGTATATTTCTTTGTTTTTTGAAAGTAAACTTTCATACATGTATCCTGGTTAAAAGTTATATAGACGGCAAACTCCAAGTAGTACCTCTGTCATCTAGTGGACAGTAGTGGGTATTACAGTTTAGATAAACTATAATTGAAAAAGATCAATGTCTCCACTATACTTTGATTAAACACACATCAATACACAATATTAAAAAAAGTCAAGTATACTGATATTTGTCAGCAGTCAATGATACTAATTAGGTCAATCGTTTTTACGCATACCAGCGGGAATACATTGCATTTGTTATGTGAATGTAGTAAAAACCCTCCACCACCAGGAGGCAGAATAACAAGAGGCGCTCTTTACAATGGCTGACATGGAAGACCTTTAAACTCCGACTTCCGCCCAGCTCCCTCCTCTTCCGGTTACGGCCATAGCAGGTATGGCGGTCCCTACTTGCCTCTGTAACATCTAATATTTACAATCCAATGTAATCCAATATTTTAGAAGGAATTTCGAACGATTTTAAATGACGATAGAACTTATAACCAGGATTTGCTCCTGCAGATGTGATAATTTTATGCTCTAATGGCACTGATGCGACAGTTTTGAGTTCGTTTCTGGATGCCTATGGTCGCCGTCCGAAAACCGGGCTGAATGGGATAATAATGGCTAACAACCAGCCTTTAGATGTACTATAAAGATGAACGTTATGGCACGGATTAAACAACAGTTGTAGAACATGACGTGAATTATTACAGCTAACTTTGCTAACCAAATGTTAGCCGGTGTCCCGTCTCCAAACGTTTCCCAGCTAGCATGATTGACGTTAGCATTAGCATCACCTTCGTGAACTTAACGCCGTTGCTTCTGCCACCAGCTCCAAGATGGTCCAGCGTTTGACCTACCGCCGTAGGCTGTCCTACAACACCGCCTCAAACAAAACCAGACTGTAAGTGAACGTGGCGTTCATGTCAGCAGGAGCTGCACCGGAACTAGCACCTGAGTGTTCACCATCATGTCGTGATCCTCTATCGCAGGTCCCGAACCCCCGGTAACCGGATTGTGTACCTGTACACCAAGAAGGTCGGCAAGGCTCCTAAGTCGGCATGTGGCATCTGCCCAGGGAGACTGCGTGGCGTGAGTGAAGTCTTGTTTTGGGGGCTGTTCTTGGGTTCATATGTATTTTAGGAGTCAGATTGAGATTCTTTGATGTCTTCGTGATTGATGAGTAAGACTGCTGTGATTGGTTAATTATTGAACTAGCAGGGTAGCCAATCAGGTATCTTGCTGATTTATTTTAGGAATAGATTTGTGATGACTTGTTTTTTCTACCGACTACAGCAGATGGCTTTTTAATGTGTAAGACAGGCTTTATGAGGGATCAGAAATGCAAATTTGACTCATAACAGTGAACGAGACCTGCAAAACATATAACATTCAAGTCTGTGTTCCAATTATCAATTGTTGAGGATTCTGGGCAAGGAAGTGAAAGAAGGCAGACCAAGTATGTTGGCTCATCCGTGAATAGTTGTAAAGAGTTCTTTCTGAAGGGTCAGGGGGTCTAGATGTTAAGGTATTATGTGTTGTCTTCATGGGAAAACTTTAAGCACATTCCAACTTCCACGCCAAGGAAGTTGGGAACATTTTCCCGCCCAAATCCTCGGCTCAGGATGAAGGGTAATGGAATTGCCAACTGGTCCTTGGATCTCAACATGTGGCTGGATTGTGATGGAAATTCTTCATTTTGTTAGAGGATGATCTGAAGGTCCATTCCAGAGTCATGTGCCAAACAATGAAACTGTTACAGCAGGACAGCAGTCTATAATTTTTAGTTATTCATTTGTGTTGATGGTGGAAGAAAGATGTTATTCCTGGGAATATTATACCCTGTATGTTTATGCTATTGGCAAAAATGCATATAATCAGCTCATACACACCGAGCCGAACATTTCTGAGTCTCTGTTCTGTCTCATAGATCCGGGCTGTTAGACCTCAGGTTCTGATGAGGCTATCCAAGACCAAGAAGCACGTCAGCAGGGCCTATGGAGGCTCTATGTGTGCCAAGTGTGTGCGCGACAGGTAAAAAAAGCATTTATTCATTCGCTATCACCAGCATTCACCTTCACAAAGTTAGAAAAAGAACTTGTCTTCTGCTTTTTAGACATTTATGCAAACTCTTAATCCAGAGTGTTTTGACCTTTGTTCACAGGATCAAGCGTGCTTTCCTGATTGAGGAGCAGAAGATTGTCGTCAAGGTGCTCAAGGCACAGGCACAGAGCCAGAAATCTAAGTAAACTGTGTATTTGTATTGCCACAATAAAAAATAAGAAACATACCTATTTCTGTGTGATTACTTACGCTTTGGTGTGATTCTTTGAAAAAGTCTGGAGGTTTTACACCAACCTAAGTTATTAGAATTAATGAGGTAATATCCTTGAGTCAAGTTTCACATGTGGGCCGATGAAACAGATCAGTGTGATGGATGTTGGGTTGTTTTACACCAAATAACCAGTAATTGAGCACTACCAATGCGGATATGCTGGAAGGCGTTATAATGCTTATTAATCTATTAAAGTGTCAGTATATGCATGAAGCATGCACAAACGCTCAAACTTATGTGATCACATAATTTGAATTATGTGATCATAATAAGAATTAGGTATTTCGTTGTTGCTGTGTCTTTAAGATGACGTCACGATCGCCACGGAAGGGTCACCGGCTAAAAAGCATTTCATTTTAACAATAAACAAAATTCACGCAGTTCCGTGGGTAGTACTTTCGCTCCGGGGTAGAATTAAGTCGTGGTTATTGTTTTAATAAATAACGGTTAAAAAAAAAAAAAAAAATTACAACGGTTCTGGGGTTAAACGACAAAACACATTCACTTCCGGGACACGTCATCAACTCTGCTCGGACGTTCCTCAGGCAGCGTCAGCAGTCGGGAGACGTCCTGCGGGAACCATGGAGACTCTGTACAGCTTACCGTTCGCGGTTCTCGAATGTCCGAATATCAAACTGAAGAAGCCGTCATGGCTGCACATGCCGTCCGCTATGACGGTGTACGCGATCGTCATCGTGTCCTACTTCCTCATCACAGGAGGTAAATTCATCTGCTAAGCTAACTTTGATGCTAACGTTAGCATTAAATCTGCCTCAAGCTAGCATGTGATTTGAGGCTGTCTCGGATTCATTACATCCCGCTTCGAAGCGGTGATGTATTGTAATTATCAGAGTGTTCGTGTGTTCGACCGTTCGTTCGTATGTCCACCAAATACGTTCGCAACTGTTGCAGATAGATGGAACTAAAAGCAGACTACTCAGGCAGCAAAGGGGATGAAAAGGAGATCTTGCATTGAGAAAACTAAGTCAAGGTCAAATTTTAACTTTTGTAAACTCAGGAACCGGAAAAATTGAGGGAGAAAGCCAGTGTAGAGACCATAGATCAAAACTAGTGCTTTGATCTATGCTCAAAGTAAGTGCATAGCTTTAAAAGGTAAAACCTATGCTCTTGTCAGGTATTACTTTCAGGGTACCCTGACCTACCCGTCGCGGGATGTTGCAGTCTCTGCCTTGTTTCTCCTTCATTTGATCTCAATCTGGCGTTGAGATTAGCATGCTGGCAGCTAACCTGATGGAGGCTAGCTGCTGTTATGCTAGCAAAAGAATTAAACCCATCTCTCCTCGAATCTCAGGCATCATCTACGATGTTATTGTCGAGCCCCCCAGCGTGGGTTCAATGACTGATGAACACGGCCACCAGCGACCAGTGGCCTTCCTGGCCTACAGGTAGGTCATTCAAATGCTAATGAGCATCTCTGAACAGTACAAAGGCGCCCCAAGAGCCCGCTGACGTCATCATCTTGTCACAGAGTGAACGGGCAGTACATCATGGAAGGACTGGCTTCCAGCTTCCTCTTCACCATGGGAGGCCTGGGCTTCATCATCCTGGACCGATCCAATGCTCCCAACATTCCCAAACTCAATCGCTTCCTGTTGCTGTTCATTGGGTTTGTCAGCGTCCTCCTCAGCTTCTTCATGGCCAGAGTGTTCATGCGTATGAAGCTGCCGTAAGTCCAGATTTGTTGTAGCGCTTAAATCTGCAGTCACTGAGGTGTTTTCCATGTCCAACTAATTCACCTTCTGTCTTTTCAGAGGATACCTCATGGGATAAAGTCAAAAGTAGGGGAAGGGATTTCAATGGAAGGATGACATTAGATTTGTGGCAGTTTAACATGGATAAACTTGACCTTCATCTCAGTTAAGAAACACCTCGGACTGAAAGCACTGACCTTGAAAGAAACCATCGTCGTTGCATCAGACTATCTGAGTCACATCGGTAGTCAGTGACTTCCCCCCAAGTTTGAATCAGCGCAGTTGGAAGCAAAATCTTTTACAAATTTCCACAACATTCTCAAAATGTTTAAAAATCCATGTCAGTAAAAAAAGCCAAAAGAACAGGATGGGATCAGTTTCTCCCTTTGGGGAATAAAAAGTGTCACAAATGTGATATTTGGATTTTTTTTTTTTTCATGTAAAGAAATGATTTGTCACAATTTCATTTTTGTACAAAGTTGTGAAATAAAACGTCTTTTTCGGAGCCCCTTTCTGTTTTTATGTGAATTCCATTCCATTTTTAACACAAATGAATTTGAATATCTGAAGCAGCTGATAGGTACCGGCTGGCCAAGCGGAATGCGGCTTTGGTGGTTGCTGAGGCAAAAACCCGGGCGTGGGAGGAGTTCAGTGAGGCCTTGGAGGACGACTTCAAGACGGCTTCGAAGAAATTCTGGTCCACCATCAGACGTCTCAGGAAGGGGAAGCAGTGCAGCATCAACACTGTATAGTGCGGATGGGGCACTGCTGACCTCAACTCGGGACGTTGTGACTCGGTGGGGAGAATACTTCGAAGACCTCCTCAATCCCGCAGACACGCCTTCCCGTGAGGAAGCAGAGTCTGGGTTCTCTGAGACGGGCTCTCCTATCTCTGGGGTTGAGGTCACCGAGGTAGTTAAAAAGCTCCTCGGTGGCAGGGCCCCGGGGGTGGATGAGATCCGCCCGGAGTTCCTAAAGGCTCTGGATGTTGTGGGGCTGTCCTGGTTGACACGCCTCTGCAACATCGCGTGGACATCGGGGACAGTACCTCTGGATTGGCAGACTGGGGTGGTGGTCCCCCTTTTTAAGAAGGACAGGAGGGTGTGCTCCAACTACAGGGGGATCACACTCCTCAGCCTCCCTGGCAAGGTCGATTCAGGGGTTCTGGAGGGGAGGGTCCGTCGGGAAGTCGAATCTCGGATTCAGGAGGAGCAGTGTGGTTTTCGTCCTGGCCGTGGAACAGTGGACCAGCTCTACACCCCCCGCAGGGTCCTAGAGGGGGCATGGGAGTTCGCCCAACCAGTCTACATGTGTTTTGTGGACTTGGAGAAGGCGTTCGACCGTGTTCCTTGAGGGGTTCTGTGGTGGGTGCTTCAGGAGTATGGGGTACCGGACCCCTTGATAAGGACTGTTCGGTCCCTGTACGACCAATGTCAGAGTTTGGTCTGCATTGCCGGCAGTAAGTCGGATTCGTTTCCAGTGAGGGTTGGACTCCGCCAAGGCTGCCCTTTATCACCGATTCTGTTCATAACTTTTATGGACAGAATTTCTAGGCGCAGCCAAGGCGTTGAGGGTGTCCGCTTTGGTGGCCTCAGTATTGGGTCTCTGCTTTTTGCAGATGACGTGGTGCTGTTGGCTTCATCAAGCCGTGATCTCCAACTCTCACTGGAACGGTTCGCAGCCGAGTGTGAAGCGGTTGGGATGAGAATGAGCACCTCCAAATCTGAGACCATGGTCCTCAGTCGGAAAAGGGTGGAGTGCCCTCTCCAGGTTGGGGATGGGATCCTGCCCCAAGTGGAGGAGTTCAAGTATCTTGGGGTCTCGTTCACGAGTGAGGGTACAATGGAACGGGAGGTCGACAGGCGGATCGGTGCAGCGTCTGCAGTGATGCGGACTCTGTATCGGTCCGTCGTGGTGAAGAAGGAGCTGAGCCGAAAGGCAAAGCTCTCGATTTACCGGTCGATCTACGTTCCTGCCCTCACCTATGGTCATGAGCTGTGGGTCGTGACCGAAAGAACGAGATCCCGGATACAAGCGGCCGAAATGAGTTTCCTCCGCAGGGTGTCCGGGCTCTCCCTTAGAGATAGGGTGAGGAGTTCGGCCATCCGGGAGGGACTCAGAGTCGAGCTGCTGCTCCTCCGCATCGAGAGGAGCCAGATGAGGTGGCTCGGGCATCTGGTCAGGATGCCTCCTGGACGCGTCCCTGGTGAGGTGTTCCGGGCACGTCCTACCAGGAGGAGGCCCTGGGGACGACCCAGGACACGCTGGAGAGACTATGTCTCCCGGCTGGCCTGGGAACGCCTTGGGATTCTCCCGGAGGAGCTGGACGAAGTGGCTAGGGAGAGGGAAGTCTGGGCTTCCCTGCTTAAGCTGCTGCCCCCACGACCCGACCCCGGATAAGAGGAGGAGAATGGATGGATGGATGGATGGATGGAATTTGAATATCATCGATTATCTCTACAAAGTGTGACTGTAGAGACTAAATTCTCTGTCTGGGTATTCACACTCCTTTTATGTATAGTATTTCATGTATTTGTGTTTTGTACCACCAGTACAGCATTTATCATTCCTGAACCGTGGTGCTTCGATTTGTGTGTCTTCATCAATGCTTTTGAATGGAAAGCATTAAGATCGATCAGTGGAAGCTGATTGCAATTTTAACAGATTATTTTTGTGTACTCAGAGAGGATCAATTCGAGGATTCTGCAGGGATGTTTAAATTCCCCCTCCAGAAGGGGGAGACATAGATCCACCAGGCTAAGGAGGAGTGAAAACCTGCCCATCAAGAGGATAACTTTTTTCCTCCAGTCTAAGCACCTTTCTTTCTCACCAGCCACAGTTTGATGGAAATGTAGGGGGATTCAAACAGATGTTAGAGTGTTTTATCATGGATTAGGTTTACAATCCGTTGCTGTGATGCATATTTAAAATTCGCTGAACCTGTTTCCAACAATGAGAGAAGCAAAAAAGTTGAGAAACAGGAATGACGAGGTCAAAGATAGCTTCTAGGTCACGTGTGCTGATTTCCACCGTCGGCTCGTGACTCGCATAACAAAATATGTTGTTAACAGAGGTGTTTGCCAAACTCCTCGGTGGCAAAGCACTGGGGGTGGATGAGCGTTGCCCTGAGTACCTCAAGTCTCTGGATGTGCAGGGACTGTCATGGTTGACACGTCTCTGTAACATCGCATGGCAGTCGGGGACAGTGCCTCTGGATTGGCAGACTGGGGCGGTGGTCCCTCTTTTCAAAAGGGGGGACCGGAGGGTGTGTTCCAACTATAGGGGGATCACACTCCTCAGTCTCCCAGGGAAAGTCTGGGAGGATTAGAGCTGTAGACGAACTGCAGATTCGGGAGGAACAATACGGTTTCATCCCGGTCGTGGAACACTGGACCAGCTTTACACTCTCCATTGAGTGCTCAAGGGTTCATGGGAGTTTTCCCAACCAGTCCACATGTGTTTTGTGGATCTGGAGAAGGCATTTGACCGTGCCCTCGTGGTATCTTGTGGGCGAGTGCGTCGGGAGGTAGGGGTTCGGGGCTCTTTGCTGAGGGCTATCCGGTCCCTGTATGACCGAAGCCAGAGCTTGGTTTACATTGCCGGCAGTAAGTCAGACCTGTTCCAGGTGCGCGTTGGACTCCAGCAGGGCTGCCCTCTATCACAGGTTCTGTTCATAATCTTTATGGACAGAATTTCTAGGCGCAGCCAGGATCTGGAGGGAGTCCAGTTTGGGGACCATCTCTGCTCTTTGCAGACTAAGTTTTCCTGTTGGCCTCATCAAACCGGACCTTCAGTATGCACTGGGATGGTTTGCAGCTGAGTGTGACGTGAGTGAGATGAGGATCAGCCTCTCTAAATCCAAGGCCATGGTTCTCGATCGGAACAGGGTGGTGTGCCCTCTTCAGGTCGGTGGAGAGTCTTTGCCCCAAGTAGTGGAGTTTAAGTATAAAAATGTAATCCTTACATTTTTATTCATTTATTGTCTATCACACTCTATCATAAACAGGTTCCATCAGCCTTTGGATTGGCCTTAAAGGTTTTTTAAAACAGCATGTTTTGACATAATTGCTGGCTCGTCAAACGGTGTCGCTCCTGTTTGACCTGAGACAGGCTGGAACATGACCCCCCCCCCCAGGCCCCCATCAGGAGTGTTCGCCTCGGCGCATTCTCTGCTGACACCACCCAGCTGGGGGTGTTAACCCCTGGGAATCAACCGGTGAGAAGCTCATATTTTCCCCTTCAGTCGCCACGGGATGTTTTCGGATTTCCATCTATAGTCAGAAATGTTTCAAAGACACCTCGTCACCAGAACTGGTCCAGTCTGGTTGTCACTCAACCTTAAATATCTTCACAACAAACTCCAGACTACTAACAAACGGAAAAACCCAACAAGCCAATCAGACCAGTGAACCAGTGAAGACTGTGTTTTAATGTTTTAATGCAAAAATTACATGATTTGACATTCATTTTAAAATACATGTTGGCAAAATTGAAAGTGAAGACGATCAAACCGGTTGGGGAAACTTGTTTTTAAAGCATCACATCCTCGTTCTGAAGGAGCCGCATGATTCCAAAGTCTTTACCAACAATACCTGAGAAGATGCTGCAATCCTGAGATACCACAAATCAGTAGCTCAACAGCTTTCATGAAGGCACTTGAGGATCGGCGCCGGCTGACGGCGGGTGTTACGTCTTGAGGCGTTTGGTTTCCTGTCTTTGAGGAAGTCCTGGGCTGCCGTCTCTCTTGTGTGCAAAGCCTCCGCAGGACTGGTGTCCGTTTTCATCCATCGGCAGCTTGAAATGAAACAGACAACAAGCAGTTAGGGTTGCCACGGTTACCCATTTTTGGGTCACGGCGAGCGCCTTCAGACATCAGACACGTTTCACTTAACGAAACGGGTTCAATTATGCAACCAGACGTCAGAAGTGAAGACCGGGTATTAAGATGAGTCAGCAAATATGAGTCGAATTTTTATGAAAATTTAGGAGGTATTCATACTTAGAATACAGTAATCCCTCGCTTGTTCGCGCTTCAATACGCACGGCTTCACTACATCGCGGATTTTTAGTAGGTAGTCATGTGATACCGTACGCTCATGCTATTGGCAGACAGCATCCAGAAGTGCGCTGTGTTCCGAGAGTCTTATAATTGTCTTAAAGAAACAATTATAAGTGTTTTAAACAGTTGATAAGAGTGTGGGAAAATTTCCGAAAAATTTCCGAAAAATAATAAAACAAATAGCTTGCTGCGATAAGTGGAATTTCGATTTTCACGGGTGGTTCTGGAAGCATGAGCGAGTAGCGAGGGATTACTGTATTTTAAACCATTTAAGTCGTAACTGTTTTTGATGCATTTTTATATATAATTTTTTTTTTTACCTTTCGTTTCCCGCTGTCCTCCACCCCGGGTGAGTTGTGCGACTTCAAGGCCAACGCTTCCTCGAGTTCTGGAGACATAAAAACAAACAACGTGAGACAACAAGCTGCCGTTACGCAACCCGATTGCTTCAAATACCGCACGAGCCGCAACGAGCGGCGCCACCTGGAAACAAACTGCAGGGCGAGAAGAAACACCTGTGAGAATACGGTCGATCTTCTCCACCACCAGGTCGGCGTTCTCCGTCGTGAAACACATGGGGGGTTTAAACTTCAGCACGTTGCGATGAGGTCCGTCGGCGCTGAGGAGGATGTGTTGCTCTTTGAGCCTGAGGCGAAAAAAGACGAGTTTCAAACTTAAACAAAAGGGTGGAGTCATTTAAAAATACCTGTTCCAAACTTTAAACATTCCATTGAATGTGAAGTCGGGACTCGTTCGATCCCGTGCCGTCTTTAAGGTAACAAATATTTGTTTTGGATAGTTTGGTCGTGTTGACAGTTGGTGGAGCGTGTTTTCCAAAACTACAGGTCAAATTAAAGGTCAGAGAGGCTGCGACAATTATCTCACGCCCATGAGAACAAATACACCGGAGAAGCCACTTGGTAGGAAAACATCCCACGGCGTTTCCACACAGATGTGTGACTTTTGTTCTTCACCAGCGACGTTTCACACTTACTGACATATGAGTTCCTGAGCTTCCGCCGTCGCCGGCGTGAGGTTCAGCCTGTCCTTCACCAGCTCCATCCCGACGAAGAGGCCGTGACCCCTACAGGATGAGACAGGTCAACGGCTTTTATTTTGAAATCTAATGTCATAATTTATTTTTGAGTCCCCCGGGGTCGTGTGTCTACCTGATGTCTCCAACCAGCGGATGCTTCTCCTTCTGCTTCTCCAGCAGGTCAGTCAAGTGTTGCCCGACGCGCAGGGCGTTCCCCTGGAGATCCTCTTTGGCGATCACGTCCAGCACGGCCAGGCCGATGGCACACGACACCGGGTTACCGCCGAACTGAGACACACAAACGCACACATACACATATAATTTGGAAAGCAGCTGCTAATTACAAACTTCCTGTCGAGATGCCAAGGTTGGCACGGAGCTGCCAGTCTCTTCGTGGAACTCCCTTTGGTATACAAAGCTTCTCTTACCGTGTTGAAATACTCCATTCCGGTCATAGCGAAGGCCTCTGCCACCTCCTTGGTTGTCACCACGCAAGACATGGGGTGTCCGTTGCCGATGGGCTTCCCCATGGTGACGATATCTGGGACAAAGTCCTCCCCCTGGAGTTGGAACGCCCAGAAATGGGTGCCGATGCGCCCAAAGCCCACTTGGACTTCATCCGCGATGAAGATACCCCCAGCTTTGCGGACGTGCCTGTAGGCGAAGACAACCCCCGACATCCCCCCCAAGTACCCGTTAGCGGCTCATCTAGCAATGCAACGTAATACGAACCAAATTTTAAAGATTAAAACATCACACAGACTAAAATACTGACGATATCTCAAAGCAGGCTTTTACTTTCACTTTTCATTTCAGACGTCAGCCGATCGTACTTACACACTTTAATCATTCTATAGGGGCGAGACAGTAAATCAGTGCATCGACTGGCATACTCACTCTGCCACTTGCTGGAAGTAGCCTAAGGGAGGGATTACCTGCCCACCACAACTCTGCAGTGACTCAGCAGTGAACGCAGCGATCTGCATAGAAGACAAACAGGCCTGTCAATCTCAAACCGAGCCGCTAAACGGCAAATCAGCCCGAGCTCGGATGTCTCCGACGCGCCCTCTCCGGCGGAAGAAGTGACGGTAGCAGGAGGTCACTGTGGAGAAAAGTTGGGATCCAGCCCATTGCAGATCAGCTGGGTTCAACATTTAAAAAAGGAGAGCGTTATTGTGGGCTCCTCCAGCCACAAAAGGCTTTCTCTACAATCTCCGGGTTGGACTCCCGGCGCTCTTGTTCGGACGCTAAAGACTCGCCTTGAGCGCTGAATTGACCCTAAAACCCAGAGGTCTTGTCTTGAGCCTGGAATATGGGAGATAAAACAGGGAGGAGAAGGGAAGGGAAGAAAAGAGACAGATGGAAAAAAAGTCAGAAGAGTTATTGTTAAAGAGCAGGGCAGTTAAATCAGTGAACCCTACTGAGGTGAAGCCCTGAGAACCAGACAGCCCGGTTTAGTTCCCCGTTTTATTGAGACACATTAATAGGTATTTAAGTGTTTGGGAGGCAGAAGGATTAAGTTTCAGGGACTGGTGTTGGTGCTCACACCATTAACATACCAGCACAGACTGGTTTGTAAATCTGGGCCATTTCCTTGAAAGAAGAGACATCTTTTAAAAAGACATTCAGGCAAACGACACTTCAGGTGGATGAGGCCAAACATCGGCGCCAATGTCGTACCTTTCTTCCTTCCTTCTGGACTCGGTCTATGATATCTTTCACTTCGTTGGCGTACGCTGTGGCCGGGTCGGGGTGGTCCGCCCTGTATTTACCTCTGTATACATCTGGGCTTGGAGCCTGGACAGGAAATGGAGATACAAGAAAACCCGAGGCAACACTTTTATTTCACAGTAAAGAAAAACTTCCAAAGATATTTAAGAAGCAAATACAGGAGGTGGAAGGTCATTCAGTTCTGCTCAGACAGGTTGTGCATTTGCATTTTTCAGTATGACACCTCGTATTGTTGGCGGCGCTCGTCTCGCATTCAGCCCAAAAGCAACATGTGACACAGTTGGGAGCTGAGCCTTAAATCGTGCCACTGTCGTGTTTTGCATCCTTGCGTGTAATTACATACATCTGACACGCAATACCAGAACTGGTTTGAGACGATCCCAGCAGGTGGAACCAGCCACACAACCCCACTTGGCATCGAATTCATATGCATTACGCGTTCAGGTATGGATATCAAAATGCTTTTACTGCTACTAAAATCATTTTTATCCATTCCAGGCTCGTAAAAAAGACCCAAATTGCCCAAATTATAAAAATACAGAAAAACATTTTTATCAATCAATAGACATGCAGACTTTTCCTGTGTATAATTAATTATATATAAGTTATGTAAACAATGATAAAGAATGGAAAAGAAACGCAAAGGTCACAAGAACACACGAGCTACGTCTTTACTCCACCAATGAGAACGAGATCCGGTCTCAATGATGTTGTATCCATCCACCAACTAGCAATGGTATCCCAAAGCACGGCTCGTATCTCAGATTTTTGCTTGTATGTTGAACAAAAATATGGACAGAGCGACGGCTTGTATCTCAAACAACTCGTACGTTGATCAGCTCGTATCTCGGGGTTCTACTGTATCTGCAGACGTCACTCCTGATTGGTGCAGGAGCTGCAGATACCGCAATTCACTTTCCAGCGGAAAGAATAACGTGTGGATTCAAGCTCTGACATGTGTGTGTCCTCACACACCACCGGTGACCTGCTTTGACCCGGCGGTGCAGAGTGAATCATTGGTATTTTCATAGTGTGTTGGGGGCAGGGTGAGCTGGGGGTGGTGGGGGTTGGGGGGTGGTGGGGGGGAGCACTCACCACATGGACGGATTGGTTCCGCTGAACATCCGACAGCTGGTGGAACTTATAGGGACTAATGTCAATGAGGGAGGAGACGTGTCCGTGATAGGCGCTGCACACAAAACAAACACACACCACACACACACACACACACACACACACACACACACACACACCACACACACACACACACACACACACACACACACACACACACACACACACACAGTCGTCTCAAGCTCTGACTAACAAAACATGCAAATCAGAGGTAAACCGGCTGGATCTCGCCACTCACTTCTCCAAGGTGATGATGTCTTTGTGGCCCGTGAACGTCCATGCCAGGCGGAGCGCCAGGTCATTGGCCTCGGAGCTAAAGTTCAAAGAAGGGGGGGGGGGGGTTAGAGTTACTCAGTGACCACAAAACACACATGAGAAGCTACAGTTAGCCTATCAATCAGGTAGATGTCACACTTCCCATGAGCATACGGCTTGAATCCGTTCATCAGCGGAAAAGGGCTTCCGTTACAACCTGGTTGTTTGTTTCCCCTTAAAGCCGTTAAATGTGTTTGTTGACGGGGGGGATCACAATGGAAACAATCAGTGGGGACAGGTCAGAGGGCGATCGCCACCTCCACCCCACGGGCTTATTACACAAACTGTAACACTGTTATAAAACTGTAATTAACGCTAAAATAACCTTGCTTGTTCGCACTTCGAGATGCACGGCTTCACTACATCGCAGATTTTTAGTAGTTAGTCATGTGATACTGTACGCGCATGCTATTGGCTGACTACACCCAGAAGTTTCACTTTCGTGAAACCCAAAAGCACTTTAAACAGTCTATCAGAGTGTGGGGAAAGGTAATACGATAATAAGGTGGTTTAATGTCAGTATGGGTAGGGTCCAAAAACATTTAAATTACCTTAAATAATAAATAGTTTGTTGCTATATTGCAGAATGTTGTTTTTTGTGGGTGGTCCTGTAACTCATTAACCGCAAGTAACGAGGGATTACTGTATAATATTAACACTAATAACAGTTATAACACTGTAACAACACTGTAATAACCACACATAGGTTCAAGTTTTGAAAAAGATCAGGAAGAGGGCAAATGTGACGTTTCAGATTCTTATAACAGTGTTAGAACACCTGTTATTATCATTTATAAGAGAAGCGAAGGATTTCCTGGTGCTATGACGATGACCTCTGCCCCATCATCATCTTCCCACGCAAAAGCTTTGTAACATTTCACTAGTTTAATTAGTGTTTATAACATTTCATTAATGTTTTTAACAGTCTCCACTCCTCTGGGATGTCGGTCCCCTCCCTTCGGAATCGACACAAACATTCGTCAGGCTTTGTCTCCTTGTTTACCAGGACGTGTCCACACATGACAACTGGTCTCCGACTTCATTGATATCATTTTCAGGTAATATTAAACTTGTTTTCCACGAGCAGCGACACAAACACACACCTCTCGACCTTTGCCCTGACCTCTCATCAGGATTATTCCCTCAGCTGATAGTTCGGTGCAGAGTTCGTATGCTTTATATACCATCCGTTCTTTATCTGCCATGATAAACAGGATGCTTCCTGTTTGTACATGTGAATCAGTAACTAGAACACAAATGCAGTCGACTCATTTTGGATGTCTAGACGCTCAGGGAGTGCCATGAATGCTTACAGATTTCCATCACACCCTAAAATCCAGTCCAGCAACCTGCCACTCCATTTTCGCCCCTCCCGAAAGGAGAAACACCTTTAAAACTGTTGCACCTGAATCCAAGCGGTTCCACCGGATAAAACCCGACATACAGAATCCTAATTAGAACCCCACCCTTCATGCAGCCTCAGGAGCCCGTCTGTCGCGTTTGGTGATGCGTACTCACCCGGAGTTGACGAAGTAGCACACGCTCAGCTTGTCGGGCAGCGTGGCCTGCAGCCTCTCCGCATACAGCACCAGGTTGTCGTGCAAGAAACGCGAGTTGGTGTTGAGAAGTTCCATCTGCTGGGCCCCCGCCTTCACCACATCGGGGTGGCAGTGGCCCACTGAGAGGAGAGGATGCACAGATGGATCAGAATGAAGAAGTTGAGGCTGACACAAGCAGAACATCTGTGGAAAATGATGCAAATCCAGTCGTGTTATTGTGCAGGAGTGTGTCTACCGTGAGCCACGTTGTTGATGCAGTCCAGGTAGCGTTGACCTTTCTCGTCGTACATGTACTGACCCCGGGCGCGCACGATCTTGATCGGGTTGTGGCTGAAGAAGATCTTACAGGACGGCCTGCAGGAGAGCTGCCGTTAGCGCTTAAACCTGTGCGTAAAACCAGCCGAAACCCGACGTCTCCAACGCGCGTCGTCGTGACGACGAATGGAAAAACCAGCTCAAGTATGTTTAATTATTTAGCTGCTTGGCTTAAAAAACATAAATATTAACCACATGGACCAATCGGAAGTGGTTTTTGACCGAGGTCGCCGCGCGTATTTTCCAAAAAGAAGTTACAGAAAGTTGTGGAGAGATGAAATTAACGCGTAAATAACCAGAGGACGTCACCGCTCCTACCCGATGTGCTTCTTCCTCAACGCCAGCGTCTTCTTTTTGTCCAGTTTCTCCTCCGACATCTCGCTGACGTCCATCCGACCCACTTCTCTTCTCCCCACGGACACGCAGACGGTGCTGCGGCCGCGCTCCGCTCACTCGCCTTTATACGCGCAGGAAAACACGGCGGCGGCGCGTCACCGGCGGTGCGTGGACGCTCTGTCGTGCTGCCACCTAGCAGACCGCTCCGGAATCTCGTACCTGACAGCTGTTTATGGGTCGTGACGTCACACAGGTGTGTGCTGTCGTAAGCCCATCTCCTCCGTGTCACGACAACCAATGCCAAGCGTCTCATTTTGCGCGTCTAGATATTTGCTTTAGTCCATGAAACATTAAAGACAAAACACCGAGTCCACCCATCTGTTGCCATGGTGACAAGCCCATGATAAAAGGGATTGTTTTCATGAATATAGATACATAAAAACATCAACAAAAAATTGTTTTTTGATGGAGTTTGAGCTCAGTCTGAAAAATCCTGATGACGTCACATTTTCAAACAAGGAGATCTGAATATGACGTCATCAAACAGCTGATGCAAGCACATTTGCCATTTTGGTTTTTCCCAATGAAAGCAACTTGGCCGAATGATTTACGACTCTGGATTTATAAAATGAAGCATAGATTTTAAAAAAAATGTCTTTCTCACAGTTGAAATTCTGATTTTTATCTGCAGCTGTTCTGAATGACATCTGATTCAACCAATGAAAGCAGGACTACAGAGTGACGTCATTGAGAGACTGTTTATTTGGCTCCAACGGTACAGTCAAATCGAACTCGAGCGGCTCTAAAGAAACTCCAGTTTAGTGGGGAGACAAACCTGGAACACAAACGCAGGAGCGAACACACAGACAAAAACGTAATTTCAACTCGAAAACGGATTTTTAATTTCAATATCTTCCCCCGACGTTTTTGTACAGACTTTGTGTGAATGCAGGTAAAGGTGTGTTCATCACCTGTGTCTGGATGGTGCCAAGCAGGTTTGTATTGATCCCGCACACTCAAAGATGATAAAAGGAAGAAGGAAAACTAACAATAAATCCTCAACGTGATCGATAAATGTGTCGTATGGAGCCCCTCCCCCTTTAACCCCCACCCCACCAACCAAAGAGTGAAATCAGTGAAACATTTTTGGTGCTTTTGAAACAAAAATCCAGTTTTGAACAAAGAAACAACAATCAATCAATCAATCAATCAAATCAAAAGAATGAAAAAAAAAAATCCATCAAAAATTAGCTGCACATGCTAAAGTGTGACAACAAATAGCGTCACTAAGGCTGGAAATCAAAACACAATTTTTTAAAAAAAACAAGCAACATGTGAATTTAGTAAATATTAGCTAGTGGAAATAACATATCAGGAGTGAAAGGACTGGATCTGAGGAAAGAGAACCGATCTGAAGTCGTACAGAAACAAAAAGTTGTCGTTTACATTTGTTTTTCTTGCAGTAAATAAAGTTGTTTTTTTTTCCAGGTAGTGGTTTCCAGGGTAACGAGACTCAAAGGGAGTCGTAAAATCACAACGAAGTGACGATGCAGCCGCGTTTGATGCCACACGCGTTGACCAAAGTATAAATTGCACTTTTTGTCAAATGAGCACATATTTTTCCAACAGTACATTAATACTCAACTATACAAATATCAAACTACATTCAATGTAAATAGAGAGAGAAGTGTGTGTGTGTGTGTGTGTGTGTAGTTAGCCTTTCCACAAACGGCATTAAATAAAAGCAGATGTGTTCCACTGTAAGGCCCGCAAATTAGAAGCGAAGCGAATGCACGCCGGTCTCCACGGTAACGCGATTTGCATAACTGTACCGTGATGCCGGAGCACGATCTTCATGAACAAAAAAAAAAAAAACGAAACGGGAAATAAAACCCGACATCGACGGCTTGAAACGGTCGAAAGGAATGGTGTCCAGAACCCAAATGCCTTCATTTAAGAAATGATAGAAAAATAAATAACGTACCACTTGAAATACCGAGACAAATATATATATATGTATATGCACAAAAATCGTTCCGTACAAACCCAACGCTAAAGAAAAGCTGTTTGCGTAGTTCTGCTAGTCGAGCGCCGATATCATCGTAAACTGTCCTTCAAACCGTCCCGCCCACCCCGACCTCTGGATGCTGAAACAACACAACAGCGATGTCGTTCCTCTAAAAGTAAATATTCATACGTATTTCCAGCACCGAAGAAAAACGCCACCTTGCATAACGACTACTGAATATACGAAATATAAAAAAGATGATTAAATCATTATAGCTCCAATTTTTTTGCTCCATCTGATACGGAATGTGATGCAACTGGCCACCAGTTCGACTACGGTGTGTGAAAACTGAATCTGTAAATGTAGCTTGACGTTGGTGTGTTCTACGCGCTTAAGACAACAGGAACATGTGGCGTGACGTGATCGCCTAAACGAAGAAATAAAACCCTAAAAACCACGCCCGATGCGTCCGACACGGCGCTCAAACAACTTCAATCGTCGCGACACGTAGCGGCGCGCCTTATCGCGATACTTCGTTCACGAGGGGGCGCGAATCGTGAGAAAAACGACGGGCCGAGAGCGGGTCTCAGAGGAACACCAACCCCCACCACTCTAAAGATATATAATCGTACATGATCTGATAAAGGAATGAATAAAAGCTCGAGGCACCGAAGGCTAGTACACACAAAATACAAAGATAAACAAGAGCAAAAATAAAGAAAACAAACATGGCAGCGTTCCGTTCCGTTAGCGCCCCCTTCTGGGACGGACAGGGTGATCGGATCCACGACGCTCCCGGCGACTCTCCTTGCAAAATCCAACCGATCTCCAATCCGAGTCGGGATGAATTCATTTCCTGTCATTACGGTGGTGGGTGGGTGGGTGGGGGGGTGGGGTGGTCCTGCTATAAGCACCTCCCACCTCGCCGCGTCCTATCTGGACATGCGCCGATGATGCTGAGCCCAGTGCAACAGCGAAAACCTGCAGAGATCACACCCCTGCTGCCCCCCCCCCCCTGCAGGCATCACCACAATAAAGCAACAAAAATCTTAACTTTCTTGGAGGGAAGGTGGGGGGGGGGCGTTCAGGCTACCAGCCATGGCGTGACTCCCTTGGGATTAAAAAAACAAAACGACAACAACAGATTACTAATTCAGAGTTCCGGGGGGGGGGGGGCATTAGTGTTTTTTTTCTTTTGCTGCAGAAGCCATGACGCAACCACAAAACATGTTACATGTATGTACAGAACATATACAGTTTCAGGATAATACTCATGCTTTTGCAGGGGGGGGGTGCAAATGTTCTGTTTGGCACAGTCTTATGTTTTTTAGTCTGTTGCTGTGTGAGCGGGCGGTGGGGGGGTGAGACTGTTGAGACGAAACAACACAAAACACCAAGCGTTTGGTGTTAGAGAGCAAGTCCAGATCCCCCCCTCCTGTGACTCCTCCTCCAGCTCCGCCTCCTTTTTTTTGCACGCCTCCACCTGATCCGTCCGGGCGGCGCCGCTCCAGTCTGAGCCATGCAAAGACTACGGAGCTGAGTCCTCGCCGCCCCGCCGGGGATCTGAACTCCACCACGATGTGGATGTGAGCGCGCACACACACACACACACACACACACACACACACACACACGGTTCTGGGTTGTTGTTTTTTTGTGTGTGTGTGTGTGTCCACACGGTGATGTGAGTAGAAGCAGCTTAGGGCGCGAAGCATCTCGTTTTGTATCGTTGTACACATAGACTTCTTTTCTTTTAGACTTTTTTTTCTTTTCTTTAAATCCATTAAAAAAAAAAAAACTATAAATACCATAAAAGAAGCATTATTTACAAACTCCATGCGTTTCGGGTTAGAGCGATCACTGCAAGGGAAACACAGGAGAAAAGAAAGACAAACAGGTGAAGGTGGTTTTTCACTCCGCTTCCTGATTGGTTGTTGTTGCATGCAAAAACGGAGCGAACAAAATATTAGGAGTCGGTAGAATTTAAAGTCCATTTTTAAATCCCAGCTGCAAGTTCTGGACCCAGAATTCCCCTGGAGACGACCCTGATATTTGGATCGCTCTGTATAAACGTGTAGCCGGACAGATACTCAAGACCTGATTTACCTTCTGCCAGCAACCGGGCATCGGTAATCCATCCGGACCCTGTTGGACGCAGATGAGCAGGGAAGAAAAAACAAGCATCAGGACCAAAAACAGGAGATTGACTGTTAATAAGTGATAAATGAGTGGATTTTAGCCCATGAGAGCAAAAAAAAAAAAAAAAAGTGCACCCGGTTAATGATTGAGAGAAAATCTCTCATCGTACAAAAGTTTGCATGCAGATTGAGAAACTTCTCTGGTATATTATATATATATATATATATATATATATATATATATATATATATATATATATATATATATATATATATATATATATATATTATATACATTTATTTATTTATTTATTTATTTTTTATGGGTAATCGCTCCTCATGTTTGGCTAATTGCACATTGAGTGTTTTATATACAGTGGTACCTCTACTTAGGAATGTCTCTACTTTCTACTTACGAAATTTCTCAGCAGGAAGATACGACCTCTACTTACGAAAGAAATTTCGACTTACGTAATGTAAAAAACACAGTATCGGCTGATACTCCAATCTCCCACAGGTTCATGAACGCAACATTCTCATAGCTGCTCTGCCATTGGCTATTACCTATTAGTATCTTCCTGGCATCCCATTGGCTAAGAGGGATGTCACTCCACCTATGTGTGGAGCTAGAACGGTGCTTATGGAGTGTTCGGCATTCGGCCCTCGACCCGTGAGGTGTTCTGATAGTTTTGCACAAATATATTAACTGTTAGAGTATTCACTATGGACCCCAAGAAAGTGACGGAGAAAAGAGGAAAAGAAAAGACGAAGAAAAGAGTTTTTTTGTCCGTACAAACAAATCAAGAGATCATAGAAAAGCCTGAAAAAGGGATGCGTTTGGTTGATCTCACCAAAGAATATGGCCGTAATGCATCTACAATCACCACGTTATTAAAACTAAAGGAAGTTTAAGGAGTTTAAGGCGTCACGTGGGTGGTTGGAGAAGTTCAGGAGGACTGGAATTCACTCTGTTGTTCATGGTGGGGCAAGAGGGCATGAACCAAAGAGGGCAAAAAACAATGAGGACAGCAGTTAAAAGGTAAATGACCATCATTATTATTTTTATTCTTTGTTTATTACTTTATGCACAACTCTCTATTGTGTAATAATCTAATTGTAACATGTATTTGTTACATGTTTTGATGCATTTTTATGCTTTATAAAACATTTATGTCTGAATTTTGGGGGGTTTGGAACGGATTAGAGCATTTGCATGGAAAACACGTCTCTACTTAATTTTATACTTGCGTCATTTCTTCCAGAACAATTTCGTAAGTAGAGGTACCACTGTATAAAGAAAATCTTCCTGCAGGAGCGTTTCTTTATTCATGCACACCATTAATAGCTAAAATACCCAGCAGCTCATGCACTGGAATTTGATTCGACTGGTTTTATTATAGTTTCTCCACAGCTGAGCAATATATACTATAGTAAAACCAGGGCGTTATAATAAAGTTAATGCAGCTTGTTTGTGCGGATGTGGATGTGATGAGATGACACTGGATATCATTATACGGACTTCTAAACTGATATTTATAATCGGAACATTAGCACACATCACACGCAGAAAGCATCATCATGAAAAAGTCATATTCTCGTCTAAAATAATTCTAGAGCAGCAACTGGTTTAATTTCTTGGTTTTAATTTATGGTCTGGCCCAATTGGTACAAATGCAGATCAGGAAAAAGGAGTTAAAAAGGAGCAGGAGGAGGTTGGGGAGGTCCATGTTGGCTGTTAGCATGGACGTCAGCTTGAAGGAGTCTTTGTGTTAGCATCGGGTTAAAAATGGTTTCTGAGGAATCAGCTGGAAGGAAAGGCAGTTTTCTGGTTTTAATCGAGGGAGTGGTTCCAGTTAGAGGACAGAAAAAGAATCGGTTTTACCGATAATCAAGAAGGTTTTAGTGCGTCTGACCTGGAATGTGCGTTAGCTCAAAGAGGCTGCTTGCGGTCAGGACGTTAGTGAGGTTTTGTGTTCGTGCATGCTGTCTAACAATACACAAATGGTGATGTGATCGTGATGGACGTGAGGCGTGTCCAGCTCTACACACATGCATGGTTTTGCTTTCCGGTCGTGGTTGAAGGTGAGCAGCATGCATGGATACAAGAACAGGTGCAGGAAAAACAGGAATACTGTACCAATTGGCACGGGGCATCCAGCCCGTCCAGACCTGGCTGCCCTGGTTCCCCCTTTTCACCCTTAAATCCCCGGAAACCCTGTTTGCAAAAATGACCTAGGAGTGTTACTGGGAGAGACGTGGACGACCTTTAACCCCTGGCGTCCGCAGCTACGACGGGACGCAAGAGTAGTGGGGGAGGGGGGAGGAAACGAGGGAGGAGCCGCCCTGTGAGCTCGCCGATGCCACGACGACGAAGCCGTTATGGGGTAGTTGTTCGTATTTAATGACGTGTTTTTGGAGTCAAATCTGTCAAGAGGTGATTGGCGGGAAGTCGGGCATCTGTTCAGCCACAGGAGGGGGGGCTCATCCCCGTTGGGGACGACTGCTCTACACGACCGGGGAGGCGACCTCCAGCTCACGGTTGGGACATACCAATGGGCAGGGTGCATCTAATCCAGGGGCACCCTGTTCTCCTTTCTCGCCCTTAGGCCCTTTTTTGCCCTTCTTTCCCTTCTCCCCCTGTGAATACAACCATTTGATCAAGTTAACATTGGGGGTTTTTTTTTGTTTTTTTGGACAGCACTGCTATTAGGGGGAGGAGGGGAGCGATTAAAAAGAGGAATTGTGGCCCACAGAGAGGAAAGAGACACGGTGGATGTTAGATTGAGGAGGGGGATATCAGAGGGGATTGGGGGGGGGCAGGAGAACAAAAAAAATAAAAGAGGGAAGCGTAAAGAAGGGAGAAGTAAAAAAACAAAAAACAGCTGATCATCAGGTGTCAAAGGGCACGAAGGAGGAGAAAGAGCATCAGGGGAAAAACCTCCAGAGGAACACTTTTATACTTCATCCTTTCATTTCTGGGTTAGTTTGGATTTTTTTTGGGTTTTTTTTACCAAAGCATGCAAACAGGAAAATACAACAGGACAGAACATCATAGTATTCACAAACGTGACGTAAAAAAAGTGCAGTTTTTGACGCGTTTCTGTGAATTTAAGGGTCCGCATTTGCATACAGTCAAACTTGACAACATGGAGGGTTTGTTTAAGGAAACATCAGCGCAATTAATTCAGAATCACAAGTGAGATTCGTGCTGAGGAACGGGATACAGTTTGTTAAAGGACACACAGGAAGTAGGTGAAGGTTAAGCAGGAAACATCCAGACTGAGCACAGGAAGGTCTAGACTACAGCGTGAACGAGCAAAGAGGGTCCAACCGGCTCGGGGAACACGTGGTGCTGAAGTGATTTTTGTAAAATGCGTTCATGCGTAGAGATAAAACAAAAAGAGCCTGTTGTCAATGGACCGACACCTTTTCCCGCACCTGGACGTGAGATCTGATTGGTGATTCTTGGGAGAAAATGAGATGAAAAATCATTCATAAAGGTGGACAAAGAAAGCGAAACCGAGACGACTCATTGGATGATATGTCAACGCCAAGGCAGCTTTATGTTGTAAGGAGTTGTAATCGGATTACTCTGAAGACTCTAGGACAACCTGCTGGGTTCCTAACATACATCCCAAAAGCTCCCCATCCTTATTCTTTTATATTTATTAATCCACGCGTTTTAAAACTAGCCACTTTAAATGACGTTTATGGGGTATTTCCTGTCACTGTCCATTGACATCAGTCCTCTGGAATGTTAGGTCAACAAGCCATAAATTCTCCGCTACATCTACCTTTTCTCCTCTTTCCCCAACGTCGCCTTTCTCTCCCCTTAAGCCTGGCAACCCCTGGAAAAATACAACTCCAGCTTAATTTATCTTCAGTGAGCAAAAAAAAAAATAAAAAAAAAGTGCAAAGAAAGAGTCGCTTTGAGGAAGATGAAGCAAACTAAAATGAGAAAGCAGAGTAAAATGAGGAAGTGGAGGGATGAGCGACAAGGAGGGATTTTGAAGGAAATTGTTCAGAACTGCAGAGAAATCACATTTAGCTGTAAAAATCAAGCGCATCCCATCAAAGACAAGAAGTTTAGGAGACTTACATCCAGGCCGGGCGTTCCAGCAGCTCCCTAGAAACGAAGAAAGTTCAGAACGGTCATACTGGGATAAGGTAATACACAACTGTTGCACAAGGTTTCTTGGTCAAATTAGCAAAGCTCTGGACTCAGTTTTGTTTTTTTGGTCAAATAATAAAGATTTATATATTCACAGATCATCAATAATCCCTGAATGGAGATACACTTCCTCCTCCTCGTACTTACAGGAAGTCCGTAAGGTCCTCTTGGTCCTGGTTCGCCTTGCGCTCCCCTCTCACCCTAACACCAGAAAATCAACACTGCCGTCATACAAAGACTTTAAAATGACATCATGAAGCGATGATCAAAAGTAAATCTTACTATGTCGCCTTTTGGACCGGCCGGACCAGCTGGACCCGGGGGACCGTCAGTACCCTGCAAAGATGAGCGTTGGCGCGGTGAGTTTACGTCATGTATCCTCACTGATCCAAGTTAAAGTCGATCTTTCCAAGTAAATACAAGATGACGTTCACTATTCCCACCTGGTGTGACCTAAAACCAGCTGCTAATGCACGTGCATCGGCCACGAGGACATGTACTGACACGGTTAATGCATGAGTGTGTGTTAATACTGAGTTAATGCAACACAGGACGAAACAAGAGCCTTGAAATGCCTTCTGTGACGGGATCATATCTGGTTCTGGATAACTTAAGTGGGTCCGGCTTAAATTAGCTTGTGATACCTAGCAATAACATCCCATCGTTATTTCTCAGTCACAATGAAATGCAGTAAAATGGGCCGATGGTGGTCGGGAACCGGAGGAAACTTAGGCGACAGTATGGAAGAAGAGGTGGACAAAAGAAGTTTGGTGAAGCCTCTCGGTCACATGACACTCACCCTAATTCCGGGCTTGCCGTCCAAGCCGGAGGCTCCCTGTGTGGTTATGGAGGTATGAGTGACATGAACAAGGCGGATTAGTACCAGATGAACACTGTTATTAGGACAGATTGATGGCAGGGTTCACAACTGCTAAGTTACACTGTGGGTTACAGGGAGGCCATAAAATAGTCAGCCCAGGCAAATGAAAATGAGGTAGCAAATGGGCGGGACCATATCGTCCCTCGCTCACACACACATTCACACAGACTCACGCACACAAATTCGAACATAAATGGGAGATTTCCAAAGGTATCTGAGGTTGGGACTATCTTGGTGTTCGGTTAGTACTCACAGGTAGACCCAGTGGTCCGCGGTCCCCTTTGTGTCCCGGTTCCCCTCGCATACCCTTCATACCATGCAAACCTGGCTCCCCCTTAAAGAACAACAAAGGATGACAAAAACGACATCATCTTCTGGGTCTTGGTCAAACACGGCATCGACCTCTTTCTCGTCTGTATAATCGGCTGCTTCGGGTTGGTAATTCAATCTGAAGTCCTGGACCTGTTGTTGTGAACAAGTGTGACAGTGTCTGTCCTCACATCATGACCCAGGGGCCAGACCAAAGGACCTAGTCTATGAAGTCCAAAAGGCACACTCTTCACTTTCTGGCCTTGAAGTAGAAGTCATATGAAGGTGCACCTGTTGCCTAGCAACAATAGCAGCAGCACTTGGAGATGATTAGCACCCATAATGTGTTATTTAATAAAATGTAGCACAGTAGAAGTAGTGACAGTCATCCTAATTGTGGGAGTTGACATTCATTTGGACAAGACCTCTTGGGACAGTGTGGCCTGAGAAGGACGGAGCCATCGAGTGGATCCTTCCCAGGATGTTCTTGAAGGAGTCTCTGAATGGAGACAGGCCAAGTTGCCCTGCTGAGAAATACTCTTTCTGCAAACGCAGTTTTAGGAGGAGGCAGTCCTTGAATTGGGACATGGCATTTTGTCTGTTCCATGCACCCTGGGCGGTTGGAAGTCAGAACCAGGAATGATGTCGCACCTGAGGTGACCACGTTCCAGTTGGAATATAAGATGAACATTGTGGAATATGACCAACTATTTGCGCAGGTTTGCCTGTACGACTAGCAACACTTCCCCATGAATATTCCCCATGGAGTTCCGACCTTCCAGTTAAAACATCCATGTGGGAACTTAGAATTTCTGACTTCTGAGTAAAAGTGGGTGGCATCGGAATCATTCCTCTTTATTCCTGGTTTGGCATAGACCAATCAGAATGTCTTGAAAATCATTTGCCAGAGTAACTCGGTTTCTCCAGGAAACAGCGAGGGTGCATTAGGAAGAGTCGAAGGATTGATATCCATTCATTTAGAACCAGTCATGTTTGACACGGAAGTGTGATTTACGAAAAACACATGCATGATGTACTTTCTGGAGACCTACCTTTGGTCCAGGGAATCCATGAGGGCCCTGAAAGCAGGAGAACAACTTGTTTTCTCGACTATCTTTACTCCGTAATTCAACCTTTAAACAGCAGCGGCGTCTGAATGCCGTTATCAGAGGCCTGCATAGTCATATAACACACATCATAAGAGTTAAACATTGTGTTGTACATGTTCTGTGCGGTGCTGCATTGTGTTATCACAATGTTGTCACTTGTGTTCATTCGTGCATCATTAATAATTAACAAACCGCACTTTGCGGTTTGCGACTGGAGATAAGGAGGAGGTGCAGCTATTCAGCAGCTCAATGCATAGTTATTCATAGTCAACGGCATTAGTTGCATGTATAAAGTCTGTACATGTAGACGAAACCCTCACCATGGGTCCTGGGGGTCCATGAGGCCCCAGGGGTCCCGGAGGGCCGCTGATCTGAGGACAGCAAACAAATATGTTTAGAATTTAATAGTGTTTTGTCTGCATTTTATATATTATAGTTTAAGTACTCAAATATGTTTAAGTCACCAGAAACATCTTCATGGGACTTACCGAAGGACCTTGAGGACCAGGTAGACCCGAATCTCCCTTGTCCCCTTTCATCCCATTCACGCCCTGAGGAACAACATCTTACGTCTTAAAAGGTTGTCATGAAAACAAAGATCTTTTGTTTTTTCGTATAAATGTTGGTTCTTACAGGTAGACCAGGTAAACCTGTGGTCCCTTTGTCCCCTGACGCTCCGGGCATTCCCATGTCTCCTTTGGAACCTTTGTAGCCCTGATAAAAAAGGCAAAACGTCCACACTGAGGGTTGGAAATGATCTACAACCCTGATTCCAAAAAACAAGTTGATCCCTTTTTGTGTACCACATAACAGAATTTAATATTTTATTTAGTAAAATCCATTGAATGCATGATTATTCAACAAAAATGGGCTCACTCTTTCTCCATCTAGTCCAGGGAGACCAGGCATACCGCGATCCCCCTGATGGAAACAAAAAAAACCCATTCAACACAGAAACAACTTGTTGGATTTTACAGCTATGAACAATGATTTTTTTAAAAAGAACATTCAGTTTTGTATATAGGGATGGGAAACGTTTACCTTCACACCTTGTGGTCCCATTGGCCCGGCTGGTCCAGGAGGGCCCTGAAGACAAAGAACGTTTCTACTACCCAGAGGAGACAATCTTTAAATCGGGGAATGGCATTAATCGATATCTTAAATCCAGGGAGCTACGTTCCCTCGACAATGGTGCCGACCATTGCAATAAAGTGCAGCACAAAAAATGTTAGCGATCGGTCATGAAGTGTGATGCTCAGGTGAACGACACATGCCAAAGTCAAACACGTTAGCGCAAGCTGATGGCCTAAGTAATCGTCATTGACAGATGTGAGAGGCACATATGGTAGGAATCAACGCTGCTGGAGTTAAAGCACAAATTTGCTGTGTGGAAATGATCGTTTGGGACATTATATGTGATGAATGTGGACAAAAAAGATATTACAACTCTAGAACAAAGACTCTCCAGGTCAGGACCAGAAGCTCAGCTGTGAGCTATGAGTCTTGAGTCTGTCTATCCCAAACTGTTCTGGAGATCCTCCTTTATTCAATGATCTCTGCAGGAGTTTGTTTCGTAATTACCAGCATGTGAGGCAGTGAAGAAGCAGAAACACAGTGCTTGTTAGACAAATACGCTGGTGGTTTGAGGGAGCGCAAAAAAACCAAACAAGGCGGCAGCGCAAACCAAGGTGTAGCCTGGGACGGGCCCGTGCGAGGATAAGGATGACTCATTTATAAAGATGACAAAACACAAACAGGAGAGCCTAATTACCGTCACTGTAATAGTGGTAATCTTCTGCAGAAGGCCGAAGGAGAGGAAAGAGGGAAGAGGTGAGAAATAATATGCAAAGGTCAAAGAGGAGTCGGTACATTTCTGCACACCCCAGAGGGAACATCATATCTACAGAAGACGAGGACGAAGTTCTTCATCGGGACTCAAGTCAAACAAATCATTTGTGAATTTACAGCGTCGCCTCTGGCGGACGCAACATTCAGGATGGCGTTAGGATAACTTGTCCGACCTGCAGAGCTTCCTGGATGTTTCCGTTGTAGTCGATGATTTCGGTGGCTCCTTGGTCTCCTTTGTGTCCTGGGGGGCCCTGGATGGTGTTGACATACAGAAACACATTTTACCGCTTCAGGCAGCTCAAAATGACTTTTAAATGGGTTGGTAATACAGAAATGAAAGAGTGACCACTGCCCCCTAATGGCGAGAAGCGCGTATTAACATTTCATAGATTGAATGTTGGGGCAGCAGGAACACAGATATCTGATGCTGGTTTACCCTCGGGCCGATGGATCCCAAGTCTCCTTTATCTCCAGTGTCCCCCTGTGGACAACAAGAACCAATCAATTACCCGCTGGATGGGGCAGGGCACGTCGTTGCATGTTGAAATCATTTTATTATGGTATAACATAAGGAATGAAGAAAAACACTGAATAAAACAAAGTAAACGTAATTAGAGATCATATTAATTAAGAAGCCATGTTCTCCATATTTAAAGTAAACATGCAGGGCTGACCTTTGACCCTTTGGGACCGGGTGTACCGGCCTCTCCTTGTGAACCCTGTCCCCAAAGAAAACAGAGTCCCAATATAAGAGACGTAATAAAAATAAAATTTGTTTAAAAAGTCGAGTTTGCACAAGAAATACATCATCAGGTGATGCTAATAGAAGCGGCTTTTAAGACGCCACGCAGGGGATGGAGTGTTTATTTCATGTGGACAAAGCAGTGCTTCACTCTGGGGGTTTCTATGAGGACGTGATCTCTGAATCGTCTACCGGTTGGGTCGGTGCCAGACATAAACAATGGTGGACTCATTAAAACCTGGTTTATTGACTCCAGGGGGACGACTTGGACTCAACACAAAGCTTTAATGGACTAGCCAGAATATTTCCTACAGGGATCGTCTCTTATGTTTTAAAACTGAGAACATCAGAGCACGCAGTGACATCTGCAAGGCTCTAGATGGCAGCAAAGTCTATTATTTACTCAGGTGAAATTGAGTCCCGTTTGTATTTTTATGCACACAAGCACAAAAATCACCCACCTTTGGTCCAAATGGTCCAGTTTCTCCTCTTTCACCCTTTCCTGGGGGGCCATGTTCACCTCTCTCACCCTGTATAAGACACAGGTGGGTCAATTCCTGCCCTTACAGCAAAACTTAATTTAACGGGGCCCGTCAATCAAGGCCGTCAATCAAGGCTCCGTTTCTAACCCCTCATTTGCAGCCAGGAGAAAATCTGTCATGCATTTTATGAACATCAGGAGTAAATTTTCAATTCTCCGACACAGAGGACGTCCTCGAGGAGAGTACCACAGCCTCTCCGGAGTTTGCTGAGTCGACAGATCGCTCAGCGAATGCTAGATATCGCCGCCGAGTCAGCAGAAATATGTCGGATTTGCAATTGTCTACCCGGTGGATGGTGACCTCTAGCAAGGGGAAAATTGAATGAAAGCTCTGCATCATGCATTCAGGCTTCTTTGTCCTTTAATTCAGCCTTGGAGTCAGAGTTGTGCGCAACGCCTGCAAGACTGACGTGAGTCTACCGGCCACTAGAGGGCGATGTTGCATAACTCAGAGCACCTCTTGTCAAATTCTCTTTGCTGATACTAGAAAATAAGCATGCTGAGTCAATTAGGCGTTGGTTTTCTCTTCAAATAACCACTTAGGGATGATGACTTGAAAATAAATTTCTATAAAAGACTTCTGGCAGCAGCGATTCACAAATCACGTAGAAGTTCCTGAGATCAAACCTGCGGGGAAATTTAAACACACTCCAAAGACATCAAATAAACTCCTACTCCTTAACTACCTTCTGACATTTGACAAACCACCAGAGACACACCAGAGGACATTATGAGTCTAATACATCTTGATTATTAATGCATTGCAAACAGCTTGATGCAAAACGACAACGCAAACATTAAATCTAATGTGTCTGGCTTATCGCTGCTGGCTGCTCGGCGTGATAATGTCACGACTCAAAGGAAGCAGCGTGGATTAGCTCATTCGTACCACTTGCAAGTGACATTTAGAAGAAACACGGCCTTAATCACCTCGGTGGAATGACAATAATGGACAATAACACCCTAACAGCGGAGAAATTATGGATTTTAATGCCAATCACGCCGACAGGCTGCTATAAAAAATCTGTCCTGACCGTTGCCATTCGCCACCACTGACATGAAATGCTCTCTATGTCACAATGAGTGGAAAATATTTGGTGAAATCAAGATTTCTGTGGGATGCGGGAGTCACAACACCTTAGTTCCTGGGAGTCCTGGGAGGCCTGGCTCTCCCTGGGGGCCGAGGAATCCGGGCTCGCCCTGGAAAATAGAACAAAAAGTGGATATATGAATCCTTCCTCGACTGTTCTCCTGGTGTAGCGCGACCTTCGCCGCCACTGACGAGTGCTAAACAACAGGCATGCTTACACACACACACACACACACTCAGGAAACATGCAGCGGTCGCACTTTTCATTTTCAGCGGCTTGTTGGGTTCGCACTCGTTCATTACAACATTAACGAGAACATAAAAATAGTTGTTCTGCTTAAGTGTGGACACGATAAGAAGCTTAAACATTTTTACATTTCCTTCAGGAGCTTCCAGGATATCTTGCCACCCTTGATTTGATTCAAATAACATTTGACTGAAGGCGTAATTCCCCGCCTACAATAACTTCGGTACGCTGGAAGCCTTTCCAGGAGGTTAAATGACTTTTGCTTCTCAAATGTTTAAACTTTGAGCCGAGAGTGCAGAAGCAGAGTGCAATCCCGTGCCGAGAACCTGCCGGCGCTACGTTGGCAAAACACTGTTAGAATCCATCAAGCATTCAGGCATCTTAAGTAAAAACAGAAGTGTATAAAACGTCGAATGAAAAGGCTTTTCTTTACAAGGCAAGCACATGACAAGCATTCCTTGTGTACATGTTACATTTGAAGCTAATGATGCCGACACAGAGGCGGTTGTTATTCTTCAAGCAGAGAATGACGGTGAATTACGATGAGCCTTTCTCTACATCAAAGTCAAAATCTGCACTAAAAGCCGAGTTTGAAGTTCTAATTAATCCAACTTCCCATCCTGCACATTTTGTCTCTTGGCGTTCCTTCCAGGATGGAGAACTCTTTAATTCATACATTTAGAGTCTGCTACGCTATTGGCTATCTGAAATAAAACACTGTCTTGCAAACTTTTAGCATGTTCAGATCTCAAACATCAACTGTTTGGTTTCTTTACTTTTAACCGTGAGTAGTAACAACTTCTGCCACTTTAGCTGATGGAGATAGGTAAAGCAAGACAGTGACACCTCGGTGTGTCGCACGAGAGGCAAGGCAAAGCGATGAGATGTCTTTTCTGAGCTCTACAGGTGGGCTGAAGGCGATAAGCAGGGACAAGACTGGGGACAAAAATATTGAAGCATTACCTTTATCCCTGGGAGTCCAGGCAGCCCTGGTAGTCCTGGCTCTCCCTACACAGGAAGAGTGTGACACGTTACGGCCAAGCCAAGCTAAGCTGAGTCGAGCCTCGTTTGCGGGCTCTTTGGGGGCTCTATTAGCTCTAGGCTACCTTCTACTTGTGCTGTAATGTAGTAACGCGGCCCGCTGTCTATAACAGCGTGTTGATTTTGCTTGCAGTCAGCGCTAGCTAGCGGTGGGTTCTGCACATGCACTCTCAAACCAACTCATGCAGCCGTGGCTTGACGCCGTGATTAGTGCTTGTTAGGAGGCTCAATCCTGCGCAAAATGCAAAGTCTACGATTTTATTGGTTTGGGCAGGTGCAAAAAGTTCTGGTTTCTGGAGGGAACAACTGTCAGATTCTTTGGATTAAAGTTGCAAAAGCTGTTTGAGAGAGATGCTGTGGCTTCTGGGTCGTTAGAGCTTGGCAGCGCTGAAAGTCAAGAGCTGGCCTCGTCCTCCTTCTACCAAGGTCGGGACATTGTCGACTCCAGACTCCCATTACATGCAACTTTGAGTAACGCGCAGTAGTTTGACTGAACAGTGGAAAAACCAGAGGTCGAGTCCTTCGCGATGCCTCCGCAAGACTTACGAAACATTATATTTATGGCATATGAAAAGAAACGAGTAGCGCCACACGAAAATGATCAACTGGAATGGCACTCAGGGGATCGGAGGGAGGGCTACGAATTTCCACCGAGGCTAATGAAAGCATTGTAAAACTAATGAATATAGGCCTTTCTTGAGGACTGCCACCACTTCACCAGACGATCGCCATCCAACAATAATATTTAAGGTGGAACGGCGAGGCAATGTCGCGATCGGCGTTACGACGGACGCACGACTTTGGAGTGTGTCGGTGCAAACGGGGCGGCTGTAAAACGAGAGATAAGACAAAGCGGTCGCTAAATTAGTGAGGCGATGAGTGTTCCTTTGTAGCACAGCAGGAAAAAAAAAAACAGTTTAGAAAAGCCCTTCTGTCCGTCTGGAACCGGTTCATTCAAACGGAGGAAAGAGGGAGGGTGGGGGGGGTTTAATGGGGTGCAGCACTCGGGATTAAAAAGTATAATTAGATGGAGACCGAGCAAGGGACGAGTAATGGGTTTCTATTTTGCAGGAAAATAGCTCCTCTTCTGCCGCATGCTTGTCCGATTAGTTTGTCATCAGCAAACGTTTTAACAAAGTTCTGCCGCCTTCCTTTGTTGGCCCAGAAAAGCGTGCCGAACGCTTCGTCGGCGAGAACAAACGGCAAACGCTGCTACAACCTAAACTTGAGTATTTGATGAAACACCTGCTGGGTTCAGGGAAAAGTAGAGATTACGACAAAATGAACAAATATCCAAAAGTTTTAGGACATCTGTTGTGTCGACATGTCGACGACCTCATACTGTTTGTTGGAGGGCCACATTCAAGGTGACCCCCACCCCCATGTAAAGCAGCTGATTTAGAATTCTTTTGGACTAAAACTTCACCTTCTATAAAACATTTTCACGTGTTACAACAATTGTGCAGCAGAGGACGTTTATTACCTTGTGTCCACTTCGTCCGGGTTCTCCAGGTTCACCCTGTAATACATACAAAAGTTTTCCGTTTTCATTTCTGGGTTGTGTTGTGCCACTTTTTTTTTTTTTTAAAGGCCGACTATAAAATATAGACAATGCTTCCAGGTCTAAAAAGTGGAGCCAAAGCAGGAGCACTTTAAAATTTTGTTCTTTCTTATGGCCAGCAGGGGGCGACTCTAATGAGGTAGAAGTCAAGGGTAAACTTTTAATGCATTTTCTTTCGAAATTATGACGTCAATTTCTAGTTTTAAGTCCAATAAAGGAAAATATTAATTCTCTCCTCCATAAAATTCTACTTCTGGTTCCAAGAAACAACCCAACGAGATGCCTCAACCTGTTGCTGCTGACCTTTTTTAAAGAGGTCAGGCTTACACCTAAACATCACTGTCTAACTGCAAGCAGTTGGTGCAACAGCCTCCTAATGAAAACCATGATGACGGAGGTAGGTAAAGGTAAAGGTCTTTATTTTGTCATTATACAGATGTACAATGAAATTGGAAGGTCAGGTGTAGGGTTGTTCCAGAGTCGCTACACCCTGGGTGCACCAACATGACTCAATCCTTAGGTAGGAAATATAGACTGACCCTTTGCAATAACCGGGCTCTTACCTTGATGCCAGCTGCAGAGGAGCCTGCATCCCCCTGGGAAAGAGGCCATAAACACAAATATAAAAGTTACACAACTCAAAGTCCACTGAACGCATCATGAGACCTTCAGAGGCCCGTTTCTACGCAACAACGCACAGCGTGGCGTCACAAACGATGCCACACAAACAATTTTAAGTCAAAACCAGAAGATTAAATCAATTTTAAGATGGCATTTTTAAAATCAGGGCATCTCCTGAGGTTGGGCGTTGGATTGGGAGGAGACAGGAGCGGCTCGTGCCCCATTTTTTCCAGAGGAGTCCTCTAGACAACCAGATCCCAGTCCTTTTCTTGCGGATTGCGTTACTCCTGCAGCGTACAGTAATAATATACAGAAAACAAGGGGCCAACAAGCATAATTATGGGTGTTTGGTGGGAACCGGGAGCGGGGGTCTTTAGCTCAAAGTGGACTCTGTGGTTTCTGTGCACATACGCCTCAGAAGGCTCAGAAGTTGCGCGAGGAATGCCTCTCGCCCTGGGCTTTTATGGGAGTCATTACGACATGCTGCACACTAGGCATGTTTAATTGCAGCCATTTTTTTGTGGACAATAAACCGTGTTACTGTTTACAGCTGGGCTTTGTTGCAGGCCTGTTCCCCCATATATAAAACCCCCACATTAATATATTTATGTTTCTTAACAAAAAGGCGCAAAAAGATTAGCTTAGCTGTGAGCACCGCATACTTAAAGACAAATCAGAGACTTTGGTTTATACGCGACAAAGCGAAAATGGTTGGGGTCAAAAACTTTCAAAAGAAACATGGATGTCATGTTGTGGTGGTCTCATAAAAAAAGAAACTTTATACCGGAGCCCGTTTTTTGGACTTTCTTCTGTATTTTAATTGAATCATTGCTTCCATAAAACAAACATGAACGTCAGAGCTGCTTTTACACCTGTTGCTTTCTGGCGGAGTAGGAGGGGTTGGTAAAAAAAAAACGCCCCACATCTGCTCCGAGTTGCTGCATCTCACAAAAAAAACAAACGAGAAAATATTTCACCATCTTAAACCTGCAGTCCAGCTATGAATGAGATGTATAATTAACTTTTTTTCCACTATAAAACTCGGAAAGATGAAATCCGAGACCAGCTTTAATCCCAAAGCTGCGAGGTGTCTAACATTTTACTTTTCTGCTACCGAACCGACGAACCTGAGCACAAAATGGGAGTTTTATTTTTCCAACATGAACTACTGTGACATGGAAAAAGTATCAGCAACGGTAGGGGAGCTGAGGTGTGGCAGTAAATGCTGAAATGCTCCAAAAGGGCCAAAAAAATTACCCCCGGTGAGGCGAGAGTCTGCTAACCACAGAGTGGAGCGAGACGGAGTAGCGTCGCCCCGACTCCACTTCATTATCGACACCCGCAACCGTTAGCTGCACATTGCCATTTAAAGATAATAGCGCCACGATCTCGTAAGGTATACTTAGCAAATCAGGCCGTTTTCCAGCTGTTTGCCGACGCGAGAGAGCCAATCAGACGGAGCCGATTAATCAGGGAGCAACGAAACCGGGACGGAGTTGTGACAAATCGGAGTATTAAATGTCACCGCAGCTCTAAAAACATAAATCCTACTTCATATTACGGTCATTAGCGACTAAATTTAGCGGCCTCAGCTGAATTAGACCTCAGCCCCCCCCCCCGATTTAGAAAGCATTTGAGAAAATTCAGATTATGATGGCTCCCCCCGGGGCGGAGGAGGCCCCCGCCAGCAGCTGAAACGTGGCCAGTTCAGGAGAGCTTTGGACCGGATCTCAGGATTCAGACGTCCAACCGACCGGCTGGCGAAAGCGAGAGCCTGAAAGTTCCCCGAATCAACTCCCAGTTCGCTCTGGGTTCATCTCCAGGGTCCGAATTTATTTATTTATTTTTCCGGAGACGAGCCGCCGTCGATTTCACAACTAGTTACATACTCAGAATGCATTAGAAGCCAATGGGTCAGAACTGCAGTAATGACTCGTTTTAAATGAGGCCAGAGACGGACGAGCGGAGCCTGCTGGCGGTTATGATGCATTTTCTATTAAAGCTTTTTGAATGTCAGCATCATCAACTTGAAAGTCAAACACGCCCCGATTTCCATCTTCTTCTGAAGATGCGTCTCGTAACGACCCGATTACATATTCTATGAATAATGATCTTCCAAATAGTCTTTGGAGGTAAATGCACGTAGATGTTCCTCCTTTCCTTTCTTCTTCCACCAGTGGAACGGAAAATCTCAGGAAAGAAGAATTTCGATGAAAGACCGGCAGCGTTTTTCGTGATGCACGAGGCGTTTTTTTTTTATTTATTTTTTTTATTCCTGCGCTGAAAAATCAATCAATCGGAGACTCCGACACATGTTCAAGTCATCTGGACGAATGTTGAGTTATATCTAAATTGAAAACAACGATTCCTGCCATGTGCACTCCGTTGGAAATCACTTTTACATCCTGACATTGACAATCTGAGGTAATCGTATCCACCGCGACTTAAAAATCCTCACCGTTTCCAGCTCTTTATGCTACTTTATGTCTCTCCTCATTGCCGAATCCATCAATAACGCCGTTGAAGAATGAATAGCAGGTGAGCGGCTACAGCAGTCCGAATGCCAACGGTGCTCAATACCACTTTTTTCCTTTTTTATTCCCGCTGCCAAAATCCATTTCTAATTTTTACGGCATTAAGGTGGAGCGGATCAAAGCGTTGCCCCGAAGGCTGCTGAAGTTTTATTGCCCTCCGACTTTCATTTTTGTTCGCTCATTTTCCACAAAGGATGTCCCGCATCTGGTCCCTTTTCAAACGGTGTCTTTCTTGGCAGCTGGTTTCAAAAAAAAAAAAAAAAAAAATCAAGAGTAACCATAAAGTGAGAAGTTATCAAAGTTGTTCTCTGGTGAACAGCAATAAATTGGCCGAGACGTTTTAAGTGCGCTGCTTCTGCTTTGTTGCCGGTCCATCAGTAATATTTGTGTTCGCCGTCTGTTCTTAAAAAACGCGTTACCGGATCCAAGGACGCGTTTCTTCGCCGAGGATCTTTAAGAAAAAAATTAATAATAAAAGTTGTCTCATCAAAATAAAAGTGGAACCTGAAACGTCCGTCTCAATGGACGCGCAATGAGATTTGAACCATTTGTCCAGCAGAAGTTCCATCTGGACGACCGATTCCAAGTTAATGCAGGGGCAAATTAACGCAAAGGCAAATTAATGCAGGGGTAAATAAACAGCCATTAAGACCACTTTAAAGCACAAACGAAGCATCTGGAGTTAAGGGTTGGTAGCATGAGACCTCCTCTACTCTCAGGTGGCTAACGTTAGCTGCTTGTACCCACCTTCTCTCCCAAGTCGCCCTTCGGTCCGTCTTCGCCCATATCGCCCTGTAACGACACCAGAGAGAGGTTCACGTGTAAAATCTTGTCATTTAAACATCAACAACAACATCCTTCTCCATCTGTGATTGGACGACAGGCGACGCTCCAGGACGCTTGTGGAGAGGATTTCACTGATAAATTCACGACTTTTCCAGCTGAGCGGCGTGAAGCAGATCAAACAGTTCGTATTTTATGTCGTATTTCAGCGGCGCTGTGGATGGATCCGACGTCATCCCATCGGTTCTGTGGGTCGACGCCAACCGCGTGTCTCAGAAGTCACAGGATCTGTGCTTCTTAAACAATATCTTCCAATCTTTTTTATTTTCCTTGAAGGTGCCCATCGGCTATTTAGCAAGCGGCGCCAAAAATAATAACGTACGTGCATTTGGCGTGTCTTAAAATAAAAGCTCGTAACACGCGGGAGCGGATTCCAAGCGCCGTCTTTGGCAGCGAACGCCTCATCAGACGATTTTTATGCGGAAACCAAAGGTTGCGTCCCGGTGGAGAATCTTATACGATCTCATTATCGTGCCACGCATGAACTTTTGACGTCCTGTTGGGTTTTGCATGAATGAATCAGTCCGATGCTAACGTGGCTAGCAACGTAACGTCTGAACGAGAAGAAAAGCTGATTATTTCCCTTTCAAAAGCTGTGCGTAAAAGTCTTTCCAGTAAATATCTGTGGATCCGCTGTTTAGCCACATTTTTCGCTTCCCGGTTCGTCTCCACGTGACACGCGTGACGTATTAACCTCGAATACCGGGAGCCTGGCGATGCGCCTGTGTCGCCTCATTATGAAGGCGAATAACTCGAGTTCAGGGATAAATCTGGGCTTGAAGGCCGTTTGGTGGCTGACGAAGAACGCGGCGTCATAGCCACGGTCGCCGCTCACACCTTCCAGCCGCCGCCGTCCAACAACAGCGAATAAAGGCACCGTTAGAATTAGGGAATCGGCTTCCTCGCTGGGTTTATGGTGTGGGTGAAGGTTTTGGTCTCCTCCCAACGCCCCGTTGGAGGAACTAAGTTCGGTGACTCACTGAGTCGCTGGTGGCCAAGTCTCAGAAGGGAGTCACCTTTGAAAGAGTTGTCTGGAACGAGCTAGCGCTATGCATGATGGGAAATCACAAGCATAATGTTTGAATCATCACTTTTACCTTTTCACCTTGCTCTCCCATTTCACCCTGTTGGGAAAGAAAGCAGAGTATTAAAAGATAGGAACGCTCAGGGGGAGTCGGGTTGGAGGCCCCCGGGGGTCAGATCGTATCTGGGGTTAGATTCATATTGGATTATGGGATGTCTGCCTTTTCCACAACAGGCCCAAGGAAAATCAGCTTCTTGCAGTTGCCGATAATGACGGGACAGATTTACATGCACGGGTAGGTCGTCATGTTTAACGGAAAGGTAACATGCTTTTATTTTGTAGGATGAACGAAAATGAAAAAAATAAAAAAATAAAAAGATGATGGTGTCCAAAAGTCAAAAAGTGAAAAAAACAAAACATGAAATGTGGAGGAGTCCAAAATGTAAAAAAAAAAAATCACCACTGTGGATTTACAAAATAAGAGCGCACAGGAAGTGGCTGCGCAGCAGACCTTGGATCCAGGGATGCCGTCCAGTCCTGGGACGCCGATGTCCCCCTGGGGGGTCAGGAGAATACATATTTTTTATTTTGACAGAGATGACCTTTGACCTGTACAAGTGTTCAGTATTTTTTTTTTTTTGAAGGAGATATATTATAGAAATCAAAATTTATGCCATCTCCTTTCACATCCCCTGTCCATTCTTCCTGATTTTCCCATGATGCTTTGGTTTTTGCTTGCCCACTGACATAATGGAGTCCGACTAGAAACTCCTAATCTGGGGGCTTTAACGTAGGCGTCCCCCCCCTTTCCAGCGGCGATCGATTTGGGCGCATGACTGACGGCCACGCGCCACGACAGATTCTTCTTTATAACTGCATCGCTCAGCACCGGCGTCCTATTTCACGCATGATGGCAGCCACCCTCCTCACACAAGTATAGAATTAGGCCGTCTTCTGTCTCCAGAGTCAATACGGCGTTCCCTCCAAGATGAAATTCCTCCGCTCTGGTTCCGATTACGGCCATGTGTGCCTCGAACGCTTTGAAACACAGGCAGGACGTCCAAAAAAAATAAAAAATAAAAATAAAAATCACCTTCCCGTTCATCGCCGTCACTTATCCTGTCGTCCTTCACCTCTTTCTTCATCACCTGCATCGCGTCCCAGTTCTGTGGTTTTTTTCATTTTTTGACAATGAAGCACAGAAAAGCGCTGCATCCGTGCACAGCTTGAAACTCTACTTTGCGGTTGAAGCTCGAAGATGCAGCCGTGGGGGTTTTTTTCTCCTAAATTGGATAGCGGTTTGAAATTGTCAGAATGCATGACAGAATTTTTCTAATATGAAAAGTGCAACACAAGGCCAGAGAGACAAATGAAAACCAAGTATCCTGAAGTGAGGCTTTCTGGAGGTAAAGTACTTTCAGGTGGGAATAAATGCCGGCTTTCTGATTTTATTTTTATTGCGTCTTCTTCGGCGAGGGTCTCCGGGTTAAATTCAGACAGATTGTTCAATTTAACAGAAAGAAAACGCTCCTCCGGTAAAAAAAAAAAAAAAAAAAAAAGTGCTTTTTTTTTTTTTGTTCTCGCTGCGGTCGAACGTTTGCGCTCCGTCGAGGAGAATGATGCATGTCCTCGACATCACGAGGCTGAAAGTGTAAATCTTCCCCCCGGAGCTGCCTGAATTTAAAGATTTAAAGAACCTGGCTGCGAATGGAAGCAGTTAAACTGTCAAATACTAACATTTACAAATTCATGCATTCTGGATTTTTGGGTTTTTTTTAAAAAGATTTTAAAAAAAAGCACGTGTGAAAGATTTTAGAACAAAAATCCTCGTGTAAATCCTCATGTTTTTGATGCTAAATTTGTCGTAAAATTTTTCCTGTTGTGACGCCACCCCGTTTCATTTTGGAGAAAAGCAACCGATCAGCACCGAGAGAGCGAAGCGTGACTCGTTTCTCTTCATCCGACTCACCTTGAGTCCGTCGATGCCTGGATCTCCTGGAAGCCCGATTGGACCCTGAGAAACAAAAAAAAAACCATCTTCAGGTGTCAAAAATCACACTTATAGGCTTATATATATATATTTATACGACATTTGTATGATGATTGCAACATCACAGGTTGCACATACATCAGCACTCCTGAACAGACGTTCCTATTGTTCCCATCCAACCCTTAGTGTGCTGATCTGAGCAGAACCGGGCCAGAACAAACACCGCATGTCATATTTTAAGATCCGCAAAGCTATGGAGGATATAGGCGGACAATAAGACGTGTGTGTTGAGCGTTACTCTGCAAAGTATCACAGGGAGAGAAGAGAAACTTCATATTTACTTTGACTTCAGAACCCATCGTGGACCTTTATTCTTGGGGGGGCGGGTATTATTGGGAAATAGGTGGATGGAACAAACCAAATAAAAGCAGTATATACAGTATATATGAGAAAGTTGTGAACCTGAGGTGAACTTGATACGCAGCTTTTTCCAGTCCCAAATCTGGATCAATTTTTTTTTTTTTAACTTATAGAACAAAAAAAGCCTCAAAAATTATAATTATATAACAGCAACTCCCATCTTAGTTTCCGAGTTGCGGCGATGATACGCGGGATAAACGAGACCCGACACCACATTTTAAACGTCGTCACGCCTGTCAGACGTTAAAAAAAAAAAGACGCAAGACAATAAGAAGGGAAAAGTAAACGCATCACAAACTCAACCTGGGAACTAAAGCTGGTAATATTTGATTAAAAACACGCTTAAAAAAACTCAACATTCTATCGTGTTCTCAAATCCATCGGCGAGGCGATGAATAACCGTCGACGTGGCCCTTCTGGCTGAACACGCCAGCAGTAGAATTAATTGAGAAGGAGGGCCCCCCCTCACCCCACCCCCGGGGGGGGCCTGGTGTATGAGTCATTAACGCGGCGGCGTGTCATCATTGACCCCCTTCCCCTTACGCCGGCGGCGGGCCTCGCCGACAGATGACAGCGCAGACAGGAAGTGTCTGATTGGGTTACGCTGAACAAACACCGGCAGCTACCTGATGGATACGACTTCCATCTGTTCCCCACATCAGCGTCGCCAGGGACCTGGGGGGGGGGGGGGGGCTGGAGCGCCGCACCGAGCTCCAACTCCTCCGTTCTCCACCTCCCCTCCAAGTCTGTTTACTCGCCCCTCAGGTGACCCCCATGACCCAAAACGCGCTAGCATCTTTACCATCAAAGAGTCCGAAATCCAAGAAGTCGATTTCATTTCATCGACGATAAAGGATATATTCCAAAATTATTTTCTTACCGTCGGCCCCCCTGGTCCTTCAGGCCCCTGTAAAATTGGAAGAGAAACAGAATAATGAAATAATATTGTGTCTGCCGCCAACAGCGATCGCAGCAGAGGTTGGCAAAACTGGTCGTGTGGCGAGCGAACATCCCTCAACAGACGCACAATCGAGCCCTTGTTTTTTTTGTCTCCGACAAAGACGGAAAATCCTCCTTTTTAATTCCTACATAAATCTCTAATGAGAGGATGAATCACCAAAAGACGGTTTTATCTCTTACGTTCATCTCACTTTCACTTTTATTGGTTTTAGCTAGCCTGTCTTTTTTTTTGTATTCGACTTTTACACGTAGAGCGGTTTGATACCAAAAAGCTTGGAAACGCTTCCAAGCTAATAAAACGGCGCCGCGTCCCTCACCGAGATTCGACTCCAGCGATAACTTCAGGACGTTTGAAATCGGAAGCCACGTCGGAGCCCCCGACCTCCTCCGCTAGAACCCGGGCCCTACTGAGAACGCGTGTTGGTGCCCGTTGGTTTCACCAGAACATAAATTATTAATCCCACAGCAGCTCATCAACACTTTTTCACTTGGATGTTTCGACATTGTCGTTGGCCAAAACTTGTCCCGCTGCTCCAAAACTGGGATAAATGGTTCTGTTTTGGCTCGGGGAGCTCAGCTGAGTCCAGGCCAAGGCGGATCTTTTTTGCCCCCCCCCCCCCCCACAATCTCCGTCCAAAAAAAACCCACCAAAAAAACACATTTCCAGACTTTATTCATGTCGATGCAGCACAATTGACGAAAGCGTTTAACGTCTTTCCCCCAAAAGCCTGATTCAGGTTGAGGGACTCGTGCCAGTCGTCCTATCGCGTTGGGTTAGTTCTGATGAAACATGGCGATTGAACGCTTTCTCCTTTATAAAACCTGCAGTTCTCACATTGACGGAACCGGCCCCCACAGTTCCAGCTCATTTGGAGAACATTCCATCTCTGCTTACAACTAAAAACCTCAATCAACCACTTTCATTATCCATGCCAAGCAAAAGGTTCCTCCCGCTTGCTTTTAAAAGCCTTTTGTAGGCTATTGTCAGTAAACGTCTTGATTATGTCCTCCCCCCACTACCACCACCTCCCCCAACCTCCACTTGCTAAGCGCTAATTAGCCCGGCTACATCTGAGAGCACTCAGGAGCTACCGGCTTTTTAAAGTCAAGAGCTCTTCATCCAATCCGGAGACGTTATTTCCGTATTGCGCATTAGCTTATCGTTTAGCATCCTTAAAAGGACAGCAATCTGTGAATGCGTCATGGCAACGGGACGGCCATTGACGACGAAAGCTCTGAATGTTTCCTGTGTCGGAAACGGGGAACAATGCAGCGATTGCTGGGTTTCCTACACGTTCCTGTTGGGTCCTCGTAGCAGGTCAGCAAAACGCGTTCAAAGCTTCTGCATCACTTATAAGGTCTTTAAAACGCTCCTAACCCGTCTACTCGGCTTCAGTTGGGGCTAACGGGTTAGAACAACATCATCTGCGTACGTCATTGAAACGACAACAGGATTAGAGATGCCAGATTTAGCTACGAGCTGCTTTACATCCGAGCAGCAACCTGATGATGTAATGAGGCTAAAAATAGCTCAAACGCGTCCAGGTCCAAACGACAAAACTAGAACAACGGTAATTCAATTTTGCCTCCTGACGATCCATTTGGTCACATCTTTATGCGGTTATGCTAACGAAACGACGCCTACATCGGTGTTGTATGTTCACCAAAAAGGTGAGCCAGTAATGCATTGTGGGTAGTTGCATGTTGCATAATTGGAAATAACACTCGAGTTTTTGTTTTTTTTCCCGCCACCAGTTTCCATATTTAGTCGTCTTGAAGCGAAATCAAGCCCCGAAATGAAAACTGTGTGCGAGGCTACGAGCCACTTCCACAGAGACGCCATTAATTTACAACAGAAGAGCCTCATGGCACTGATGATGTTGAATCCAGTCCTGAAAATGTTTCCTTTCTTTTTCTTCTTCTTCTTCTTCTTCTTCCCACCTCCCCTCCCCTCCCTGTTGCTCAACAAGAGTCTAATCCTCCTAACCAGCACCACATGTCCTGGAAGGCTGCTGGAAAACTCTGGAATCCACTTTTTGTGTATTTTTTAACAATAGCATTTACATTAAAAAAAAAACCACACACACACACACACACACACACACCGAGCTGTGTGTAGCGAGCATCAGCTCTAAGAAAGAATCAGAAGTTAATTAAGGGCCGACCTCAACATCTCCACCCCGGGTCGACTTGTGCCGATCTGAAGCAGCAGAACAAACATTATTCTTTGGGCTGGCGGACTGGAGTCCATCAGTCTGGATGCTCACGCACTTCTAATTCACATTGATTTGAAGAAGGCCGGTGGAGGGTGTGGACCGGTGTTGTGTTTCCGCACGGAGAATTTCTCCTCCGGAGGTTCTGCCGCTCACACGATCTCACACGGGAAAACCTTCCCCAAGGCGCGTTATCTGTAACCTCTAAAACGAACCAAACACTCCCCCCCTGGAGTCTTTTGAGCAGACAGGTCTTTTTACAACGTCCAGGACGCGCTCATCGCGCGCTGCTTCGCGCCAGATCCTGACGTGACTTCCTATTAAAAGTACATTAGTGTCACGCTGCGTGTAAATTTTATTCCAAGAACTACAGCAAGCTAAGCATTTTTAATCAAAGGCCTTTGAGCTCATTTCGAATGCTCATCGTTCATTTTTTTGGATCCGCACTCTGGCGCTAACTCGCAACAGGTGTTAGTGCAACAGGCTCTTGTTGAGCACACCTGAGGCCGACGGGAAGTTTTTATTCAAATTTTTAGAATCGCGTCAACGTGATTGTTTAAAAATGAAGGGGAAAAATGTCAAATTGAAGCCAAAAAAGATAAAAAGTTTCGCGTCACAAACAGATCGCGTGCTAAGAGACCAAGAAACGATTAGCGTTAGCTTCAAAAGCCTTCCCTCGATTATTTTCTCTCGCCCGTTTCTTTCCGATCTACCGACTTTTCCGCGGACGTGCAACCGAGGGACGAAAGCACTTGATAGCACCTCTTCTGTCAGCTCCACTTTCTCCCTTCTGCACTTGTTAAAACTGACATCGCGAAGCGATTTCGCATTCAACGTTTTCCGTCTGTGCTTCCTCTGGAATTTGGCTCGAATTGGTCGGTGTGGATTTTACGAGAACGCTTTAATCAAATGCTTTATTTGCTGAACACCAACCAGCCCGTATCCAGTTGCTGTTAACTGGAGCGGGTTGACCTTATTCTATAAGGAGTCTGGTGAGGGAAAACAAACGTTTTTATAGGGCGTCATTAAATATGTCATTAATATTCGCCGATGTAACCGTAAACCGCCTCAGTTGTGAATCTGGTTAATTAAATGGGCATTTTTTAAAAAAAACGTAGGTTGCGGCGTCCCACAACGGCTAATTTATGAGGAATGAATATAAAAGTGTCCAGAATGAGAAATTAAACGTATATTTGTACTTAATTTTAAATCAACTTAATCACGATAAAAATATTTAAAGGGAAAGTCAAAGAGTTAGAAACGACAGAAGGAACCAGACCCGCTGCAGTAACGTCCAGCTGCTAACAAACGGCTAGGCTAATTCAAGAGTCGGATGCAGGTGGTGAAGGTTTGTACTCACCACGGCTCCCGTCTCTCCAGGCTGTCCCGCTTCCCCCTATGGTAAACACGAAAAGGGAAAAATAGTTAAATATTCTACAAAATCTTTCATCGTAAATTCCAGTCGAGTTCGGGATCACCCAGCTCGTATATTAAGTCGGCTAGGAGGCGTTAACCAGGCTGTGGCACCTGAACCCCCTGCTATGTCTGCCTGACAACCTTATTCAGGGTTCTGGTTTCAGTTCAGGCCCGGTTCTGGGATGTTTGTGCAGTTTTTAAGGTAAAAGAGCAAAGAAAAATGTTGCCATGTCTTGATTTTGGGCGCCAAATCACTGTTTGGGCGTTTACCCAACTTCACCCAATTATCTTATATTGAATATAAGAGTAATAAATCAGAAACAGAAGTTTAATTTCTCAGAGAAAAGCAGCATCCATTAAAAATGCAACAAAACAGTCAAAAATGTAAAGATAAACATTGAAAATTCACTCCTGCCAAGAATATAAAGATCAATTCGAGTCCCTGAGAAGGTTTTATGCTCATATAAATAAGATTCATGCCAGCGACCGAATTACGACTCGCAAAAACAAAAACTGTAAAGATTTTAAGGAATAACCACCAACTAAACGTGAGGTCGAAGTGTTCCCTGTGGGGCAGCGTCACGTTTCGCTAAACTTTAGCTGCTAAATGCTAAAAGGCAACCCCGCTGGCACCGGGTCAGAACCGAATCGAATTCAACAACAAACAGAGATGAGATGAACTCGTGGAGTGGAAACAACGAGTCCTTGTTTTAGAGGAAAAAAAACCCAAAAGAACATTGGAAAATCTTTGTTTCGCGTTACGGTAATTTATAACACATCGACCAAATTTAGTGATTTATTATGTTCTTAAATGTGCATACGATGGATCATCTGTAATCAATACTCACTGGCTGACCCGGTACGCCTCGAGGTCCATCTTTTCCTGTGTCCCCTGGTGGCCCCCTGGGCCCAGGTGGGCCCGGTGGCCCCGGAGGCCCCGGTGGTCCTGCTTGGCCTTGATCTCCCTACGCGAGGAAGAAACAAGAGTTAAACATTCGTGTGATATCGCCGCTCTATTGCCTCATATTTGAGCGATCCCATTGGCCGTCTCCCTCCAGAACACACAGGACAGTTTGCATCTCCAGACAGAGTCTAATATGGACTTTTAATGTCCCTTGATTTATAGCTGAAACAGTAATCCCTATAAATGCACGCATTCCCAAAATGGGTTTGTTCATTAGGCACCGAAAATGAGCTAAAATAATCAGAGTAAAAATATACAGTAAATGTGTGGCCCATTATTACAGTGGATTATAAGAGACTAAGAAAATATTCTGCAATCTAACTTGCAGGGAACGCGCTTAAAGCGGTGCCAGAACAGTAATCCATTTAACCACAAGGAAACCTTGTTTTCTAAAAAGAGTTAAAAGCTCAAACAATAACGGAGGGAGTGTTTAAGTGTGTCTGACAGGTCTGTCTGAAGGCTCGCATGCAAACTGCTGGATGCCCAAGGAGGAGTGATTTGTCGGGACTCGGCGCGGCGGACAGAAGAGAAAAAGGAGGACGCAGCCACTACCTTAATGAGCCGTCGCTTTATGAGCTGCTGGTCAGCGGAAAGAAAGCCATGATTGATCTTAGGGAAGACCATCTGAGCAGGTGTGTGAGGTCAAGAGGTCGCAGGTTCAGAGGTGAAAGGAGGAGGATGAGCAGCAGCAGCAGGAGGAGGAGGAGGAGAAAGGAGGAAGGCAAATGCAAAAAAAAAGGAAAAAGATTTGGTTAGAAGAGTTGCTGTTCATGAACTCAGATCACAGATGGGGGGGTGGGGGGTGGGGATCCACACTTTTCCAGCTCCGAGGTGGTTTTACATCTGAAGTTTGGAGCCAGGGCCCATAATTACCACCTCAGGGGTGTAAGGGCGCCACGGTCGGCTCCCAGCCCCAGGAAAAATGTGAATCTCTCCGACACTGAAAAAGCACCACCATCATCATCATCATCATCATCATTCGCTGCACCTACTGCTCAGTCGGACCCCGGGAGCGGCACATACCGGAACCGGTTCAACCTTCTGCGTCGAGGTTGAGTTCTAACCTCGTCTCTTTCAATGCACGCATTATTCCACCAGTGTCCACTGGTATTAAGTGGCTTTATCCATCAACAAAACAACCCCCCAAGGCCAAATTAGTGGAGTGAAGGATTTGCGGTGAAACCGATTTGAGAAACGTTTTTGCCCGTCTGGTTCCTCATCGCATTCCTTCTGGATATCATTTATTTTAACATCAATGGACACAAGCCAGACTGTGTCTTGGATTCATCTGGAACCTGGCAAACAGCGTGCAACTGACACCTCAAGGGACGGACTGGTAGTGTCTGTTGGGTGGGTGGGGTGGGGAGGGGTCACGATTGACCGGCTGTGATTAATTAGGAGTTTTTTCCTGCGACCGGTCAATCGTCAGGCAGCTGAAAGTGATTCATTTAGTCCCAGTATGTTTGGCGGAGGGGTCGGACCGAGCAGCACCACCGCCGACAACAAACCTTGACAGTCAGGATCTGGTTGCTGTGTAAAGCAGCCATGGTAGGAAGACCAGGCAACCCCTAAAAGGGACAAAGGGTTAAACACGGGACGACACGCATGACATTCAACCACAGGGAGGAAGATGTTTACACGTTAAGCAGAATCAATTTCTCAATCTTGATCTTTTGGTCTTCTCCGGGACCGTTTTCCTGTCGAGTCTGTCCAAATAAGACTTGTCGAGACGATCCTGGACTTTGCGCTGACGTGCCTCTGAGCAACAGAAGCTGCGTCGCTCATCGAGTCTTCGAGATCGCGATGTCCGCTGGAAATTCAATCAAGCCGTCTCCGATTACCTCGTCAACGATTGCAACGACAGACGTGATCCGCTCATGAAAATGGAATAAAGGAAGGAAGCTTTGGACTCGTGTTTTGTTGAAAGGAGACGAGGGGTTGTAGTTGGACGCCGACTTTATTCCGAAGCCAGAAACATGGACACATCATCAGTTAGAAAAGCTTTCAGATGTTTCATTCCACGTCCAGAAGCACTGTTTTTAGAAGACGTACAACTGTTTATTTCATTGCGCATGACTGTCAAACAAGGTCATTGACAGTGACGAGTCTTTTAAGGACATATTGCCATAAAATGAAACTCGGTTTTAGTATTTTCAAAACTGCTTCAATGAAAACGGATCTCGTTTTAGCTTGGTCAGCAGTTCTTTAGAAGCCAACGGTTTCTTTGAGGCTTCAATTAGACTTAGCATTTGGCCTTTATCCTAGCCTCCATCTAGCTAACTAGTTACCTTAGTAAGAATTTTCCAAAGTTTAGGAAATACTAGAGTTAGCAATTTCCATTTATCCTAGCCTCAATCTAGCTAACTAGGTACATTAGACAGTAAGATTTTTCAAAAGTTTAGGTAAACACTGGACCTTTTCTTTGATTTGGGGAAAGTTCAGTCTCCAGTCACCCAGCCCGTTTTTCCTGAGCTGAATGATTCATAATCATCCTTTTGACATTAAAACTCTAGCTGTTTGAAGATGTTAAAGCTCTTATGAAGGTAACCGATACCTCAAGAGGTGGGATTTCAGACGTACTAAGATAGTTTAACTTCACCGTAAACAACCAACCTGAACGAACTCTTCTCAGACGCTGGCACACCAGTATAAACACACCCTGAAAGACACCGGCCTTCAACTTTACTCAAGTTGGAGATAAAATCTGGCCTATCCAAACACGGCTTCTGGTGCCATCCCTCTGTTTCGGAGAGATAATTCAAAAAGCATGGATCGTTAAGAAAACTGCTTTCAAGACGGGGCTGATTTAATTCATCTGTGCAGCGGAAAAAAGAGCAGCGAGTACGCTGCGCACTGTTCGGCTGGGAAGCACAGATATTTCCATGTTATTTACAACCTCAAACATCAAGAATGCAAGGAAGGAAAAACAAGTACGAGATTATGGTTGGGCGGGAACGGACGATGCAAATAGTGTGGTTCACGTGTCGGCCGTTTTTTTTTTTGGAATGTTTTTTTGATGCACATACAAAGAGGATTGTTCCACAACCGCATTGATCAATGCATGTCTGAAATGTGCAAAAAAAAACACCTTATCTGCCCATACGGTAGTAGTTCGGTTTGTCTCCGCAGGCGATAAGATAAGAACAGGCTCGACTAGGTGAGTACGCCTCGCATTCCTCGGCGCTGACGATCACGCGGTGAATGATAATCACGAATATCCTAACCATTCACAGATTGCTTTGTTTTGACTTTCCCCTCCAAAAAACGGATGTTGGCCATTCGTCGAGCAGCTCTATTATGTCGTTTGCCTACGGCGAGATGCCTGCAACTGTAGTAAACAAGGAGCCAAGATAGCGGGACAATCAGCAAAAAAAAAGTCGTCACAGGACGCTTGCCAGAAACTGCATCTCCGCAACCGCACCAGGAACGCCGAACATCCCAAGCAAACACAAGCTGTGGCATTTTCTGAATCTGCATGTGCGGAATGGATAACCTATTCCGTGCCCAGATGGCTTTAATAAATTCAAGACGCGGAATAACACACTCGTCGAAAGCCTCAGATTTGGCATCAAATCTGACGCGTCATATTTATCTCTAGTGACATTTATTTATGGGGTTCTCAGAAGAAGTCAAACCCTAGAAATTATATAATCCCAGCTGTATTATTTTGTAAGAATGCTGCAAATTGGTTAAATCCCATGATTGGAGAAGTGAAGTATCCCACAAACAAAAGGGCAAAGTCTTCATGAAATCCAAAGAATTTTTCCCAGGCATTCAAACCTTTGCTCGACACCTGTAGCGCGCACCATTCGTCAAAAAGACCACCCGTGTTTGTTGGTGATATATGTTACCAATGACTAATTATATCCCACCAGCGGTGCTTAAACGGTGGCCGCACATTTGTTTGTCAAAACTTGGTAATTTATTATTTGTTGCTTTGTTAACCCCTGTTGCTAGGACGCAGTCTTTGACCTGTAGGGCCAACAAATGGCCGACCCCGACATGTGGAGAGCAGACAGTGGACACCGGTCTGGTGTGGCGGTTCTCAAACCCTCTCAGCTTTGACCTTTTGCCTTTAAACCAGCAGACAAACACATTTCCAACATACACGGAAACGCAAACGGTCCGTCCTTTGATAAGTCGGCTCTGTTGTCAGGTCATCTATCAGTTGAGATGTTCGTATGGGTTTAATAGTCTCTCTGCACACAGGCAATACTGGGCATGAAATTAGCTTAATCTCCAGCCGGTTACATAACGTTGAGTTCGGGCGGGGTTGCTCCGTTTATTAAGAAAATATTATTTATGCTGTTCCACTAAACTGACCTAATAATCTATTTTGCAACGACAATAAGCCGTTCCGGGGGAGGTAATGCCATTCGCCGGTGAAGCATCGTGGCTTCGCGCCCATGCAGTCCATCACACATGATTGTGTGACAATTGTGCTCCACTAGGAAGTTAGTGAAATGTTAAAGTGGACAGTTTATTTATTCCAAAAAGACAAATAGAGCCTCGTTGGTCGCTGGTAGGACTCCGTCAGCTCCGCCGCTGTTTCTATTTGCTTGTTTGGAGCTGATAAAGACAAATGGCTCCACTTCCCAGGTTAAAAGGGTGAGAAAGCCAAGTGTTTGCTAAAGAGGGACGACATTTCAGCCTCTGCAGCTACGCTGATCATCCCGTACTGTGTGGATGATTAAAAAGTCCTGTGAAAGATCCACGCTCAACACAAACTTTGCGAGATCCATCGCTTTGAGATGGAACTAATCACATTTGACGGCGAAGGCCATTTGTGTTGGCATCCAAACAATAGCGAAGGAGGTGCTTTGACGGGCAGGGACCCATCCCGAAGAGTTCAACGTCTGGGTGGGCGTCTGAAACGGAGCTGGGATCAGATCCACTTGGGGGACGGCTGGCGTCCCGGCGATAAAACGATCCCACGTTGTTGCTCTAACCTCTCCATAGTCTTTGCCCTCGTGGAAATCAATCGCAGGCATTTCAAGCCACCCGCCCTTGTTGACGACGGTAGATGCAAAGGTAATGACTTCTCTGCAGTTACTGCAGTCTACTTTAAAACAAACATGTGCTGTCGTGATCCTCAAAGACCTCTCGTTTTTTAATCGTTAGTCAAGAAACGACGGCACGTTGGCTGCTAGGTGGAGATGGAGTGATTCATTTTGGAGTCCGTCGAGCGTCGGAAAGCACTCACATCATCATCCTTTAGGAGCTGCGCTTTCATAGAAATATCAAACTGCAGTGCTGGAAATGATTAAAGCCCCCTGAACAGGCCGTGTCACATCAAGGATTAAAGTGACTCATGAGTAATTACAGAGACCAGGGCGAGTTGGTTTTTGATTATCGTTGCGATTGCGCGGATTTACTTCCGCCAAAACTCGAAGTCGTGTTGGATTTGAAGATGAGGAGTTAAAAAAAGGAAAGGAGGTCTCTCTGCGGATTAAAGCGGACGCCGCGCCGTCCAAGTTGTCTTTGCACGTTTTCCCGGTGTAGAAACAAGCTGCGCCGAGATGATTGTTGTCTTTGGCAACGCGGACGGACGGATGGGAAGAACACTATCCCCAGAATTTCATGCATCTCAAACCTTTTCTGCCCACAATTCTGCCTGGAGGGGTGGGAGGAGAGTTGGGGGGGAGACAGAGTCACATTCACCAGATAATCATAAAGGAGTGGAGCACATACCCGTGGTCCCTGGTCGCCTTGATCCCCCTGCAGAAGGCAAGAAAATGCAAGGGTCAAACAAACACTACGGGCGCACAAATATTAGCACAGCGCTAATAAGACGAGACTCGCACTCAGAACACGCCGATAAAGGCAAGCAACGCAGGAAACCACAAGTATTCACCGCGGTAAAGAGTAAAATCACTTATGATAACATGGGCTGACATGAATTGGGTATGAGAGAAAGGAAAAGAGAAAGCAGCGGTGTGAGGTTTGGTGGGTTCGGCGGTGGGGGGGAGGTTGAGTGTGGGTTAGCTGCACTGCCAGGCCAGATTTTATGCCCCAGAGATCTTTGGATGTCTTCCCCCAACCCACCCACCCCCACCCCCAATCGAGGGGAAAGAGACGTGGACGCCGCTCAAGATTGTTTGGTTTCAAATCAACCTGTGTGTAGAAGAGAGTGGGTTTATCACATTAGAGCGAAACCGAATCAAAAGTGCACTTTTGTTTAAAGCAACTGAAGGACGACCGAGCGCGGGACGCCGAGTTAGAACGCTAATCTGCCTGGAATCGGATAACGGCGCATCCTTAAGCCATCCCGCTTCATGCATCCCTCTTGGCGCGGCTGCAATTTAGCCACAACAGCGAAAGCGAGCCCGACGGTTTATCACACATGGATGGGGGGGGCTTTCGCTCCGACAAACTTCAATGCAATGTTGGAGTAATTTAAAATAAAAGTTGGAATTTGTGTAATTTTTCATTGGGCGGCCGTTCCAAAACCGGATTTAATGGGAAAATTGCCTTGAGTGGGTTCAGCGTTGCAGGCCTTTATCATCCGGCGTGGGAGGAATGCATGCAGTTGTTTTCCATTTTATTTCTTGTGTGCATGTGCAAAAGTCGATCACATGACCGGCATGAACACGTGTCTAAAAAACACGACTCAGGAGGGACGTATTTTCTTCCTCTGCTGATTCTCGCCATCAGCACCGAAAATTTATGTTGCTGCACACCCGAATTCATTTCTACTCTTTAATTTAATCATTTAAGAAGGAGCCACGTTGATCCTGAATCATGGGAAGTCATGGTTTCCATCTTTCAGAGTAAAAGCATGGCATGTTTGCCCATCGGTCCCAGCCCCATAATGATGATTACGGGTACTCTGCACGCTCCACTAATGTTTTATGGAAGGCCAATCGAGGCATTACGGGGCTCCAACTCGAGTTTCGCTCGTTAATATTCTCCTCCGGAGGTTTGTGAACAACGATAGAATCGAACTATTCAAGCTCGGAGATTTATTTTGATGGGGGGGAAGGTTTGAAAGCAATTTTTTTTCCTCCTCCAGCAAATGGAAAGCGACACTCGTTATGGAGAAATTTACTTTTTTTTTTTATTATTGTGATTGACCTGCAAAAATGAAAGACTAAAATTTCATATTCCTTTAAATGAGAGTTTGGCATCAAGAGAAATCAGTTGATTCTCCTGCTAAATAACAGCCCTCACATCTGCACAGGAAATATGAATCTGGAGGGAGCGGTTTGGATAGCTTAGCATTAAGACGCAAAACAGAGGGAATCACATTTTACTTTTTACAAACCTTTGCCAGCTGTTTTGAGTGTTCTTGCTAAGCTAAGCTAACAAGCTGCTGTCTCCGGATGACGGATAGAGCGGTAGCGACGTTTTAACGGACTGTGGCCCAAACGGGGGGGAATGTGGAAAATTCAAAACTTGGAGCATTTAAAAGTATAAAAGCACTCACCTTTTCACCTTTCACACCAGGAGGCCCCTAAAAAAGAAGGGGAAAAAAAAAGGGAATTTATTCACAACATATAAACAGGAAGTAAAGGAAACACTAGCTCAATCAAAAACGAAGCCGAATCAAGTTTGTGTTCATTCTGTGGATCAGACCCAAACATCTTTGACAAAGCGTTGGCGAGCGCTAACTAAAAAAGAAGTACCCTGAACAAGAACACGTCTTTTTTTCTTCTTCTTTTTTTTTTACAACAGCAGTTTTAGTGAGGCAGCAGTTGCATCCAACTTCTGTCAATCTGCATGAAAGGGGCTCCTGGGTGGGCCCCGTAAAAGACCACGGGTGAAGTAGGGGATTTAACCGTGAGGGGAGCATCCACACGCCGAGGCCTAATGAGGTCTCGCTCAGCGATTTTCATTATTCAACCGAAGGCGCTCCATCCTCCTCTGCGTGCTGGACTCTCCTCCTTCCTCTGCGTTTACACTTTTGGAGAAGACTCGCGTTAAGACCACTGACCCACCCGGCTGTGCCACGGATGGAGGTACCGCGTCTGCTTCTCGGATTAGCTTCAAGTCGAAGCTGCTAGAGTCGCTTTCAAAAAGTTCCAGTCCATCGTCAAACCGATTCTAATGTCACTTTAACGGGGCGGATCGGGCGAAGGAGGAACAGCCGGCTGCTTTTGTTTCCACGTCGATGCCGATCAAACGTGTCTGGCATCAGAGAGACGTGCGCCGAGGCAATTCCGCCCCCATTGATGACATTTGGTGTAAAACCAACATCTGGAGGCCGTTCCTGAGGAGTCCACGGATCGGCGACCCAGAATAACAATCATGCAGCAGCAGACAGGCTTCCGCCGTTGGCACGGAGCAGTGAGAACGCTGGAGCATTCCTGGGATAGCTCAGCAGCCGTCGTTTGCCAACTCTTTGCCACAGCGCCCCCCCCCCCCCGGGGGGGGGAAGCGAGTCGGCGCTCGAAACACGATCGTTTCAAGATCGAGATTTTTCTCCTGCTTGCTTTGGCCTCCTTAAAAATGATACTGATATGTACCCCACCCCCACCGCTCCCACCTCCACCTCCATCTTCATCTGTAAGAGTCTCTCCAGACTCATCGGCCACCGTCGCCCATGACAGCTTAAGTAGCGTCACAACATGTCTGTGCAGCATTACAAACACTACACAGAATCAGGCATTATTGCAAGCGACATTGACAAATGCATTTCCTGTTGGGGGCAGGATGGGTGTGAGAAGGCGTGGGGGGGGGGGGTTTCGTCTGATGCCTACTTGTCTAAAGATGTCGAAACATTCCAAATACATTCCCAGCACGTTCCGCAAAACGGAGAGGAAAAAAAAATAAAAAATCCAAGACTACGCGTTGTAAATGAAAATTACATTTGGACAATAGTCCACGTTATTTACAAGCTGTTTCTGCAAACACATGAATGGCTGCAACCACAAATACACCCACTGCATCTTTTCACATAAGCCTGTTTAATGTCTTTAAATCTGGCACTGACAAATACCCATAAATTGGCACCGAAAATTACTGGAATAAATGACTGGAAACCTTAAGTTTTTGGGGAAGAAATAAAAAGTTTTTATCATTTGGCGTCGGAGTTGTTCCGCAGCGAAACGTCAAACATCAGATCCAGTTGTTTGTGCTGGAATAATAAATGGGTTCGTGGGAATAAGACAGGACTCTACAGTAAATACCTCCACCAGGAGGTTTGATCCACATCTGGTCCAGTTCCAAAACATTCTCTGCTTCCCCACATCGGATTATAAAAACCCCTCGAGGTGCTCAGATGTTATAAGGATGAAATTGCAAATTTAATGTACTCCAAAGTCTTTCTACTCAAGCATTTGCACACAAACCCAGAGTGGTTGAAATCTGTTTGGTTTAGATAGATTGGGGGGGCATAATCTGATGGAGAAGTCCCAAAACGTCCATTGGATTAATAAACGTTTAATGGAGAAACGGGAATACTTGGTTCCAGTTCTTCGGGATTTTTTTCCCCCATCTAGACACCAAAATTTCACTTGTGCACCTCGCAGCAATGGAGCCATTTCTTATTTAATTTGGGTTTTAAGTTCAGATGAGGCCCAACCTGCAGCGACCTCAAGGTAAAACAGGTTGAAGCAGCAGAATTCAAGTTCCCTTGACAGCAGAGGGTTGGAGACGGAGACAGGAAGTGTGCTGGAGGTTATGCTAATGCTTTTAGCCTAGAGGCTGCAATGATTTCAACCCCCCCCCCCCCCCCCAAAGGATGTAAAGCTCTCATATTTGGATCCATTTGGGATCTCCAGAAAGCTAAAAACAAAAAAAATGAGCCATATAAACCAGTTTGTTTCTAAAACAAACTTCTCCAACAGTCGTTTGGGCGGACGCTCCCGCTCCGTTTTCCTGTGAAGAACGTCATCTCGAAATCCTATTTTTTCCTTTAATATGACCAAAATGTGGTCACTTAATTTTAATTTATGCCCATTTATTGCACTTTCTGGTAGATTTACAGGTAGGATTCTGCTTTTAACGCACCTGAACATATTTCGCACAACAACCTCGTAGGTTTTCACTCGTCCACGGAGCGGCGGGAGCATCTGGAAACCATTTCCTCCGAGTCTGCACCTGCTCATTATCCAGCCCATCATTTGCACATCACTTGGAAACACAGCGGCCGGCTCCTTCAGAAGGTTGAAACCAGCGCCGTTGAGTGTTTTATAGAAGTTATTAAGCAGCTCTCCTGCAACGGGCGCTTCAAAAGGCGTTAGCTTGTGGTGCAGTGGCGCCGCGGCAGGTGAGTGTTTGTCAGGCGGACTGTGGCTTCGTGATTTTGGCTCTAACTGGCACCAGGTTTGTATTTTCACACCTTTCTGCTCTGGAAACCCATCAGCAGGTCTTTCAAGACTCGTCAAGATTCTTCCGTCTGACCCAACTCTTCCCTTTATTTCCAATGCTAATCTCACGTGGCGCTCAACAGGTAAACCAATCAGCCAATGAAGGTTTCTACACCGTTTTCTTAAAAATGCAAGCATTAATATTTGGTTGTGGCGCCGGGACAATGAAATTACCCATGAATCCTTTTTCATTACCCTTCATTCATCAAGCTCCATATCCTCTTATTTCAAATGAGATATTTTACGTCGATGACAGGCCTCTCGTCTTCATAAAAACCCGAGCCTCCATCGTGAGACCATTCGTAACCCAACATCTTGTGTGCTTGATATCATCAAGTTCACGGCGGACCACCGGATCAGGATTAGGCGTCACGCCATCCAGATACATGTCAGGCTTCTCATCCGCCGCCAAACCCACGACCACATTCTCTCTGAATGAGCTGTTGGTATGAAAGGAAGTGGAAACAGTCACCTTTAAAAAGAGAGTTTGATGGGGGGGGGGGCGATTCTGGCGCCGCTCGTGTTTGGCTCCTGTAGCGTTGATCATCGAGATGTGAAAATGCTCTGCAAGGTTTCATCTGTCTTTAATTTAATTTAAAATGTATCCTGATCAACCGGTCCTTCTGTTCTTTAACACCAAAGTGAACCGAGTGCAAATTTTTATGCCACACAAATTGCTTTTTGCTCTTTTATGATCCCCCTGTGGCTTTTGGGGCAATTATGAAACTGTTAATAAAGTATTTAAAGATCAATTAAAACCTTTTATAGATTAGTTTTCCTCCACATAGAGGCGATTAGATGAGACGTGAATAGATGGAAACAGGCAAAAAATTTAAATACATGTTTGTTTTTTGCAAAATATGAACTATTTCAGGAAAATTTATATTCAAAATGAATGTTCTTAATGCAGATATTAGCAGCGCTTTTCTTTTACGCCACGGTGCTGGTTTCAGCTGTTTTTAATGGAAAGCGCCGATTAAATCCGAGGCCAAAATAAAGACGTAACGACGCAATTCAATGTGGAAACACACGGACATGTTTTTCTGTTGTTATTCACATGAGCTCCTGCTGCCCACGGGCCCATTATCAACGGCTGTCATCGCCGGTCGCTGTCGGGCGGGAACAATTACGACCCACAAAAAAAATACGTTTGTGGTCGTAGAAGCTCGAACCAACACAAAAGCTGAAACCGTCGCCGGATTAATTCTGCATAAATTGCGTGGATGAACATCCATTACGCACATTCCTGCTGCAAAGTGAGGTCTTGTTTTTCCATCGATAGCATTAGCTTAGCGTAGTTCCTTCAGTGATGGCATCCTCTTATATCACATGTGTCAAACTCATGGCCCGGGGGCCAAATGTGGCCCGCCACATCATTTTATGCGGCCCGCGAGAGCATAAAATGTCTAAAAATAGGTCAAAAGTGTGCTTTGACCAAAAACTACGTTTCCCACAATGCAGCAATTAAGCCCATTTTAACTTAAAAAAAAGCATTTTGAACAATTTATGCTTTTTTTTCTTTATTCTCTTGGATAGTTTGATCCTTGATTGATGGAGGTCTGTGGGTTTAATAACCTGACAAATTAAAAGGATTTCTTAGAAAAACAAAAGTTTTTTTCTGTGCAACTGTAATGTTTGTAACTTGGGTAATAAATTCAGTTAACATTAAGAATTAGAACATTTATTTTAGATTACATTGAGTTCCATTTAGTTCCATTTATTAGTTACATCTGGCCCTTTTGAGGACAGCCGTTATGCTGACGTGACCCTCGGTGAGAATGAGTTTGACCCCCCTGATCTATATCAACAAGTCGAGATTGGGAAAGCACACCGTGACCTCGTCCTGGTAGATGCACCAAGGAGCAGAAAAGCTAACAGAGCTAGCATCCCCGCTGCACAACCGCAGCCTGGTTGCTAACTGCGAGCCACATGGATCCAATCATCCCACCCTGGAGCACTTGCGTATTTGACAGCAGAGGCCAACAACTACCGACTTTTACAAGCTCCTCTTTAGAGGCGTATATTTTTTTTCTCACATGACTCTACAATGTTCATAAAAGCGATGAAAACAGGAAGTTCAGCAAAGCCGAGCGACGAGGGAGGCAGGTGAGAAGCGTCGCGTCGACGACGTAGCTGCAGAAATCACAGCCTCCTGGTTAATCTTCATGATTGATGCCACATTCAGTCTCTGCCGCCAGCAGCCACTTATTTTAAATTAGCAAATTAGCAGTGAAGGGAAACAGCTAGCTTGGCCGAGTCCAACAGGTAGCAAAATCTGCCTACCAGCGAATTTAAAAGGTCACTAATTAACTAGCTCAGCACGCACCGGCAACGAGGCGTGTTTCATTTAAGACGACGGGGGGAAAGAAAAAAAAAATTAAAATAACGTAGCCTCGCAACATTTCCCACAAAAACTCAGTGCGAAGCTATAACGTCCCATCTGGATACGTAAAAACAATCGAGCCTACGGCAGAGTGGAAAGAGTGACAAGGCGACTCCGTTTCAAAACATTCACCAAACCCGGAACGGAGGGCAAGACATCCAGGAAAAACATAAATGCAACACCTCCAGCTGTTAGCCTCGCGTAGGATGCCTCGAAACGTATTGGCCCCCCCCGCCCCCAGGTCGTGGGGGGGGGGGTTCTGTTTTGAAGGTGGGGAACTAATGGAGGACAGATCGGAGTAATCACAGATGAATGGGCAGGAACAGACGACCACAAGCGGCTGGTGCTGGCCGAGGGAATCGGGATGCAGAGGTTAGGCAGGGATAGGAAAACCACACTGGAAAACTGACTTGGGAATGGCATCTGGTTCCCATATCCAGTGTATCACAATTAGCCGCCGTTGAAACAACTTTAATGCTCGTGTGTGTGTGTGTGTGTGTGTGTGTGCGTTAGCGTGAGCGTCAGCGCTTCTTGTTGTGTTTGGGAAGAAAGTGCGAGAGACGCCGCGACAAGTTGCGACAAAGAAAGAAGCCAATCAAACGATTGCGAACTGCATTCTCATCCCAAGGGGAGGTTTAGTCATTCTTGAGGCGGAGAAGCGTTTAAAACAGTTACGACCTAATTGTGGGCGCAAAAACTCGAACATCTCTGCCAATTATTCTCAGCGTGATGCGCAGAGCGAGTTTCCGACCGACGAAATTCTTGTCGCGGCCGTTAAATGTCGAGTAAGGGACAAAGTTCCAGAGAGAAAAGGACTTTATTAGCGTCTTCTTTAGCATCGATTAAAGCATCAACACTGTGCTTTACCCTCCTAGCATGCTAAGGTAGCATATTAGCATTCAGTTTGTTCATGCAGCCCAAGCACACAGCTGACAGCTTCAATCTCACGTTTGTCTGGAGCGCTGCCGACAGAAGTGGTGCTGATGGGTGCACGAAAGGTCAACGTCTGGGCCTCCTTAGGCCCCGTCCATCCTTACGAGCACAAATAAACACCGCCGCCGCACAAATCCTCTGGTTTTCTGTGCTGATGCTCACAGAAGCTCTGATGCTGGAGGGATTTTTCGATGACAAGCGCTGGAAATTAACACATCATAAGCGTTCAGGAGCTTCCATCAACTCCACACCCCATCATCTCTCCCTCTCCTGAAGGGCAAAAAGTGATCAAAGTCTTGCTAGAATATATTTTATTAACAGGAGTGGAGCTGCGTCGCATAACAGATGAAGGGTTAAGGGCGCCCAGCTCCTCTGCTTCACCCCAAGGTTACCTCTAATCCCCGTCAAGCAGCTCCATTATTCATGGATCCTGACAGATCATCCTCAACATGTGCTGCAGGAGCCGATGAAGGCAGACCACTAGTCACAAACGGGTAGATATGCAGAAAAAAAATCTGGATTTGCCGCTCAATGGAGGGTCTCCTGTGCAGATTTTGAGACAGCGGCGCAGAGTGGAGGCACGTCGAACCGGCTGAAGCGGATTTGATGTTCCTGATGCTCTTTGTTTTTCTATTTGAAAGCTACTGAAGAAGGCTAGCTTCTCTCTTTGGAAGCATTTCATTTTAGCGTAGCCTCTAATTAGCAGCGGGTGTTGTTACCATCGCAGTGCATCCTTGGGGGTAGGCGCTAAATGAATCGGTAGCGTTAAATGTCGAGTGCTCAGGGTAGACTAGTCGACACCAGTAAGAATCACCTTGATGCATATCTGCAACTTGTCCCCATTAATAGTTTTCCGAAACGTCTGGAAGACGCATCACAAATCACCTCGCAACCGAGCGCTTGATCGTACGCGAAACTGACACGAACGCACAAGCAACGGAAAAAAAGAAGAGGAAGGGAAACAAATGGCTTTTCCATGTCGAAACACGGATGACGAGCCACGACTTCAGCCTTCTCCCGATGCGTCCCGATCGAGAAGAGATATTCTCCTTCTGTCTCTTCAACCGCAGGTCCTCCTCTGTTCGTTAGCGGCTAGCGGCCATTAAGTCACCGGGTTGGATAATGTCTTCAGCAGCGGTCGTTTGTTTAGCTCGGAGGGCTGCGTACAATTTACGCAGCGTTCCCGGAGTTATGGTGCAAGCTGTTGAATATTCATAGCGACGGGTCCCCCGCCGTCCCCCCATGTGGGCACGCCAAATGAGAAACCGCATGAGATCACTTACTACTGTCTTCTTTAAGGAACCGGGACGGAATCCTTTTATTTCAAAAACAAATTCGGAGGCCATCGGATGAGTCATCGTTAGATTATTTTTAGAAATGTCGTCAGTTTATCAGACCTCAACTCTGTGCAAAAAAAAAAAAGGCTCGTCTTCTTAAGTCCAGAAGCAATTCTGGTTAAAACTAGTTTACTTTTAATGTCAACAAAACTAGTTACCCAACTTTTGGCATCTCTTGCTACCGATGACGACTTCATGGAGGCCATCATGTTTGTCTTTGAATGTATTCAGACATACCCAAACATATTCCACCTTTTCTTTGGCTTTAGTTGACTCATGGGACGTTGCTCAGGGCGATCAGATTTGTCGGAAGACCTGACGAGACCGACTGAGAAGCGAGACCACCTGCATTTACTTACAACCCAGAACCCCCGGGCGTGAGTGTCCAAGAAGGTGCTGAGGATTAGCTTACAGCTTTTACAGCTCAGCCGGGCGCACGGTTTTATATCTATTCAATCACGCTCACCTCCCGACTGTAAATAACTTTCCAGAGCACCAAAGGATGGCGCACGCTTGACCCGGTTAAAATGGCAAACGGGCCGCAAACTCCAGCGGTTATTATGTTGGGTCGGTCTTCTTCTCGGGGGAACACAAAGTTTTCCATCTGTTCACGTGAGCGAATCTGATCAGCCGGCGGTGTAATGAGGTGAGATAATCTGTTTGGGTACAGGGAGCTGGCAGGGTTGGAGGGTGGTAACGAGGATATGACAACCCGGACTGAGCGATGGTGGGGGGGGGGGGTCGCTCTGACGGTTGGGTAGGGGTGGGGGTTCTTGAGATATTAGAGACAGACTTTAACAAGCGGGATCGTAATCAGATGCTTCTCCCATGAAGGGTAAACCTTTTGTTTGCTTTGCAGACTGTAACCTATCTCAGTTACGCTTCCTGCTATTTTTAGCTGGTTGACTGAGCGCCAAAGCAGCAACTTAGCTTAGCGTAGCAACTTGAAGCCGCAAGGAATTTCTAGTCTCTGCCTGGCAATCTTGTTGCGGTGACAAGACTTTAGATGTGCTGAAAGACAATTTTGTTACCTCAAGACCGAGCCAGGTTAGAGTAATCCCTGTGTTTCCTGCACTTATACTAAACAAAGCTAATCCGTCGGCTGCTGCTTCAACACTGTTTAGCATCGAGACATCGGCCCAAAGGTGCTGGGATTCTGTGACCTTGTGGTTTTTACGCCACTGTTTCGCCTTTTGCAATTCCTTCTTGCATAAAGATGAGCTGGACCACATCAGGCGTTGTTAAACTTTACCTTCGAGCAGCTATCAGAGTTGGAGACAACGTGAAGCGGTGATACTTACAGGAGGTCCTGAAAGACAAAAGAGAAGAGGAACACTTGGTTGGGTTAGTGTGTTTTCACTAAACCATCAAACACACTCATCCATGTTCATTGTGAGGGAATGCTTCATGATGCTGTGGTGCGTTCGCCAACTCCCCTTCTTGAGTATGCCCAACCTGTGTGCAACTAATAAGAACCATACGGTGTTCTTATTAGTTATTATTAGCTGCTTTAACCCAGAGGAAAAAACTGGATCTTTTTTTTTTTGTGTCCTTCAAGCGTTCTCCACAACCGGTGTAAAACGCAAATCTCTCCCAGTAGTTGGTGCAATTAAGGAGTCTCGCGTTTCAGGCGTGGCGGGCCTCGATTTATGCAGCGTGCTTTATGTGTCATTGAGTTACAGTAGAGCACTTAGCTTTTCATAAACCTGTTCCGCCATGTGCACCTTGATATGATGAAGGCAAGCAAGGAATCGCGAAAGAAACCTTGAAGGAAATGTCAAATCAGCATTGATATTTTAAACCTGAAGTTCTATTGTTCCGCTTTTGCCAACCAGAGATTGCAAAGGTGACCTAAGCTGCTATACGACGACGACGATGATGATGATGATGCTGCTCAGCCGAGTTTGGCCAGAAACGATAACTGGGTCTCAAAGCAGAGATTTTCACAATGAGTCAGATGTCGACTGCAAAGACAGACCTGCTTTTCTTCACTCTTGACACCACTGTCGGGTAAAATTGCGCAATTTGAGCATCAGTTCCTCCTTTTGTAAAGGCAGACCCATTGGGGAAAAAAAACTGATTATTCACTGAAGGAAAATATGAAGCAAACTTTAACACTTCCCAGCATTGACACGGACAATGTGGCTTTCACCGCCGTGCAAACGTTCACCCGAAAAACAGTCGTGCCGCACTTTTCCTTTCCGTGCTTTGCCAGTAAACAAACAACAGATCCTAATGAAGTCTCCCTTTCATTCTTAACGCATAGGTGAATATCGTTGCCTCTTTTTCCTATTTGTTCTCTCCATCAGTCACGGCTAAGTCTGGGCGAAAGCTCACCCTTTGCCTTTGCAGAGGAGCGTACTCAAACTACCTCGCCGTGAATTCGTGGCAAACTTGCTGCAGCTTAGTTTCTTTTGGTTGAAGCAAACCATGAATTAAATATGCTTCCCTTCAACATCCACCGGCGCTGAAAAACTTAAGAGGGTGATTGATTTTGCAGAAGGCTTACGGTGCAGAAAGGAGCTCACCTGCGCACAGCAAGGTCTGCACTTTTCAGTCAGTATAAATAATGCTTCCTAGTTTTCAACCCTCCTGCAGAATGGATTGACGGCGGTTTTTGTCGAGGCAGGAATAACTGAAATAATTAATTGCACGCCAACGTGCGGAATTACCTTCAAAGCATCTTAAGCAAGCTGTCTGTGCAAGGAATTCTAAATCGCTGGTCTGTCTGAGTCAAGGATGCAAATGAGAAGCTTTTGTTAACGCTGCTCAACTTCGTAATTGATGACATTCCTGAAATCATTTAGCGTTTTTTTTTGTTTTTTTTGTCACCCTGTCTGATTTGACAACACGAATAAGACGAGTTTGGCGCTGCAATTTGGGCAATTACACAAAATAACAAGGCCTGTCGTCTCCATTGTCTGCCCCCGACAAACAACTGCATCGTCGCGGGCCGGGCGTGACGAGCGGTTATGATTGCTCGCTCGGTTCTAATTGATTTGTCAAGAGGAAGCCGCACATATTTTCTTCTGCCAGAGCGAAAAAAAAAAAAAAAAAAACCCTCATTGTGCGATGGCACCGTTTGAAAAAAAAAACACCCCTAGTGGATGTTTGTCAGAAAATTAAACATTGCACAAACAAAGACTTGGCGGTATTTCAGCTATGCCCTCAAACCAGAACATTTTTAACGCTCGTCTGTCATCGGATTTCGGTTTGGGTTCGTTTATCTGCTCTCCTTCTGCTTTCACATGATATATTACATTAATTTAATATCGTGTAATTCAGAACCGAGGATCGACTGACAACCCGCAACAAATACTCGTACGTCAGGCCTTCAGCGGATTGCATCTCATTCCCGGTGGCCGGGTTGACTGGGGTTTTTCCTCCTTGTATAGAGATGTTTGTTCCTCTGGACCGTTCCATCTCACTTAGATCCCGGACCTCGCATCGCCCCATCTTTCTAATTTCTTCTTACAAGGGCAATACTTTTGTTCCCAAGCATTGGCCACGCTTGGCTGCACCGCCCTCCCGCCGGCGCACACCGGAGTCCATTATCACTTTCAGTATCAGGTTATTGGAGGACACTTCTTGTACGAGTACTCAATTTGTTGGGACAGTTTTTCGTGTCCTCCGATTCCTTGAGTCAAGATGATGCGTTTCGGAGGGGAGTTCGTGAACGCATCATGGCAACAATCAGCATGTCCTCACATTTAAACGTGGACATCATCACTTTTACATCCTCAAACTGCTGACGCCCCGGTTTCACGGAGGAATCTCGCGTTTCTATGGCGACTGAAGCTGAAGCGATCCAAGGGAACCGCCGCCAGGCCACAAATTGCACATCTATAACCTACTTTGGCCTCCAAAGACATACAGTGTACTTTTACATGATTGTAAGTGAAGTATGATTTGTTGGTGTCCTACCTTCACACACACACACACACACACACACACACACACACACACACACACACACACACACATACCAGGTTCTCCATTGCGGCCTCTTCTTCCTCGCTTTCCCGGAGGTCCTGCAGAAAAAGAAGAATATAATACATCTTAGTCGGTCATTTATTTGATTGTCTTTTTGTTTGTATAAGATTCATATCCGTCAAGTATTCCGACAGTCAGACCGCTCAACAGCAGGATGAGGAAGAGCTGCCGAAAAATGTTGCCTTTGGACCCGAAACACCCTGAAATCTCAAGCTTCATTAAGTATTTAGAGTCTATTTACACGTAAGCTGAGGTGGAAAAAGGAAACGCGGTCCATCTCACCACAAATGTGCACTTCATGCTGACAACCACCTTTCTTTTTCCTTGACGCCGTTTTTTCCCCGTCGGCGCGGACGCCCCGTTTTCTTAATTTGTTTATCTAGAGAGTGTTTTCCTGTTTGCCATTTTCCTGTCAACACCATCAATCTGTTCAAGCTCAGCCTGGGGAGTCAAACAATTACACGCTTTGTCAGGTTTTACATGCTGACGACCTGACAGGATGGTACTTTATGCAGGTAGTTCCCCGCTATGGAAACTGGGATGGTCTCCTCCGGTATGACCGCTTCCCTCCCGGCGATACGTGCGATCTTGTTGACTGTCTTAAGTTGGAGTTTAAGCGAAGGTCAACACTGTGACCTCTAGACTAGCTGAACATTCAGCGTTGCACTCGTCAGGTTCGCCGAGTCGAGGATGACGCCGCAGCTCTCGAGACCAAATCCTTCTGCATCCCAGGAAATACCCACATCCAGGTTCAACAGACATGACGAGTCGTTCTGCAGATCATTTTAAAACCTTTACAAAAAAAACAAAACGCTTTTTTAAAAAAATGTTCAAGCATGTCATCTGAACTTTCCTACAGCTTTCCTACAGTCTGAAGCGTCTTTCCTACAATCTGTAGTGTCTTTGCTTCCTAACGGAGCCCCTTTCCTACAATCTGGGGCGTCTGTGAATGCATCACTCCATAAGGAAAGGGGGAATAGCAAGAACTTTGTTGGTTGTGCGCTCTTTGGCCAATTCAGGATGCTCCAGATGTGTAAGCGGAATGCCAAATGAAGAATTGTGTTCTGCGTGATGTTTAGTCCTCGAGCTGATCCCTCTGTTTGGCTGTGCTTCAGCCTCCAACTCCGTTCCTCCTGGAGCGTTTCCAGGATAATGTCTGGCACTGCCAGCGACGGGTCCAGGCTCAGTTTAAAGTACATAACCGCAGGTGGAGCTTGACTCTCACTTTACTATGGTTCACATCAACCCCGGTTTCTGCATAGATTTGTTTTTTAAGGCTTTAAAAGAAACAGAGGGGGATTTACTGCGCCTGGCAGTCGCCTCATTATTGCTCACTTTGAAACGACACTCGACACCTTCCAGAGGAACGCGTTCAGCCGCGATACGGCATCCTCCTGCTTTCGCTGGTATATTTCTGACAGCCGCTGTGAAAACACTCCCCATATGGGAGTCGGCGATCCAGACAAAATACTCGACATTATAGTCAGATATCATAATTCACATTATGCAGTACAATATTTTTTATTCTGATTATAGCATGTAAGAGGAGACGCTCATTCGACGCAGCTGTTCCAGTAACATTTAAAAACACGCCAACGAAAATGCTGCAACGTTTCAGTTTGTGAAACTCAAGAAACAGAAGAATTCTGATGGAGGAGGGTTAAGAACATGCAATTAAAACACAAAATCGAGCAGGTATCTGGTCTTTAACTGGATGCCGAACTGCTAGAACTTTGGCTGTCGAGGTATCAACTTTGGATCGGCTTCCCAGTTTCCTGACGGCAATCCAAGAACGGTCAGGGAACATTGGCTACGCAAAAAACCAAACACAGCAGCGTGTTTGATGAGGGTCAACAGCTATGAACAATCTGTAGAAACCTTTCTGACAGCTTCTCAGTCTGAATGAAGAATCAGTCAAAAGTGAAGCTGATGTTCTCGGTCAGAACAAGTTGATGCTCTGGAGTAATAAAAAAGTTATGAGTGGATTTTGGAGAGGCAGGGTACGATCCATCAGATCATCTGGAACCAGATTTTAGCCTAGGGATTGTTAGCAACGTCATCCAGAGCTAGTCGCGCTACGAGCGAAGCCTCATTAGTTGCTAGCGTTGCTGTCGAGACTATATACAAAGTCGGCAACGGTTCATTGGCGCCGACGCCCGAATGACGCAAGACGCTGACCCGAACCGTTCAGGTTGGTCGAAGTTCCAGGAATCCAGTTGAAAAACTACAAGCCAGAGTTCTAAATTCAATTCTCAGGACTTTAACAATATAATGTCAAACGTCATAACATCGGGAATATTAATGTCATTCTGACCAGTGAATGGGCGACTGTCACAGTCCCATCACCAGTTGTTTTTCAAATCCATCCAATGTCCGACGGAGCGCCGCCGTCATGTTAATGACAGTAATAGGATGTGACGCAAATGGCGCCGATCAGAAAACCATCCTAGTTTCGCATCCCATTTTAGGCTATTCCACGAAGCGTCTTACAGCATGAGAGTTTTTGTTTTGCTTTTTTTTTTTTTTTTTTTAAATATGGATGATAGTGATATTTTTAATGCCAACTGGCAGTGGGGAAAAAAATCCATTTCATTTTCTGTCAGTTTTGGAAAACAAGTCATTTTGAATCCGTGGCTGTATTGATTTTAAACGCTTACGAAGAGTGTTTTTAAGTTCAAATTACACATCTCGGAGAATAATGAACTTTGTGTTTGCGGCGTTTGAGACGAAAATCTTGAAAATGTTGATTGGCCTTGAAGAGCTACAACAAAATTCTACCTCCGCTTTTATTTCCAACCTTCCTCCGAATCAACTCATTTATAATACCAGCATTGTTTCGGGGCTGCATGTTCCTAATGAGACTCAATGCTTTTCTCTCAGAGTAATACATTATACATACGTGCTTCTCCTGCCAAGCATCACATACTGGGCACCGGCTTTACCTCTTTTGGCTTTAGACTTCTCAGAAAACCCAGTTGCAGCAAATTTAACAGTCTGTACTGGCGAAAATGAAATCAATTGATCACAACAGGTTGTTGTCTTTGGTTGGGTGATGATTCAAGTCTACATATTCAAAAGGAAACAGCGTCATGGGCTGCTTTGTCTGCTTGTTGAAACCACCAAACGGCAGGATTACACGTTTGATTTGCTTCACATTTTCCATGGTTTGCTTCAAAAGCGATTTTCACTTCCTGTTATGCTAAATAGGAGACAATCAGCTCATAGGACGGACACTAAACTCCACATCCAGACCTGAATGCGTGTAAACAAGTCATGAATATATGTTGTTTGTTGGGAATGTTTGGATGAAATGTCAGTGTGGAACAATACCTCCAAAAGTCATCAAATTGTTTCCCTAGCATTTGGTTTTGCCGAATTTTACGCTAAAGGGTATCATATGCTTCAAATGCTGGAATTGTTTTAAATGATTTGACTTTTGTAAGATGAAGAAGTCGTTTTGGGGAAGGATTCTTTTTCTTTCGTATTACATAAATGAAAATCCTTCCTTACGTTTTGTCCGGTTTCATCGTATCGTAACTTCGGCTTCGCAAAATCATCTAAAAACATGGTCGACTCTGTGCGCGATTATACTTAAACTATTGAACTATGCAGCATGTAGAACGGGTCATTTCAAGGTGGTTTCAGAACTTTGTTTGAATGACTGGAATATTTGGGATATTTCTAAAAAAACAAATCGAACGATAAATGGGTTCGTAAACGTTCCAAGAATTCAGGAAGTTTCGGTCAAAACAGACTCAATCCAGTCTTTTTAAACACCACGACTCGGATGAACGACTTCCTTCAACCTGGCATCGGCAACCCGGTCAAAGGAGCTAAAGCTTCACAAAAGCCTGGCGCTCTACTGTGCAATCATTTGTTATTTTATAAGCTCTTTTTTGTGGAGACGTTTGGCAAAGAGAATCCGCTTTGATCCAAGAGACTTATTACTACGCATGACAACAAATGAAACAATACATAAAATGGTGATTTATGGACCGTGGGGCTCACCGTCCAAAGTAAATAAAAATGGAAATTGAGCCACAATTTCACAATTAGCTTCATCTGTGAATGTCACTCCTCACTTCCTCTTCAAGGGTATCCAAGTTAAAAAAAGATCCTCGTCACGTACACTTTGGAATTAAGAGAAAGCATTCTGTTAAAAAAAAATCTCCGAGTCTGCAACCGAATTCCCCTCAAGAGACAGAAAAACCTTAAAACACGACAGACGAAAGAGAATATTATGTTCAAATGCTAATAATTCAGATTTCACTTGCTTACCTTGAGTGGTCGACAAGCTTTTATTGCCAAACGTTTCCCAAAAACCTTGTCGGATTACCAAACGGCCTCTGCCTGGACACCGTCTGGATTTCGAATGTTCGTGCATAACTTATAGCAGTCTATTAAAAAAACCAAACTTATGTTCTTTTTATTGGCTACTGCAGACCTCACAGGTCTTTGGGGGTGCAAACACTAAAGTTTAACATCCTAACAAACACCGTATTTACAGGAAGTCTGAGATGGTAAACAGATAAGATAAGTCCGAGCTGAAGGTCTGGACTGCATCTCCACCGGCTCTGAACTCACAAGGTCATCAGTCACTGGCTGATGTTGAAAGAAATAGAAAAGTCCCCTTAGAGCCGTGACCCACAAAAACCTGACACTGGAAAGGAAGCCCTTGTGGTACTCCGGCTGACCTTCTTAACTGCTTTCACAAATTCCTTAACTTCCTCGAACCTTTTCGATGGCAGACGGATGAAAGGACGGGAGGAAACGACAGCGCTTCTCCTCACATGTCTGCTTCTCAGTCCAAAGGCTTCTGCTGGTTCTTCCATTAACAGATCGCTCTCCAAATCGGGGCCGAGTGATTGATAGACTTCACTTGAACCCGTTAAGCTGATTTAACGGCCGATCACAACTTTGAAAACGGGCCACGGAGCTCTAAATTCTTTCAGAAGCCCCGAATAACACAAAATTGACTTCTGGCGGGACGATTTTCTCCCCAACATGATATCAACTCACATCGGAAGTTCAGCTACTGGAAATTAGAGACCAATTTCCCTGCGATCCGATACGAGATTCCAGGCTGCGGCACGGTTAGCATGTAACGCTAAACCATTTGAAAGGCCATTATCAATCTTGTTTAGCGGCAGCGGCTCTTTAATAGCCTTCAAGTAGGAGTTACTTCTGTTTGGAGACAAAGATAAGTTGTGGACACGTCTGGTAGCTTGCTAACCTGTTCAAAAAACCGCTAGGCGTCTAGCTTACAGGGGTTGACATTGAACCAAGTTCCTTCTGTAATATAAAATCCAGGTGCCGCTTCTTATTCCCAGAAACCACATTTGAATCCCAACCTATCCTGGGAAACAATGCCCTACCGGATATTTCACATTATTCCCTTATTCTGCGGCGTATATCTTCATTATCCTTATTTCCAGCTGTACTTCACTTCTGTCCCGCTATTCCCTGAATAAATATGATGATTGTAGCCATTTCCTTAATAATTCTTCGCAATTATATTCAATCTCCAGCCCATAAAGGAGACCATTGTGCCTGGCTTTTACATTTACTTATGCCACTCTTCTGGTTACACAACACTTGTAGGACATCCCACTGGATTAAATCAGTCATGAGGGGTAATTACTAGCGATGCCACAAAACTCTAATGGAACATTTTCTGCTGCATTTTTCAAAACCGCTCGAAGACATCATGGACTCACAATGGCGATAGACTCCAGGGCGTAAGCCGGGGCTGTTATACCACGATAAAGACTAGTTCTCAGCCCCAACAAGATACTTGTTACCATCAGACAGTCTCAAGACGTCGCCTTACAGGGATGTGAAACTAATTACATGAAGCAGACATCAGTGACTAATTTAAAAAGTTAATGGCGCATATGTTGGATTCGAGTATGCGTGTGCGCGGTCGAAGGGCGTCATCAACTTGACGTTAATTGATTCCTACGGCCGTCCCTGATGGATGCGGCAGGTCGGTGTCGGTGTGCATCGACGGTTTTCCTGTGCTGTTTGTCCAGATGCCGGTTATCAGTTCATTAAGCCCGGAATGTCGACTGTCGGGATGCAGGGAGGGACCTGTCCGTCATCGCAGAACCCATTTACACCGTGTCAAGCTGATTGAGTCAGGTATAAAAACGCAGCAACACCACAGTCAAACAGACCCGGGAAGTGTTGCACTAATTGCAGACAGAGCAAGAGTTAAGAGGCTCCGCATCGATCGATAGTTACAGTCCTGCAGCTTTACACCCAAACACACAATTATATGCATGTGCAGTTTGAAGCAATTAAACACAAGGTGCAACTTTCCTGCTGCTGTAGTTTGAAAATGATTTTGAATATCATCATCATAACCAGAGACACATTTGTAAATGTTTAAACCACGGAGCCAACATTCACAGGCTTCACCCGGAGAATAATAGATGGGCATCTGAGCCCATTCAGCTTCCAGACGTTCACCACTAATGACCCAGAAAAAAGGCTCCAGAACCATCTGGATCAGACCCAGAAGGTCTGGAATGCTGTTCTGTGGAGCCATGAGATGGAAGAGTGGGATAGCGTTTGATTTGTAGCTAAACTTCTCTATAAAGAACTGTCATATCTGTTGCACTGACATATGTAGAACGTTCTTGTTGAACAAACATTATGCAAACATTATTGATCGGTCTAATGCAACCACAGCCGACGGGTCCGTGTGGATCGTCTGCATTTTGCTCCAGTTCTTTGTCACGACTGGAACGCTCCCCAGGAAGAAGCAGCGAGGCCTTTGAGAGTCTTTTCATCACTTCAGAGATCAATGTGTTTTCCTCTGGAAACGGGCAGAATGCAGGGAATACTCAAGACCAGCCCCGCCCGCCAGAGTGCAATTATCCTCGCCGCAGCATTAAGTGTGGTTGTGATGGAAGCAGAACACACTCCCTGATGAGGGGAGGTCAGTAATAAGCCCATCGATTGGTACGGTCCCTTTAATTTGTATGGCGAGTTAAATTGGCCCAGGCAATGTTCCTGATGACTTTGTCAGAAAGCTTTGCTGAACGCCGAGGACGAACCGAGAAATGTTCACTTGCATAAAAGAGAGAGAGTTACTTCTGGGTAATTTGATAATCTTTAATAAATTGAGAAATATCCAACAGTTCCACAAGAGAATTGGACTTTAGGGCGAGTCCAGCTCGACTCGGGCCGGCGGAAGTTTAATCCAGTGGGGGAATTAATGGTGTCGATCGCGTTATGGCTCATCTTCCTGCGGTAAAATCTGATTAAATTGCCTCGTATCATCGTCTTCCACCTGCGCTCCAATCAGAACTGGATCAGAAACATGAGCAACCAATAGCTAAGGCAATTATGATCTCAACTTGGGTGTGGTTCTTGATTCGCCCGATGGGGAATGAGTCACCCTGAAGCTTCTTCAGGGCGACTCATTACGGTGACTGATTAGTAAAAGTCGATCAGCGACCAGCTTCTGACCTGTGTCCCGCGGTCGTGGATTGATATCCCTAATTGGGCTTTGAAATACTGGGATGAAGAAGCCAGTCGGTCTTAAATCACTCTAAAATAAACCAATCTCATTGTTTGGGTTGGTGGAGTTCAGCTCAGTGAAAGTGGTAAACATGACTTAAGACCAACCCTTCCAAAGGCGTGTCCGGTGAATAGTGTTAGATAATCCTGATGGTGATGCACCGGTCCAGGCGATGCTACGTCCATGCGGCCGCGTTGGCTTCAGGGTTGTGCACTCGAGGCGCCAAAATAGTTGAAAGGGAATTTATGGCCACTGGAAGAAATTGTCAACCAAGGCGCCAGAAGGCAAATGGGACATACGGCGCATGATTAGCATCAAGTGATCCCTATCTTTTTCAAGTTCAGATGAAATACTTTATCTGTGTGGAAGACTTGTGCGGCTATTGGATGTCACGTTGAAATTATGTGCAATCCTAAACCTGCTGCTAACAGATGACACGACTGCTGGCTGACCTCATTATCACCAGAGACGTGTGATCCCATGTCTGTGGTGCGTGTGCAGATGGATTTAGAGAGCTGCTGAGGAACGGTCGCCGCGGCGCTGGAAAGACGCCGACAGCGTTCCAGTCGAAAAGGTCATTTTGAAAAACCGCTCCAGTCTTAGTTGTGAAAACTTTAAAATTCTACATTTACGTTTAACTCATTAGTTGCCAGTCTTTTGTAACAGTTGATGTCCTTCAGCACACTTCCTCCAACACTCGACATTTATTGTCGGTTTTTTTTTTTCTTTACTGATCTGAATACAGTAATCCCTCGCGCATTCACGCTTCAAGATGCATGGCTTTACTACATCGAGGATTTTTAGTAGGTAGTCACGTGATACCGTATGCGCATACTATTGGCTGACAGCATCTGGAAGTGCGCTGCGTTCCGACAGTCACGGAACGCAGCAAGAAACACTTAAAGGCGAAGAGTGTGGGGAAAGGTAATACAGATATAAGGTGGTTTAATATCAGTATGGGGAGGGTTCATAAATGTTTAAATTACCGTAAATAAAAAAAGAAATAGTTTGCGGGAATATCGCGGGATTCCATTTTTTTGTGGGTGGTCCTTGGAACGCATTAACCGCGAGCAACGAGGGATTACTGCTCCCTTTGCCCGCAGCAACGCCGAGCTCTGACATAGGCCAACTTTGTTGCATCTTATTTCCGCAACTTCCTCCTATTCTTCTGATTCTCCGTTCCCTTTTCTTTATCTGGATCAGTTGTCATGATGCTAAATTCCATGATCAGAAGCCTAATTTTTACTGACAAGCTCCACCAGACTGTCCCCGGCCTTTGAAAAGCCTAATTGATGTATTTAGACGTATTGATGGCAGCTAGCCGAGATAAACAAGGAAATAAATCTATTCTCATTCAGCTTGGCTGACCTTTAACTCCAGCTGACTGAAACCGACTCATCTCACATCCGTCAGCCGATTTGTAATTTAACGTTTTCCGTCCTCTTTGTTCTTTCAGTTCGTCATCAGAACAGTATTTCTCTCCTCTGCTTTATTTCATGCCGGCAGCTCCCAGGAGATTCATCTCCGCTATCTTTCAACTTACCGGGCCAGCGCCGGTGGTCCGTCGTTCACACGAACGCCGCGCGACGCACACTGGATTACTTGTGCAACGGTCTAAGCACGCGAGCGTGACCGGCGCAGCCTCACATTGGATATCTTGGATACCCTATCTTGTCGACAGCGACGGAAAATGCATGATAGAGAGGCTGCGAGGAGGACGAGGAGCCAGGAGGGAGTTGGGATGAAATAGAGGGATGAAAGATTTAAGAGCAAAATGGAAAGTCTAAAGTCTGGGGGAGTGTTCGAGTCGGAGAAGCTGTTGAATTCACTGCTCGCGTAAATCTCAGGGCAGATGTAAAGTTAATGGAGTCAGGATTAAAGACTGAGTGACAGTAAAGGACGCTGTTAATCATTTCTGAGCATAAAGGTATCCATCTGCTGTGGAACTGTGTCCGGATATCGATGCTCTGATTGGACGAGAAGATGTTCAGCGTCCGGAAGCAGAAACCCGATTGGTTTTTTTTGCAGAATGCCCTTAATAAATGTTGATCTCTTGGTGAGTCCTGAGTGGAAAAGAAAATTAAGTGTCATCCCGAGAGCTCCACAGAGAACCGCCCCCCAAAAACAGGAAAATTAAAATTAAAAAGGTCATTTTTGGAAATTATTACAGACTTAATACGGTAATCTCGCAAGTAATGGTGGCTTGTAAAAATTAAATGCATCACAAACAGAAAACACTCAGCCACAGTGCAATTACAGGCGGGTATGAATCGGTAGGAAAAGATGAATTTCCTTAGAAATAAATGAGGTCCTTATTTCTCGTTTTTTCCTCCCTTCCTTTCCACAAACCACTTCACCTTCAGCTGCTTTTATCAGCCATTATTTACCCTTAATGAGGGCATGTAAAAAAAAATTTTTTAAAAAGCAATCCCAGCTCTAAGCAGGCCCTTCCTCTGGAGCCGACAACAAGCTCCGGATGCACTTTGTTCCGTTCCTGCAATGGAAATGATGGAAAAACGGCTTTAAGAAAGAAAAATTGAAATTGTACCATTAGGTTGAAAATTCCACAGTCGTCACTGCCGCCTGTTAAAACTGCCAAGAAATCACTTTTGTTAAAGAACTTCTGAAAATGTGCTTCTTTGCTAATAGTCTGCAATCTAGGTTAGTTCACCTTAGCAAAGGGACAGGAACCTGAGCGGACTGCGTCACCTGGCTGGGATAAAACTTTAAAACATGCTTCCTTGCTTCTCTGGAGTCCATTTCCTGATTGCTAAAAGTTGAAAACAAAAATCTCAGACAGATTCTGGATTTTCCCGCCGCTTTATGCTAATCCAAGCTAACTGCCCGCTGGCCGTACCGCCGCATTCAAAGGGAATACTTAAACTCCACTTCTAACCTTGTGTTATTTTAACCATTAGTTCTTTTGTGAACAACAACTCTTAATCAGTCAAATGTGATTTCAGACGGCTGGCTGACCCCGCCCGTCACATAAACAGCTGCGAGTCGCTGACGGGTTTTCAAGGATTTGATTTAAAACCCTGTCATAACCGAATCCCACCCACATATTTAGTTTCAGTTTCAGTAAACACATCAGCGAAGGATTGTGAAAGCGTGGCTTCGCCGCGACTTGAACAGAAAGGGACGGTCAAATAAAAAGAAAAGGGAATAAATGAGAGTTTGAAAAAACAACATCTGAGATTTTACGCCGCGAAGATGATCAAACACGGGACACACGCCTCCGTGTAAACACTCAAAAAGGTTTGGAAAGCTTTGCATAATCCGAAGTGAAGCATGACTGTGATTGTTTGAACTGAATTTGGAGTTTGAGCAAAAAAGAATAAAATAAAGAAAACACAAATCATACGTGACACCTGGAGACGGGAGGACTTCTGTGGTAACACAACGCCACCTGAAAAATGACTGGAGGATATTTTTCATGATCCCCAAAAGGTCTTTAAAGCGAGAACAAAGAGTGTTTTGAGAGCGTTCGCTCAAAGCGCCTCTGCATCGCGTCCCCCCCCCCCCGGCGTGTCAGTCAAACTGACCAAGTCAAAGGTCAACCTGGGGGGAGGAGGAATGAGGCTCATCCCCTGGGGACCATTTGTAATCCTGACCTGTGGTTTCAGGTGGTTGTGGGGTGGGTGGGGGCCGGTTCATTGGGGCACATTGTTCTCATTACGGGTCTGATCCTGAAGGGCTTTAGCGAATAAAGCCGCCGATACCGCCACGCTAACAACGGAGCAGCTGCTCAGCTCTGAGCCACGGCGGCGGCGGCTAACGTAGAATAAACATTTTTAAATTCTACATACGTTTATGGTTCTGAATGCTGTTTATGTGCAGATTATACAAGCAGTTATTATAAATATTTAATTTCCACAATGAGAAGATGCCGGTTTGTGTCCAGAGGGCTCTGTTTAAATCCCCGGATTGTTAATGAAAATAACGTGTAAAGAAAGTAAACGATGAACACACACCCCTCCCTCCACAACTCGTTTCAAAGCTCCCCTGAGTGAACCACTTAACCCCCGGGTGCTCCCCGGGAGCTCCATGAAGGACCGGGGGCCTGCAGGTGAAGCCATAAAGCAAGATGTTACTGACAGACCGAGACGTCAGGTAAAGGGACTTCCTGCATTAGCCATAGCCACCTAGCTCCACTTTAAAGCAGTAGCTTGAGCATTGATTTCATTTAAAGAAAGAAAAATAGCGCAATAGAACGAGGATTTAATCAGGAAGTGGAAAAAAACTATTTTCTCATTTGAACCTAAAATCAGTGTCTGAATGAGCTTAAAGGTGGTTTCAGGTTCAGGGTAGGGGGCATTTGACTGAGCTAATAAATAAGAGGCGGTGCAGACGTTTTAAATTAAGATGGACACTCATCTCCTCTTACGTCTCCCGTAATGACAGAGATTACGAGAGATCAGGCCTCTGAATCTATCCTTCCACCATAAATCATAAGAGGACACGCTAGATTCAATTAGTCCCGCTCGCTTAACCTTAGCCTCACGGAAATTACACCCCAAACCAAATATCCCCGGCTTTGTTTAAGACGTATTTACAAAAAAAGAGACTCAGAGAGAACGGGCCGTACCAGCAAACGACAAACAAACCAAGAACCACGGCCTAAAAGAAAGGAGTCCAGATTATTCTAGGATAAACAGGGAACAAAACCAGCGCGGCACTGAAGGATCCTTTGGTTAAATGGCTTATGAGTAGAACCTGGATGCTATTTTCGGGCCACCCATTTGTTCCAATCCGATCCAAAGCAGAATCCTTCCGCATACAATGCAGCTATTGAGTTCCTGGATGGGGCAGTGATAAAATCTATTCTCATTGAGGGCCCGTCTGAGTCCGCATGGATCCAAGAAGGCACTCTGTTTTGGATTAACTTCATGGCATAATGAGCTGCCGTACAAACAAGAGTAAGAAGAAACACCAAAGACCAGTCATTTTTCTTCTTAATCTGCTTAAACCCTGAATTACTGATGCTACGGTTCGTTATTTCACGTCTGCAGAGAACGTCAACATGTATGTTACTGTCACCTTTCACAAAGTCTCTGTTTAATCAGACTACAAAGCTTTTGGTTCGTCCATTAGAGAGACAGAACTGGTACGATGACATTGTGGAAACTCGTGCGCTTGAAAAGGAAACGTTTTGGGTGGAGATCAGATCTGGTTTTTCTGACCCACTAAAGTGACAAGTACCGTAACTGGCATCTCCTTTGAATCTCTTATAGTTCCAATTTTCAAGCTCTAATGAAAATAGGATTAGACAGCAGCATGTGTATGTTCTCTTGGTTCTATCAGGCTGGAACTTTAGCAAGACCACACACATTACAGACACGCACTTTCCATTCACATAAAGAGAAAGTCCATTGGCCTGGAGCATCTTAATAAAGAGGAATATCTTCAATGATGTCCCGATAACAGACGTCTCTTTGAAGCAGGAGGAACTACATTTAGATAGTGGTTTTTTGCTAGCTCAACGACTTTTGCACAGAGGGAAGAAAAGCCAAACCGAATCCTAATATTGCACACATTTAGGGCAAAAGAGTAGGTTCCGTTTCTGCCGCTAAAGAAAGAGCAGCTACTCCTTCAAGTGTCTGCATGCTGTTTGCATTAGCGTCGCAATGTCACGCCGTTTATTGCTGCGTATGTTCTTGAGGACCTGTCGCTGCCTTCCACTTGTGGGAAGCAGATGAAATAGAAGGACATGTGTTGTGATGTTAAAGGAAGGCTCAATTACCAGAGGGCCGCATGTGGGGAGGATCTGGACCGGAGTTGGTTCCAAGCCATCCTCGAGTGTTCCCTCTAGACGCGGCGTCTATCCGCCACGTTACACCCAGTTCTCACACCATTTGTCATGCAGTGATGTCACGCGCCGCTCGGTTAACCGCGTGTGATGTTTTACATACAACACCTTCCCTGGCAGACGCCGCTCTCCGCGGGTTCTGGTCCCCCAATCCATTACTGGAAAGAAGCCCAAGACGTGGACCCGCCGCGGTGAGTTTGGCGAATCGTCTGGTGCGAGCTGTCAGTTGTGTTTTATAAAACACTGAACACTACAGGCAATGGGGTTGCAACCTTAACTCCATGGCAACCGGAGCAGTAAGAGTTATCAAAGGTAATAAAGATTAAATATTCATTAGTGTCGTCTTGTTCGATTTACTTCCATTTGGCCATCCTTATCCAAACAAATTACCTAGCATGTTGTTCTGATTGGCTAATTATCACAACACACACAAAAAAGTGTAAAGAAAGGGTCAAATAAGTCCGTTTGAAATCCTTCCATTAATCCAGCCAGCATTGAAGCGACGTCCAGCTCCTTCCGCAAGTCCAGCCAGAATCTATCAGCTAGCGTCACCAGCTAAAAGCACGACATGGCAGGTGCATTCTTGACGGCGCAAGGAAGTACAAGGAGTCAGTGTTTCTCATGAAAGCAAAACAAACCAATTAAATAAATCATATGAATTAAATTGTTAACAAAGGAGGTCGTAACTGGGTCTTAACTGCCCCGGCTCGACCCACCGTGTTCAAAGGTTTTACTGTTTCCAGGAAATCTTAGGAAACTTTGTTGAACTTTGGCTTTCGCCCAAGAGTAAAGGTCTCTAATCTACATCCACAGTGGACACAGAATGTTTTTACCCTTCACACACGGGCTACAGCTGGTGAGACCCATGATTGTTGGTCCACCCTGTGCCAAAGCTCTGCCAGGGAGGCCCCTCTGATAATGAGCCTCTCACAATTTACAGCCAATGCTACGAAACCATCCTGAAACAATGCTTTCCACATAACTTTTGATTGAGTGTCTTTATGGGTAAGGCCAGGGTTGGACCTGGTTAATAAGCGGTCCTCTTGGGTTCTGCCAAGGTTTACCTCAGTCATGTGTGTGTCTACGATTCTGAATGTGACAACATACATATGTCATGAAACTTGACGCGAGCACCTCTGCCAACACTCGCTGATATTCCTGTGCTTTTATTACATTTAAAGTTCTGGAACTTTCTATAAAAAGACCCACCAAAAGAAAAAGGATTGGACGTCACAAGTCAGAAGCGATATTTTGCTTTCTTGGACAAGAAGATCGCTCTCCTGTCTGTACGGGCGAGTATTGATCTTTTGATTTAACTATTGGCAAGAGAGCAAGAAGGAGCGTTTTCCAAAATGTCAAATGTTTGCTTGAAAAAAATTGAATCGGTGGCTCTGCTCCCAAAAGTTCTGATGGACAACGCAGACAATCCCAACACAGACATTGAAATGCTGAATGGAAAGTCCGCCCAAGGGTTTCTCCAACTAGAGGATAAATTTACTTCTCAAAGTTTGTCTTCAGCTCCTTTTGCAATGGTGGAACTGCAAAAACTATTCCAAGGCACACAATAGCACGATTGTTCCGTGTTGTTGTACAACCAATTAACAGTCCAGTTGTTATCCCGTCATGTAGCGAGACACAGGACATGAGCGTGACGTTGCCAGAAGAGATCGCGCATGTTAAACGTAACCGCAGAGGGTAAGAGCACACCCCATGAAAAGGCCCTTCACCCGTTGTTGTGTGATTTGTGGAGTGGGTAGCCGGAGTTACATCATGGCTTCTACAGTTTGCGGCGATGCCAGGCGGATGATGCAAGGGAAAAAGAAGCTCGGGCAGAAGGGTGTGGGAATCCACAGCCCCACGAGTCTCCAGCCTCAGCAACCTGTCTTGTCTCAAACGTCAGACGGCGGCGGTTGCCGAGTCGGTGCAGAAGCAGGACGGGATGTGAATGCATCTGTCTTTTATCAGTGGCAGCCTCTTGGGAAGGCGTGCCGTGCTCTTTGAAAGCCACTTCATGCCGATGCCGGATGAATTCAAACCTGACGCTAACGGGTTCCATCGGTGGCATCTGACTTTACAATTAAACTCCCAAAGTGAAAAAAAAAACGGCATCATTTGGCTCGTCATATTTCAGATTAATGTCCCTTTTCATTCGTCGGGTCGTCTCATTGCACATTCACGACGACAGCTGACATTTCCCACATCCAGACACGTTTCCCATTCATCCTCTAAATCCTGCTTGGTTCCTGTCTTGTCCGCTAATGGTTCGGCATACGCCAGAGGGATAAAACGGAAAACTCCTGCTTCTGGACTGTATTTTAAGACTCCTCCAAGGGTAATTGAACGAAAAAGGTGATATCCGGAGCGTATTTGGAGGAAACCACGGAGACAGGTGCCTCCCATGGCGCAGGGGGGCGGGACGGCGGAGATCCACAGGGAGGTTGGATGCCTCAGACGAGGTCACGAGCTGTTTTGACTTCAACAGCTCTGGTTTTCTGGATTCTTTGGCAGGTGGTGACAGCTGCACGTAAGCAGGACGGGGGGGTTCGGGGGGGGGTCTGGTTGGCTTCACCAGGAGGAAGAGGATGAGGAGGAAAACGAGTGGCAATCACCCGTTATGATAGTCTGCACCCTCTGATAAAATCATTCCAATGATTCTAGTTGAATTGTTCCTTCGTTTGTTCATCTCATCGCACACTTCTTAAACATAAATGATAAATTTACTCTTTTATTTCTATCTCTATTTGCGAGCGCAACGACTGAACCGTTGCCAAATTTAATGGAATTACATGCCGCATCCACGAAAGTAATTATAGCTTTAAAAAAACTAAGTTAAAGCGTTCCATTAAAACCGAAGCTCTCGGAAAGTAATTATTAATTCTAATTTCTTACCTCTTTTCACTCACCGTAAACTCATTACAAAGGAAGTTGAGGTATGAAATTTTAGGTCATTTAAGTTTCTTCAGATCATTAAGAAGCAAATGGGACAACTGCTCTTTATTATCAGGCTTCAAACCTTTTTCACGAGGCTGACATTAACGCGATTCTTTAATTGATGAAGGGTTTGTTTTTTTTTGTTTAAGCTCGACAGCAGGTATGAAACCGAATCCTGCTCCTTAAATTCTAAATGTGATATTTCAGTTCCAGGGGCCAAACGTGACGCTTCGTTTCAGCCCTTCAGCTGAGGTGATCTTTGTAAAATACCAAACAGTAAGTTGGACAGACCGGTGATGGTGGCGCCTCCTTAGATGAAAGCCTACAGGGTCCGGCCCACCGGGAGAGAAGCATATTAACATGGATGGATTTGGACTTGGATGTTCTGGATATGAATATTTCCGTTGGGGTGAATTCAGGGACTGGACCGGCTCTCTGGAACGTGTCACTTCCTGCGACCTGACACCAAGTTCAGCAAAAAGGAGATGAGAAAATGACGATAATAAACCACCCCACCCAACTGTGTGATTAAATATGAGCAATGTTGGCGTGCGAGACTCCATGAAGGCTTTCAGCCAATAGAAGAACTCCTTTATTGCTCCATTTAGTCCAGCTTATTAACTGACTGGGATCGTTCTAAACCCAACGCTTTGGAGAAACGCGTCAAATAATCACTGATTACTGCATTTGCAGTGATGAACAGCTGTGATTCTAGTAGTTTGTCATTAATTATGATGAAGAACGGCACATTAAGTCCTGACATTAAGCCCTTTCGATAAACATTTTCATAATATAGAGCTGAATATAAAGAATCATTACAAACTAAATGTAAAAAAGATCAACTCATCTCAGGGAGGGGAATTCAATCTCCTAGGGTCAAAGTGATGATGAACGTTACCATGAATGACCTCAAGAGGAGAAGGATGGGGGGGAGAAAAGGGTCAAATAAACAGGACCCACCCAGGAGGCCAAGCTGACAGGTGAGGATTAGCCTCATCAAACCTTCAGCATAGCCAATTATGTTGAAGCGCCTTCGCTTCCTGTTGTTGTTCCCATTAACTTAGAAATGGCTCATCTGGAAGTTTTATGACTTCAACCTTCTAAGTAAGGAATTAAAAGATTAAAAAGCCTCTTTTACGTAACCTTTAACGTTAGCGTATCGGTTTAAACATCGGTAAAATATCGTTTGATTGACTGCGTGGATCACGGAAGCTCTCTACTGTACAGGAAGCCAATTACTGTTGTGTTAACACTGATATTGCAGGCTTGATTAAATCCAGGCCTGAGTGCGCGTATTGATTACAGCGAGGGAAAACCACCAAAGTCTTTCTCTCACATTTGGAGCAGCGACCTCCGCCTTTCATAAAATTACCAAGCCGGAAAAATACATGGAAATGAGGCGGCGTCTTGAACGGCGATGATTGGGAAGCCGGTGCAGCAGAAGAGAACACAGTTGTCTTTGTTCGAGACGGTGCGTATGCTTCGAATTAAAGCTTTTTCACCATTAAAAGACGCTCTGCACTTTTTCATCGAGACGATTCGCGAGACAGATCGGTCCGACAGCTGGGGGGGGGGTTCTCAATGCGTAAAACGGTCGTTTTGGCCAGTAATCGCTTGCTTGTTTACCAAATGTGTTAGAAAAACCTCCTGTCGACGGGAGCAGCCTCAGAGAGGAAAAATCATTACAGATCCATGTCTGCCCCAAGAAGGAAGGGGGTCAGGTAAACAAGGGGGTCGGGGGGAGATGTTGGCGATCCGGAGAGGATAAGGAGGTTGTTGTTGCTAGGTTGGATGAAGGATGAGTGAGAGGATGAGGAAGAGGAAGAACATCAAGAGGTCAAGGGTAGCTTCTGGTTTCAAGTCTTTAATTAGAGGATTTATTCCACAAACCCGACAACGTCATGTTTTTGTGTCCGCACCTGAGAGGGCAGTAAAGCGATAATTCAGGAGGAGGAAGCAGGTCTGGTGAAGCCCCCACCCCACCCCCAAAAAAAACCCTCATCTGCTAATTATTACCTCCTGCCGCCTCTCATTTGGACCTTTCCTGCAGAGCCGCCACACTGATTTCACCTCACCTGCCCCCGTAGGCCTGTGCAATCCATTTTGCCTCAGTTCAATTGGGAATAGTGGATTTAAAAAAAACATCTTAATCCGAAGCGTTCCCGCATAAGAATTCACTGGAACGCTTCACAAATTCATTCAATGCGGCACAAACTGACGTTGCTAAGCACCATGAAGGACGCGTTTATCTTTGACTTCCGAACAAAGTTTTAAGTCCTCCGTTCAAAAGTGAATATCAACTGGGGAAGCAAACAGGTAGTTAAAACATCCTGCTTCTTCAGTTTGGTAATTGCAGCAAGGAAAATGTTATTGCAGCGTAAGGCGGCGCAACGCACACAGAAGTGCGCCGAACAACTGCGAGCACTAATAACCCTTCAGGAACTGCAGCGGATAATTGGAGACCAGACGTGTGTTTGCTTTGCAAAGCGAGATGGTGGGGGTGGGGGTTACATGCTCCCCTGTGGGGTGGTCGTCACGTACCAACAGAAATGAGACCAAATGGACTCGTCTTGCAAACGGATTTGAACTTCAACTGAAGGTACGCAGGCAGATCCAGACACCTGTCAGCTCAACCAACCACACGTCACACCTTTTTTTAAAGCATCTATCATCATCAGACGAGATGTCAGATCATTTTAAGCTACGTTTGAGACGAGGATGTCCTGACCTCAAAATGTCTTTGACATACCGCAGCATAATTATGCTGTCCTATAAATGTGAGAAAAGTCCTACATTAGCCTTTATGTAGTCCAACCTCCTCACGTTACACGTCTGTAGATACGTTAATGCAACGCAGGGGTCGGCTGAGTTGACGTGGAAACGTGTTTGACACAGGGGAAACCAGAATGCTGATGCGTGAGAAAGATTAAAATCTGCAACATAAGACTCCTGCTGTACAGATCAGAACGCGTGTTCTTCACCAGGGCGACGGCCTCACAAAGCTGATGGAAAACACAACGAGAAAAAGCTCGGCTTGCTTCAACTTGAGCGAGACATTTCTGCAAAAGCTCATCAACTTGGGGATTCCTTTCATGCGATGGTGGGAAAAAGATGGAGGACAATGAAGTCACAGTTTGCGGCTTTCTGAACTTAATGACTCAAATTTTGTCACATAAAAAGAGAAGGGCAAACTTGGTTGTTCGCCATTATCAATATTTCCTACACGGCAGAATGTTGGGTGTGAAAAAAAACGCGACCATGGCCGTCGCTTTAAGACCATAATTTATTATGAAAAAACTACTTTCAATGTCATTACAAACACGCCCGCATTTGTCACCAGTTGGGTTCCACCAACGCCAAAGATATTCGTCTTTTATGCGTCTGTGACGGCGCGAGAAAAGATCCAAATTCCTGCCTGCTGCTCAAATCGTCGCCGATGTTGGCGGGAAACTATCGCCATAAAAGATATTAGATCGATTTTAATTGGCGCCCTCTGAAGCATCGCTATCCGAGGGCGGGTTTTTTTGCAGCAGCTGTTGGTGCAAGTCATTAGTAGCCGCATTTAAAAAAAAAAAAAAAATTACCATTACCATTTTATTATTCCTGTCAGGATTTATAATAAAACTAATTTCGGGTTGTGTAATTGCTGGACGGTGCGTTGCTGGCTGTTGACTCTGGCCACAGCGGCAGAAATAATTGACATGCTCAGAGCTGACTGTATTATTTGAGCGAGGGGTGGCCAGGGCGCCATTCGCCAAGGCTCCTGGCATTCCAGCAGAGACATCTGGGCTTGATTCATCAAGGTATTTCTACTGAAGTGCAACAACGTGCAAACAAGCATAATGAAGAAAAGACGCCCGAGAAAAGTCTTTGCATGGTGCAGAGCTTGCATCAAGTAAACAAACAAACCGAACGGGGTTACAACAAGCCCATTAAGAGTCCTATTTTTAAATCCAGATGCTTGCGGTTTCCACCAAAAAAAAAAAAAAAAAAACCTCAAATGAGACTCGATGACAAGAGATGGAACGGGATCAATTTGTGCTTTTGATTCACCAAAACTTTGGCTCCGTCTGTAGTTCAACACAGGAGAGAGAAACGGGGAGGACTCCAAGTTAACAAGAGTTCCTGAGCTCTGCTGGCAACGTTGTTCAAGAGAACGACAACACTCTTAAGGCCACGAAGAAAGTAGTTATCCTCCGCATCCACTACCCGTACCCAACGCGGATGTCAAAGGGACTAAATGTCAGCTGATAACTCACATGGAGTAAGCCCCAACTGTCACAGATACATCCACGATTAGATCATTACACACACTAAAACTGCTCTGTTCAGTCAGACTCCCAGCCAAACACATTATTTTTCCGGGAGAGATGTTGAAAATTTCATGGACTGCTGCAGAGCTTACTGCAGAAACGAGGGATAAAAGTCAGAAAAGGTTCATACAGAAAACTTAATATCTCTTACATGGAAAATGTTAAATCATATTGTCACAGTAACTGAAGAGCATTTCAGCAGCATTCTATTAATCAATAGTTCCATTTATTGCATCCAGATTTGGGGATGAAAATTGTTTTTTTCCAGGAGAATTGCACGTGTTGGTGTCGTTTTTCCGTCGGAACTTTGAGTTGCCGCTGCAGAAGCAAGTGGCTTCCCAACGGTTCCCTCGACCCTTAATAGGTTTTAAAAACGCTGAACTTTAAGTCAAAACATGTGTAAAATAAATAAATAAATAAACATAACCAAACCAGGGACGGGTACGCATCACGACTTCACTCTGAGATGGATGAAGGCCTCTACTCCTCTTGAGCAGTGTGTAATTATTGCTGATGAAGTTAAATCCTTCCCTGTCATGAGTCTTTTACTTCTTTTGTGTATCTTGGCAGTTTTCAAGGTGAGGAGCGGGAACGGGGGGAGGAATCAGGGACGTTACGAGGCAAATCGGATGTCATTAGGTGAACTGGAGAGGAAGGGATCAATCGGAAATAAACGTAAAACGCTAACTCAAGGTGACCCACTGACCTGCTGGCAGTTGGAAGTCCTAAAATAAGCTGAACAAATTAAGACTGAATTCTTCGTTAACGGAACGGGGGATCATTTTAACCCCTTTGGAGCCTGGCAGATGCCGTCTGCGGTATTGGCGAAGAGGGCCTCTGGGCTAATTGTGCAGCCTGAGCAGAATGCACAAGGCTGTAGTGTCTGGCAATGACACTTAACACATGTGATACCGCGCCAACTGAGAGCTTTAAACTGCAGATCGAGACGAAAACCAACAGGCAGCCGCGTCGTGAAGCTGCCCCCTGACAGACCGATGCTGCTCGGCTGTTAACAGTTCCCCCAGCTGGCGTCTGCCACCGGCTTTAGCCTGGTAGAGCGCTGCTGTTCTGGTCTGCGGATGTTCGGGAGCATGTGTGCGGCACGGATGTTGGCGTTGAAGCACCGGAGGCCCCTCCAAAGCAAGCTGCCACGAGAATAAAGACAACGGCGAGCATTTATTTAGACAGCTTGCGTCTGCGACAGGCGGAATGCAGACCGCAAGCTGCAGGGCTGAAGCGACCGAGGGCTCGTTTGTACACAAAAAACCATGTGCAGGGATTGTGTTACTAAGACGTTACCAGCAGCTTTGGCGGTCGGCTGCTTGGGTTTTTAAGCATCTGATGTCGCGTTTAATTCTAAAGGTACTTTAAAAACCCTGATCCCTGAACAGAAGACACATACGCTAATAAATCTGGCTAATTGGCGCCGTCTTATTAGCGCTATTAGACAAATCTTTGGGCTTCTCTGGATGTGCCTCGTCCGGGAAGCTGCAACATGTCAAAGGATTCCACACACAGAGGAGAAAATGAAGTTGGGAAAACCACTGAAGCATGTCACCAGCATGATTACTCCCTTTCTCATCTCCGAGCGGGAAAGGATGGTGGGAACGGGTGGTGAGGATGCCTGTGGTTTTTGGGTTCCATCCCAAAACTTCTTTGGGTCACCAATATCATTTAATAAATCACTTGGCTTCAAATAAGAGCAGACGGGCCCTTGATGGCACCCCATTGAACCCGCTCCACACCACTGATTATGCATCGTCCAACTTTCATGGCCCTTCAACTGGAAGGCTGCCGATGATTCACAAGTCTTCAGTCGCTAATTCACACCCTATATCCGCTCCGCTATCGGCATGAATGCTGCAGTAGTTCAGTCGCTTGCTTTACTTTATTTACCCGACTAAACAAAGAAACCTCAAACCCACGGCTCAAATTTGCGACAATGGACCGCGGCCAACTGGCAAGCTGTGAAAGAGTACAAACATGTGAAAATTCATATAGAGAGGCTTTAGTGGGAGCACATGTGTTGAAGTTCATTACATTTGCAAGTCGTCTAGAGGGAGGCAGTGGAGGGGGGGGGGGGAGTTCAGGCAAGACTATATTCTCCAGAGACGATGTGGACAGAAGAGGCTGTTGCCGATGAGGGGCATAGTCGGCAATTAATTGATTGCATACATTATAGATGCCGTTTAGCGTAATGAAAGGCATCAATAGTTGTCAAATATTGGTATATTAGAGTATCAAGCAAAGCAGATGATGCAACAACTAATGTTCAAAGAGCGATCCTGCAGACCAGCCTGCATTGGCAGCAATTATACGTCAGCATTGTTTTTCGAGCGCGTCACATCGAAACGAGTGCAAAGATGGACAGTTTTTGTTCTGGATGAGATCACCTGACAGTTTGATGGCCCCAGTTTTAGTTGGATGGATTCCTCACGTTTGAAATGGATTCTGCTCTGATTTGGGAGCAAAGAACACTGGTTAATGATTACCTTGTCGAACATTCACTTTCCTTTATCCGTTCCGTTCCAGTAAATCTTGCGTATTTTTAGAAAGCAGAAGCGAAATAGTGATCAAGGTCATCCACAGGAGATTTTCTCATCAAGATGAACAATTACAATCATCAGGAATTTTGGGCGGCGGCGTCTTTCTATTCATCATGGGCAGGAATAATTTGAGGTGACACAGACCATCGGCTTGAACCTTCGTCCATCTGCATGACTGCCTCCGCCTGGCGCATTGTGTCGCCACTAATGAGTCGGAGCAGGTCCAAAACCGAGATAACGAGAGAGAAAATCCTGTCGGAGCACTTCTGTCAGATGTGATCTTTAGCAGCCGTGTTTAGCATAACGTTTAAAAAGTGCAAGGGAATAACATACACAGTCTTTGGACACGGTATAAAAAGATCATCGTGAGATATTTTATCATCTAACGGTTTGGTTCAGAGCTATAAGAGAAGCTTCTGTTGTGCTTTAAATAAAGGTTTGATCACAGTGGATCTGGAAAGCTCTAGTTTAGCATGTGGCTATTTGATCGAGCTAACTGCCGTTTACCTGTGGATTATCTTCATCTAATTAATTGATATGTGACAAAACCATTTGATTGTAATAAGACATTTATAACATCAACATAATAATCTTTAACCATTTATGAAACTCTAATTGAAGGGTAGTTTCACAAAGGAACGTAGACTCTGGTTTGTCTGGCTGGAACCCGCTGTTTCCTGGCTTCAATTAGCTTAGCGTGTCATGTGGGTGTTGACAACGACTCCAGCTTCACCCATATTACCCTGTCATATGTCAGCTATAAGTGGTCTCAGGCGTGAATTTAGAAGCCATATAGAACATAAGAGCAGGCTCGTGTGAAGCTGGAGCTGAGGCAACGCCGGCTGCAAACAGTCTGCCCACCATCCGTTCCAATAAGTCTCCGCAAGACAAAGAGAAGAAGACAACAGTCCTCTTATCCCTCCTAGAGCAGTCAGTCAACTCCTAATGGAGTGGGATTGTGGGGAGGAGGGATGCAGATCGCAGGGGAAGCAGGATTGGCAGGAGTTCCCACCTGGATTCCACTCCTTTCAGGATCCAATTATGAGATCACAAGAAAAACAGAAGAAAAAAACCCATCTTCGGCAGAAGGAGGGACAGCGTGTCGCTTCATACGATAAAAAGCTCCTTTATACGATGTCAAGTAAAGAATGTATTTGAGGAACAGAGTGCAGATGCAGGAGGAAGAAGCTACCAAACTAATTAACTTGATTTTCACAACTGAAAAGCACAACGGTAAAGTAAGCTAGCTCTCCACCAATCCTAACTAAAATCAAGTAAAATAGCACGAATCTGCTCCTTTGTGCCCACAGCAAGGAAACAATCCGCTTTTTGCATCCGTGTCCATTTAGCCAAAGGCGCGGCGTGGTGCACGTAACACAAGTTGCATGGCGTGATGTCGCTGCTCGTTATCATGCGGCGTGACCTCTCCCACTGAATAATACATGAAGGCGAGTGGCTTGCAGACATTTATTAAAACTTATCTGTGAACAGACAGAATACTAACGATGGTATTTACATGTTTTCTTGCATTAACCGTCACAAGGACGGCTCCAACTCCAGCACGAATCCGGCGCCTGATGAAACATTGATGGAGGTAAAGGTTAATTGTTCTTCCCGAAAGAGACTTTTTGATGACTTATTCAAGTCGCGGGGAAAAAATTCACCATGCTCCTTGCACACAAACCAGTCAGGAATGAACAGATGAATGTAAGGGCCCTGCAGACAGATGTCACCGCAAAACTGTGATTTGTGTCTTCTGGAGCTGTTCGGCATTCCGTTTCTTTTAGGAACACGTAGCGAGAGCTAATTAAACAGATATTTCCCTCCAAGCTGTTACGGCTAATGTTTTACCAGCCATGTGACAGTCATACGTGTTCAAATACTTCATTTATAAACTTATGCAGCTGCCGCAGCCACCTGGGGAAGGAATAAACTTGTGATAAAGACACATTCAGAAGGCCTTGTGATATGCTATGCTTATTTGCTAAAGTAGAATTAACGGAAACATCTGGCAAGTTTCAGCCTGACCCAGTTCAGAAGGTAAAACAAGTTTAGCAAACAAGCAAGCAAATTATCTGAACAATGGATGTAAAGTTATCATCTTTTTATGTTTTTTTTTCACCAGCTTACTAGCTAGTAGCAGCTAGTAGAGTATGTTTGCGCCTTCACACTTCTCATAATTACGTGTCGATTCTGATCGTTGCCCCATTCAAACAAATTTTCTCTCAGATTTACATTTTACGGCACCTGAATTATTGTTTTATGGTGTATTTTATTAGCTTACTAGCTAATAGTAGCTGGCAGCAGTTAGCTGAGCATGCTCACATCTCCTAAGAGGAGGTTGATCTTTAAATCAATATTTCTGATTGTACATCACATAAAGCATGTGATCATTGCAGACCCTTGAAAATCCCTCCATCATTTTAAAAATAGCGTCTCCCAGGAAGACACCTGACACGACAACTGTTTGACGGCGTTGCGCTGGAATGCTGAAAGCTGGTCCGGGTCTGGGAGAGTCGCCAGAACCGCCTCCCATATCAAAGCCAAAGGAGCCGTTCGACTGTTGTACTCACCACGGCTATTTGAGAGACTTGACCTCTGACCCCATCACTGACACCCCGATAGTGTCCCACTGTGCATACTTTCAAGTGCCCGACCCTCTAAACGCTCGCGCCGTGCCCTCCAGTTTAAAGTTCGAATCGTGTATTGATTACCCAATTCCTCATCGTGGCATCGTCTCCGCCTCCATAGGACATGATATCGGGTTTCGACGTCATCATGCTTACAACATGCTGCACATGTCAGCATTTTAAGAACGCTGAGATCATGCCGGCCTCCTCGTCAAAAATAAAGACACAATCAACCTTGGCCTCGATGCTACAGCTAATCTCTCCCTGGCCTCCCTAGCAAGTGCTTGACATAGCTTCCTGTGTCATTAGCATTGCCTGCCTCCCCGGACTGACTCCTCATTTACTATTACAAGAGTGTAATGAAGGCAGGAGCCCGACAGGTGACATTATTAATAGTGAGATAGACTCAGAGGGGGATGCAAGACGTGCAAGTAATCAAGAGAACGAGGAGGATGGATGTGTTGGTCGGGAAGGAAATCAGAAGGGGAGACAGGGAGGATATTGTAGGGAGGATTGGCAAGAGGGGAGGATGTGGTAGTACGAGGTAGGAGGTGTTTAGGGAGCAGGCAAAGTGAGGTAGAGTTCAAACCCTGGAGGAGGCACAACGTCGTTTGTGGAGAGGAATGGTGGTGCTAAACACATCTATCATGAGACACGTGGCTCCATTTCTACTGTCACTGCCTTTAGAACAATACCCTGGATACTTCAAGTGACACTTAAACGGTTAAAAGATACCCTGAGTTAGGATTACTGTAATCCATAATATAAGAAGTGTTTAGAGCAGATTGTTGAGATAATAATCTAATTGCCTCAGAATCAAATGGTCCGCAGGAATTAAATCCACAGGATTACAATAATTTTTCAAATCGATCCCAGTCCATCTCATCAACTTTAAAGCAAACCACCGACCAAATATTGTCACTATCCATTTTCCCGTTTCTCATCTTTGCAGCCAAGACTTTTTCCCCTCATTTCCCCGTAGGGCTAAATTAGGAATACTTTGCAAATAAAACTATGTGCAAAGTTTGAGAGGGGTCCAAAATAAGTGGAAATCCATCAGTACGCCAAATGTGTGTTATTGCTCACATCAGGTCATATATTCAAGAAAACATTCTTGCACTGCGGGGGAACAACACAGCAGGGTTGTACACCGTTGCCTCGTCCAGGTTTTTCTCATATTGGAAAAAAGAGGATTATTGACACAGATTGAGGAGATTATTTATCGTTATTTATCCAAGTATCCATATTTGCACGCATCACATCTGATTTTACGCAAAAGTCGTGTACTGACTGATGCTAAAGCTCAACCTTCCCGGGGATAATGCTAGCAGACTGAAGCATTTCCAAATGTGAACCACAGCTTCTGCGTTATGTCACGTATAATTGCCCTTTACAAAAGATTATTAATACATTAAACTTCCATTTAAAAGGAGAAGGAGGCAATCTCATTTGATACTACACCAGTGGAATAAAGCGATTCGACATACCTGAAAGCCAATCCAAGACAAGCAATCGGTTTTCCGGCCAAAGGAGACAAAGGGAAAGAGAAACAGAGCACAGTTAGTATTTTTGCAAGGTTCACTAAATTTTCATTTCATGGTAAACCAACTTTGACACCACATGGACTTGGCTTCTTCTGGTCAGACCAGAGCGCAACACTGTCAGAAAAACGTATACGCGGCATTAGTCAACTGTCAGCGCAGCAGGCTACAGGAGAGGACTCCTGAAGGTCTATGACTGCATCCTATCAGATCCATCCCCCACCAGAGACGACTTCATTTTATTCTTTTCCTCGAGTTTATCAAAGTATTTTTTTTCTTTGAGCAACGGTTGAAAACACTTGGGTAGGCGAGGAGGACGCTGTGGATGTGTATCATCAGACATGTTTTTACTTGCTGGATGTATAAATACAGTGTAGATATCATCAAAAGCTGGTGGAGCATCGATTAGTTGGTAACGATTGGAAGCAAAGAGAGCCAATGCAGGTAACATCAGTGGATGGTAATTATTTTATCAGCTCATCAACAGCAAAGACGAGATTTCCTCTCCGTCTTGATGCCAGATTATATTTACTTTTAAAACTCGCCTGACTTTTTCGTCAGCTCTTCCCAAGTCTTGGATCCAGGATCGTAAAATGTCTTAGCGTAAAATTAGCTGAAAACATTTCATCCCACGGAGCATCAAGCTTGTCTTAAAAGAGAAAACCAACGTCTATGCAGTTTTCTGGAATGGACTTCAGTCGCTCAACTCAGGACGGACAAATTGCTCTCTCTGGATTTAATTATAACACTTTTCGGCTGATGACCACGAAGAAAGGATTTAATCACGGCGGCCCGCCTCCTCCCCATCTACAGGCAGCAGTGATAATATACAGTGATGTGATAATATACAACAAGATGAATGAAAATCCTGTGGTCTCTTTCAAATAAATTTGCAGACCTTCTTTGGAACATGATGTACCACAGGGTTTAAACTGCCTGACACTCATGTTTGACCAACCCCTTCACCAAGCTGGAGGACTTTAATCACGCTTTGGAGGCGGCAGAGTGATTGGATCGGCCTTTCCATCAATAAAGCAGGTAGAGTGGACAGCTTTTATTTATATCCCGTGCTTTATAGCACTGTGCTTCCCAACGTGGGCATGGAAAAGTCAACCCCAAGTTGACTCCATGCTCCTGCAGACATGTCTGTCTACAATCCCGGTTGCCTGAACTGTCAAAAGACCCCGGAGTAACCATGGAGACAGTTTTCCAGAACCCAACAAGATAGTGAGGTTTGATCGGATAGGGAGGGAGACAAAAGTTGGCAAACCCGGGAGGGGAACAGCTGTCTTTCAGATTGCTCCAATGTGCGAGCGCCGGAGAAAGAATCCTTTTGTTTCTGCTCAGTTTGCTGCTTCGCCGCAACCCTTTCATCCAAGCGGTGAGGATAAAGGCCCCATGCATCCCGGATGAGGCGGAAACCTCGGGAAGCGTGTGCAGGAGGAGGGAGAAAGCAAAAACATGTTTGCGGAGGTGAAGCCGCATGTGCAAAGGGAGTCGACAGATCCAAGCGGCGCTACCGGCGAAGCATTCGCTTTTAAGCACGATCTCTCGTTTCTATGAGCATCTTCATAACGACATACTCAATCTTCATCCCCTTCGTGTAAACCGAGACATATATCATCATGAAAAGATCAACTATGAGAAATAAAAAAAACCAACAAGGCCAGAAAAATGTTTTACCACAATAAACAGTTTGGATGACATTCTGGAGGTGAACTTTTTAACCGTACTCCGAGCCTCAAAGGGCAGATAAAGTCGCTGCCGCCAGTGTTGTGGATGTGAGAAAATACCAACCATCGTCTCTGTCAAACGCCTGCAGGGCGCTTCTGTGGATTTTGTGTGCCACGCGGTATAATTAGTTTTGAAATTTACATCACAGCAGCATGGTTGCGGCGGGTTTATAAGCATAATTGTGTGAAGAAACAGATATGTTTAATTGTTCTGGATGGGTTTCTCACTTTATACGAAGCTTTCTAAACACATGATCTCAATGATCGAAGAGCAAATTCTTCATTTAATTTCATTTAGACTTCTTATAAACTCATTGCTAGTTAAACTGGACTGCATTTCTGCGGTTTTTCTGGCACTTCGAGCCCATATAGTGTTTCATAACTCAACTAAAAGGTGATCGGTTCATTTAGTCTTTTTTATTTAGTCTGGAAAATCCATGCTGATTATACACCAATGTTCTCCGTGGTGAATTGTTGCTCCATTTAATATCCAGTAGCTTACATTTAAAGTTCTACCTTTTTCAAAGTATTTTATAATAAATGCCGCAAGATCTTTGTTTCCCACTACACATATCTAAAAGTCATCTTGATAATGGGGGAGCGAGGCCTCCAAATGTTGGCCGCCATCATAGAATGTCGTATAATAAGTCAACATCCTTGATGCCGAGTGTACTTATAGGAAACCAAAGGAAAGATGATAATACTTTAATTTTCATGTGCACAGTAATCTGACCTACAATTTTCAAAAGGCTGTAATCATTGCAGATATCGCTCACACCACCTTATATATATATATATATATATATATATATATATATGTGTGTATATATATATATTTTTTTTTTTTTTTTTTAAAGTAGCACGTCTTTGTCAATAGTAAAAATGTCCAAGTTGTCCTGCAGAGCTTTGAGAAACAATCAGAACAATTGGATGGTGGATTCTGTGAGGAAATGCTTTTGCAATAAATTCCCCCGGTCCAAGAATCACTGTTTATTATCTTTCAATTGCACTTGTCAAGCATCCACTTGTGAGGTTCTTGGCGCCTTCTGGTTTTGTCAAAATAAACAAAAGTCCTGAAGGAAACCTTGGAAAGTGGCGTCCTTCATGTTCTAAATCAAGAAAACTGCCGAATGTTGACTTTTTCTTGCTTTACAAGAGACTCAAGTCTGCAGTGATGATTCCCATTCCGTCCCTCGTAAATTCTCACAATGAGCTCACAGTGGTGCAGTGGATGTGATCCTGTGGTGTGCTGCATCGCTGCAGACCGGAGACCACTTGATCAGAAATACGGTTAGCATTTATAAATAAAGGGAAAATTACTTGGTAATCTGTTCTCAATTAAGACGGCATTAAATCAATATTTGTATATTCAAAGTAGCTCAAATGATTTATGGTGTTTAATCTGTATGACGGGGCTCGTGGTGACTTTTTAACTGCTTTCAGAAAACATCCATCCCTTTGAAAACAATCACACTTTATCCAAAATCAAATTTAGCTTACTTTACACAGATTACCTTCAGATCCAGAAATAACTATCTTTTACATCACTGTTCAAACAAATGTGTTATCTCTGTGAGCTAACAATGAAATAGCACTTGGAGCCACGCTTCTAGATGGACCAACTCTCAAACTTTGTAATTTTGTTGTACATTTGTAAAATGACAAATAAAGCTTGGAAGATTGGCATCAGGTTCATACAAACGTGATAAGCTGATAGGTAAACATGGTAATAAAATATAGCTATGACTGTGCTAAGCTAGCTGCTCCCATCTAATTATAGTCTTTGCACTATGGACTAAACGCAGTTTGGAACCATCAATATTGATTTTCTCATTTAACTCAAAATTTAAGCAGGTCACCTTTGAAGTACAGACATTTACTTCGGGGCGGGGCGGCAGTGGCTCAGCGCTAGAGCAGATGTCTTGAAGACAGATCGCCCAGCCATCGGTGGTTCGAGCCCCGCTCCCGCCAGGACATCCTTCAGAATGTGAGCTGACGGTGGGATGTGTAAGCTCACCTCCCAGCCACTGCCGAGGCGCCCTTGAGCAAGTTGCCGTCCCCCCAAAATGCTGCTCGTTTGGGGCGTGATCCCCCATGCGCGACCCGTTACTCTCTGCCTCCCCCTACTGTTCTTTGTGTGTGATGTTACTAATTGTATGCCTACAGGCCCCTAGTGTGTTGTGTTCAAGGGCCTGTATTCAACCATGTGTGTATGCATCACTAACCCATATATAACTGCATGCAAGTGTAGTGTCTAGAGTGTAAAAAGATCATTTCCCCATTTGAGGGACAATAAAGAGGACTTTCTTTCTTTCTTAGGTGGTCTAAATTGAACTAGCCAAGTAATCTAAATGAATGTGACCTCCCCTAACGGCAATGTCCAGAAATGTTCCCATTGTATTTTAATTTGGTGACAGATATTGTTCTATAAGCAGTCAAAGAGGCTGCGGCCGACTCTTGTAGACAATAAGTGAAGGGTATTCAATGACAGACTTTACTGATATCGATGATGTCGTCTCTGTACTGCTGTTCAAGACTTAAGAACATCACATTAAGCCAACTGGCAGTAAAACCACCCAAATGTTTCCAAGACTGCAGGGGGAGGGTTTCTGAAACATCTCAGAGCAATAAACGAAGCATCACGATGCAGATTACAAAGGGCAATAGCTGCTCAAGACCTCCTAGTCGCTGATAAACCACCTTGACTTACGGCGAAAGAATCACAGCCCTGGCATCGAGATGCAAATAAACTCACCATCCCGTCACCCGGCATTATCCAGCCTATTTATCTGTGAGAAGTCTCCCGGCTGCAAACGTTAAAAGTTTCCAAACAAAATGAAATGAAGTCAAGCTGTGCTTTTCAATAAATGTAAAAAAAAAAAAAGGAAATAATGTAAGCCGAGGGAAATAGATGGTGTTTGGGTGCGAGTGTGTTTGCGAAGGCATTGCAAATGATTCCTCTGTCTGATTTATCCATTTTTCTGGAGCACCAAGCAACGCGTATTCCAGTTAGGGTCCCCCAGGAGGCCTGGAAATGCCATTATGCAAACATTTAATTGAAAAGTCATCCACAGTAGAGGCAATTTGGACTCCGTCTATTAAGTCATACAGGGAGGTAAAGTCCACAAGGTCTGAATTATTTGTCGATGTTTTGTTTCATGGTAGTTGGGTTAGCTTATCATCAGCAAAGCTAGAGGGAGGGTTTGGAAACTTTTATTATCACAATGCTGTGATGTTATCAAAGATGACATTTGGACTAGAACAAAAGACTGACTGAGGTCGATGGAACAAAGACCCAAATAAAAAGATCAAAAGCATACACATATTTAGTTGTAAGTATTCTAAAATAATATGTATTGAAGCTCAAGTGTCCTCTCATGTGGCACAAACATTACAAAGAGGGTTGTACTGTCTGTATAAAATCACTGACATCCACCACAAGTGAAACTAAGTGAATGACTGTCTTTGTTTCGGCGACAAAACCTCCTGTTGCTCGCAGATATATGGTCGACAGACGTGTGTCCGCAACGTGCTTTAAACCACAAGCCGGCTCAGCTGTTGGTTCATACATGCCACCTAAACCATTATATATAGCACATCGAACTGTCATTGGCATAACAACATCTGGGTTGGCACATGGGAATCTGCTCCGACTCCCGACCATCTGTCCGCCACATATCACCGCTCGATGGACGCCGTGGAGGTAGTAAAAGTAGCCCAGCACAGGAAAGAAACCCTGATCCACATTGAAAATTAAGGATATACAGATACTCTGATCTCTACAAGTATTTGTCCTTCAGCAAGAGGCTCAACAAACTATGCACAGATCTATCTTGGCATGTTGTGTAATGATGGTACAGAGGATTTAGAATTTAATACGCCCTTAAATAACAGGTGTAAATTCCAGCTGACTCAGCCCCCCTAGACAAACTCGTTGATCTAACTCAACATGCGTCCTGTCTGATGCAGATCCAGCAGCAGCACTTGAAGAGTAAATACATGCTGCAAACATAGTCAGGGTAACAGAATCGCTTCGTTGTAAATCAAGTCAGCTCCTCCTGAGGTGGCTAACGTCGTCCGCGACTGTCCTGACACATCGGGCCACACTCGGATATCAACAAGTTTGTTAGCTATGACAGTTGCGAGAAACGGCTGGCCTCGTGAGTTTGGATATGTCCATTTGATAGCATTTCTTCTGCGGCGACGCAGAATCTTTTCAAACATCTCCAGCGCCAGATTCTAGGACAATACCGCCGAGGCCCATAAATGCAGCGGTTTGGGCAACAAAAGGAGGTCAAAGAACAAGGTAACGCCTGTGGTCACGAGAAGAAATGCGTCTGTGGCAAGCAACTGGCAGCTGAGGTGGGAACGTTGACAGCTTTGAGGGGTCTGAAACTGAAACCCTTGTCAGTCAATCCCAGTGTTGGCGTGAGGAGGAATGGTGGGAAGTGCTTCTCCTTTCTAAAAGGACGTTTTTTCTTCTATGCAACTCCTGTCACTAGGATGGAAGGGATTTTTCTGCTTATTTTAAACACCAATTATTTGACTTATTGTGCAATAAATAGACCGCAATGGCTTTTGCTGGTCGTTTCAGAGTGTCGACATACTCATTTGTTAAGACAAGAATGTAAATACATATTTTAGCTAACCAAAAGAAACTGCAGAGTTTTCCCAACCATTCTAAGAACATTTTAGCCGAAAACCAAAAAAACGAAAAACTTCTTTGCTTTTATTGCTTCTAACCTTTGACTAATTGGATTGGCAGCAAGAAAGATGTAACTTTTTATGCTCTTGTGCCAAATGCTTAAATATTAATAAAAGTACAACGTGTCTATCTATTGCTTGCTGCCATTTCATTTACTTCTTTATTTATGTATTCATTGTTAGCGGTCCAATGCAGTGGTCCTAAAATGAACAAAGCTTGATTTATTACAGTTATGTCTGGAATAATATATCATCAAATAAAAGCCGTTTCCATGACAGCCCTACTTGTGTTTCTAACATTCTGAGTCACAGTGTCTAGGGAATAGAGGGAACACAGTGTCATTTGGGTAGATTTCATCTGGCTCTTCTAGTAATTGCCTCATTTACCATGTAACACAAGACAAACTAGTTTAAGGTCTTCTGACCTGACCCAAACTGATCAGGCGGTCTCAATGTACTCCGTCAAACAGGGGCTAATTTCCTCACCATTAATCACAGCAGGCTTTGCACTGAAAGATGGGAACAGCCTTCCTGATCATGGAGATTAATGTGACTGAGCTGTGGACTCGGCCAACTCCAACTAAGACCTACTGTCTGTATTTGATGTCAGTTTAGATGGTAAATTGTATAACCAGGATTTCCAAACTTGACATCTGCCACTAATTGCTGAAATTATATGTCGTTGACTTAAAAACACCATTTGTCATGTCACGAACAAACAAAATAAGAATATTTTCCTTGGTCTCCAACATGCTTGTTAATTTGCCCGAGGTAATCAAAACAACTGAATTATATAAAGAAAACCATTTTTCTCCACCTTGTTGGAGAGCCAATAAAAACTTGTGTCGGAGCCAAATTGGGCCCACAAACCCTTGTTTGGGTAATCTTAGTCCTTACATAAAACACACATTCAACAGTGAAAAAATCTGTCCATTAAGAACCACCGGCCAAAATTGTGCAGTGGCCACGATGGCAGATAGTGACCTGGCTGCGTTTGCCCTCGATGGGATTGAATGGCCGCATTCCTGATCCTGTCTTCAGCGCCAACACACTCGAGTTACCAGCTGCTCTCGTACCTCAACTGCAACCTACTCCCCTGCAAAGGAGTACACCAAATCTCAATTTCGCTATTAAATCCACCCCTCACATACAGATACACACACTCCCAACACTTGATACAGCAAGCTGCAAATATGGCAGATCGGGGCGGACACAAATAACTCCCAAGTTTCAAGTGATTCCAGCAGACACCCAAACGCCATTTGTTCACTCTCAGCAGCATCGCCAGATGACAGGATTCGAGACGGACTGCATCATGATGTCTGCGACACCTCTTTAAGGGTTGGGTCCTCAAGAACTTCAATCTCAAATTCAAATTTAGCCCCACTCGCCTTACAGCCTGACCGGGTGTTATTAAAACTGTATGAAAAAGTTGAAACAGAAATATTTGTCGCATCAAATTTACAATCAGGGAACTTCTTGGAATAAACCAAAAGCATTTAGCAAACAATGAAACTGACCAGAGTGAAGGTCGGGGATTACGTCAGTATGATTCATCTCCTGTGGACCGTGAATCTCCATGGATTGACGGACATGCTAACATTGCTATCCTAGTAGCCACACTACGGGTATGGATACAAAGCGTCATTTAAGGTAACTGAAACCAAGATACTCAGAGACGGGAGCATTCTGCCACTGGTACTAACCGGCTCTCGCAAAGGCCCTCCATCAATGACTCAACAAATATGCTGCTACATGAGGATGACAAGCCCCCCCCCCCATCATCAAACACGTCCGCACACAATGGGACCTCTGGGATGCTGACAATGTTGGCCTTTCATTACATGAACATGGGTGCTTCATAAGCCCTCCTGACACACACTCCCTCTGGACTCCCGCCTGTTGCCATGACACTAAAAATGCAAATCACGTCCTGTCCAACAAAAGGGCGATCGCCTTAATGGGCGCAATGAACTCTGACAAAAGATGGGAGACGCAGTGCTTACGGTGGACATGCTGCAGGCAAAGGAAATAAAAGTTGGGATGCGGAAAAAAAAGCCAAAAGATCACGGCACAAGAAAACCGTTTACTTGCAGTTTTGCTGTTTAATTTCAAGCTCTATTAACTACAAGACCCAAACTGGACTTCTAAAATCACAAAGGGTTTCCTGTTCGGCCCACCAATTTTATTTCCCAGAAAAGTTATTCGTTTTCATGTTCCCGGAGTGCGTCGGTGTGCAGGCGGGCCGCATGTTTTGCTTGACAACTCCTTTACTCCCCGTCTTCAATAACTCTCACCACACATCCTCTCTGAAGCAGCACATGCTGGAGTTCTTGGTCCGGATCCAACTCAACAAGCACGAACAGGAGATGCAGAACACAATGCGGAAAGAAAGCAGTCCCTTGTGCATCTTTATGATGCATTTTATTCAAGAGACTGTTCATCATGGGTTATATTTGATTTACCATACATGCATTTTCCAGCATTTTATGGGGCATCACTTTCCATGGGTGGAGTACCTTTGATTTGTGGTTTTGCAAACCTAGGCAGAGTATCATCGCTTAGCTACCTTCCATCAAGACGGCAGCTAAACACCAGGTTGTGCCAGAGACACAATACTCTCCTCAAGGCTTTGGCACCCGCTCATTTTTGGCAGAGGTTTAGTTTTGGACATTAACTTGCCAAGAAATGTGGGTGGGCAGCCGGTAGTAACCTGAGCTCCGTCTGATAAACGCCAAGTTCGAACTCCTTCCTGTCCCTCGGGGTCTACTTTTAACCTTACAGCGTGGTGCCCGACCTTACGACCGTCTAAACTTCAAAATTAAGTAATTTATGAAAATGTGACACTAGACTGTCTTGTAATAAAGATCTACACTTTGGAAAAGGGATTTAAAAAGGTATGTGAATCATCAGGAACATGCAATCAAAAAAAGCCATGTCCAGTGAAACTTTGAACAAACTTTTTTAAAAATGCTCCAAATGCACGGGATGAGGAGGAGGATGAACGTTTCACTGCAGCGTTCACTTTGTCTCTAGCTGGCTCAGACAGGCTTCAGACATTTCATTAAGATGGACAGCCTATATTCCCACCATCGATTCGGAGTGATGAAATGCCGTCTGCTTATGTTAGATTTTCTTTCTTGGCTAAAGCTTGAAAGATAAGTGGAAGGGTGAGCTATAGAGCATCCCTTATCCTGCTTCCTCGGTTGAGTCATTATCCGTTAAAGACTCTTCTGCACATTCAACTCTTTCAGGTGCAGAAAATTTATTGCTGGAAGGGAGCTGGTGCTTGGAAAGAAGTTATTCTATTGAGAGAACTTTTATAGTTTATGACCAAAATTATCTTCCCGTCTTTCACTATAAAAGCACCAAGTCTGTCAGCCCAATCAGACGACGGGTGAGGCGCTTGACTGTAACCGTAAGTTAACTCATCAATAAGCAGATACACAATATCTGGACCGAAAACACAAAATATTATGCAGGGGGTAATGTGCTGGACTTTTTCTTGGCAGGAGGCTAACTTTCTGAAGTCATAGAAATGAGACGGTGGGAAATCAGAAGGCTGAAGGAAATCAGTGCTCCAGGCCAAGAAATCGTCTAGTTGATAAATCCTCTATAAAAGCACAACTTTGTTTTTGAATGGATTAAAACAAACGACTTGAGAAGATTTAGACAAGGTGAGCTAAGCTTCAAGCTAAATCAAGGTAAGTTCTAGCTTTATCTTTAATATACAGACACAAGCATGCAAATAAACCCATTTCCTAAAGGTCTTTGCGTTTTTCCACCAATTGAATAAGAGACCAGGATACTGGACTGTCTACAATCCTTCCTGGCAGACAGTAGCCTGCAGAACGAGGTCGTGTTTTGAGTAGAGGTATTCAGACGTGACAGCGGCCACTTTCTCTCCAGCCGCCTTTGGTATACAAGTGTTAAATCCAAGCACAACACCAAGCCAGGTCAAGAGTCAGAGCGGGGTTTGTCCCGTCTTGGCGCGCCAGTGTTTACAGTCAGAACCTGGTGATATCGCTGGCGTTGATCTCGTGTCACGATGACGAGAGGCTGACACTTTACACCGACTGGACGGTACTGATCCGACCTTGTTTACAATGTGCTAAAAACTCCCGGAGGAAAAAATTTAAAACCCAGTCTGGAAATATTATTTGCATAACAGCATGCTAAAGAAGAACATAGAAAAAGGGCCTACATTCTCTTGTATTGGCGACCTACTCTGACCTACATTTGTTACATGTACAGTGAAGCGGCAAACAAGTATTTACCTCTTCTTTCTTAGGTCTATCTTTTTAAACTACAGGTAAAAAAAAAAGAAAAAAAAAAGAGCCAAACTACTGTCAAAGTTTTGTAAACTGCCGGGAGATTCCTGGCAGAGGTTCACAGTTCAGATAAGAAACAGCTTTCCATAATTAAAATGTAATAATCACATTATTAGGAACGAATATTTTCAGATCACAACTTGGATGACGGAGTATTTGGCTCCGGGTGGAAGAAAAAATAGGTCTGCTAAAAGAGGCTAAGCACACAGCTACCGCCCACGCCTTGTTGGCTGATTGCCAAGCCCTCCCCCTCCTGAAAATACCAATATCTCCATGTGTGAATCTCACCAATAAAGGTAAGCAAAGCACGACTTGATTAGAATAATTAGCTGAAAAAGAAAGCTGACCTGAATTTTATAAGGTGTACAAACAGACGCAATCGAAAGAACGGATATTTATGAAGCGTAGATAAGGAGCGTTTGAATCGCGAAGCCTCTCGCGTTCAATTAGATGAAGGGGTTTTATCCGTCTGCCAAAGTGATTTTTAAGAGACTAAATGAATGAATAAATTCATATTCAAAGTTATTTTATTTGCAGGAAGGTAATACTTCTGCCAAGAATAAATCGATTTTCACTCCCAAGAAGTCGGAAAACCGGGAGGTGAGCAATCCGCACACCTTTTCATGGAATCGCTTTTTTTTTTTTAAACACCTGCAAGAATATTTCCCCATCTTCAAAAGAAAAAATCTGCACATCAGATGCGTGAAATAGAAAGTGAGAAATTCAATCATCTTCTTCGGCGCGAGCTCAGTGCTAAAAGTGAGGTTTGTCACAGTGGGATGAAAATGCCGACATTGTCAAGAGAGAAAACTGATCTCAGTTCAGCACCAGCAATTCTTCGTTGTGGATTTTTAAGGAGGAACAGGTGCTCTTCTTCCTCCGGATGTCTACTAGACCAAGTGCAACGGACAGATTAAAGCTAAATTCAACAAAGGTTTGTGGGAGATTTATTTGGAGGAGGTGCTAGATGATAAGATAAACAGTCACTTTACACGTGTTCGACTCAATCATCCAATGCATTTGGGGTTTGAGCAGAAAGGGGCGATCAGCTGCTGCCAGAGTGTTGATCCTAGCAGGTGTTACCGGATGGCCTCGTTAGCCGGAGTGTATCCGAGGTCTTCATTGCACGACGCAAGTGACCACAAACGGAAGTGAGTAAGTTGTGCAAATACATGGCTGCAGAAATACTAATCCAGACATGTTGCATCCAACAGATTGTCTCATTGATCTCCCCCATTACCATCATTATTCCTCCCTGCTGGTCTGTATTGTGGAGAATGTCCACAAAGCTGACCTCTGCTTTTCCAACTCATAATCAAGATGTTGTAGCTGTTAGAGAGAAAAATGCATGCAATCCACTTCCCAGGAAGATACTTGTCATGAGTTCCCCATACTCTAGTGCTACACTTCAGTACATCAAACACTTGAAGAAGCTGCCTGGTTGCAAAAGTTACCATAGGCCATAGCCTCAGGATGCTGAAGGCACTGGGGTTTCAGACTGTGGCTTCAAAAAACAAAAGAAGTATTGATTACACCACGCCGGGTTCCTTCTCCTTGAAGGTTGCTAATAGTTCCCACATTGTAAACATTTCACCACAAGCCTTCATTCAAGGAAATGTTTCCCAGAAAAAGGGACAAGCATTGGCACCGATCAATCCCTCAGCGTGTTTGGGTATTTGACGGTGCTCGTAACTTTAGAGGATGAGGGAAGGGAGGGGGAGATCGCCGGACTTTCGAGGAGGATGAAATCCATGTCCCTGCAGCGTTGTGGCACAGCACACGAACCGGTTCCAGAAGATTTACAAAAAATATCTCGTATGCCAAGGTTCGTACCGCAAACACAAAAGAAAATATGCTCAAAGAAGGCAAACGTTTCATTTTGGTTTGGGGCAAAAAAACTAAAGAGCACTTCATCTTTGACGGAACCAATGACACTTATGTGTCTTGGCATTTCTAGATGGAGACAGACACACTGGCATCTCCAAGCAGTTTGCTTATTTAAAGTCCACTTGGAGAAGCTAGATGTCGTGTGCGCCGGCCGGAACCATTCAAGACGCACAGGGAGCACGAGTCAGTTTATTCAACGCAGTCTGGTGTTTATGGAAATTACCTGGTGTCCAAAGTTGACCAAGGTTATTTCCAGGACTTAAAGCCAGCTGGAGACTAATGTCCTACCTCCCTCTGCCACTTTACCAACACTCCATGAAATGTAAAGGTTGGATTGTCGGACATACGTCTCATTCCCCAGACATTTTCAGAACAGTGATTGATATTTCAAGCCTCCGCAGTCTCTTTAAAACAAGCAAAGGAATCGTAATAACTATGTCATTATCGTATTGATGCCATAACTTTAAAAAAGGATCCAACAGCTGTTGACTCAGTGTAGAAGAATCTTCTTTATGTCTATGACAAAGGATTTACTGCGAATAGTATCGTGAAGATTTCTTTCACCACCATCTCTCTGCATCACAACAGGTGGGCAGAAATCTCATGTTTCCCCCACCCGGTTTCTATTTTGGTCTCAAGTGTTGTTCTGCTGCCTGCCCCACAAGTCCGTCCCTCTCTGAGGTCAAAGACCTCACCCACGTCCAACGGGTAAACAAGAGCGACCGTTTCCAAACTTCCCCATCTTTGTCGTTAGAATAAGGTATCCGTAGAACCTCCAGGGAGCCTTGAAGACATGGAGAAGTGGCAATAGACAGATGAGCTTGGGGAGTCAAACGTAGCTCAGCCATGAGCCTGACTTGCAGAGTCTGCCTGTCTGCCTACTCTCTTGCATGTCCCGTCAAGTCTTGTCAACGCCGAGCGTCTGACGTGACAGAACGATGCTGTAAACAAGCATGCGCTGACCCAAGGTCAGCACAACCTGGAGCTCAGCCATCAGTGTCACTCATCATTCCGTGTCCTAAATTCCCAACAGTAACTCTTTGGATGTGTCTATAGCAGATTAAAGTATACTTGATATTTAGAGCTTCTTGTAGGACTAGTCATGATAGAACGACAAGTCCTTGATGCTCATCGATGGGTACAACTCTGACCTCTCCTTGACTAGGTGACTTCATTTGTGAGCCTGGTTCGGAATCCAAGAAACACTACATTTTCATATTAAAACTTTTCATGGACTAGCACTTTCTTTAGCATCTAAATCTAAAATAGCTGCCAAAACTCACAAGCCACTTGAACAAACATCAGTATTAATCGTTCCGTGCAATTTCAGGTTGGTGAAGAGAAACACCTAGACGGTATCCTGTAGCCG